>NC_136731.1:1015000-1615000 GCF_936440315.1 Barbus barbus | reverse complement strand
TGCTTTCAAACCCCAAGACATCAGCATGGATGCAGTTTCAGGGTGCATCCTCATATGTTCATGCTCTTCTGAATAAACACTTTGGGAACATCATGGTTTTTGGAACATGCTTTAAGCAAACGACTCAAAACTCGCTTTGAATAAGAAAAACAAGTGACATTCTAAGAAGTGAACAGCAGTAGATGCAGATGCAGGAGAGGTGACCAACCAATCTAGTTTGGTGGATTTTGCTATTGTTGTTAACATCTAATATTCAATGTAAGCATGTGAACATAAAATTCATTCGTTGACTTGCATTAAATAAAAGTGTCCGCCAAAGAGAATGTACAACTTTAATAGCATTGACATTTTGATATCATAAATCACTAAACTGAAGTTACAAATGATCATTATTTTCAGTGGAAAAGTGTTCACTTGTTTTGTTGCTAAAATATGTTTAAGAAAATTATTATTTTGATTTATGTGTGTGTCCAGCTCCAGACCGAAAGGAAAGTGGGAGGAGAACTAGGATCATGTGACTCTGATGTAACTTGAACTAATATATTTCTCCCAGGAACAACATTAATTCAAACCTCCTCAAACAAAAGCAGAAAGAATCACGAATCGCCATGAGACTTTTCTTCAAGAGTCTGTTGTCTTTACTGGGTAAGTAAAACACAATCTGTCTCATATCTTAATAGCCTACAGTCTGTTTTCAGCTTCATCTTTCAGACAGAGAAACACTTAATTATAAATAATAGAATGTGTTGTCGTTGGTTCATGTTATCTAAACACCTTACTTGAGAAGCTAAATTATATAAGACACTAATACATGATTTTAGAGATTATACTCAATTTTACCCAAATAGAAAATATTTTAAAAATAATAATAAATTCAGTAAAATATAGGCGTATGCTCATAAGAACAATCCATTTATGTTGCTAAATAATGAGCATCATTCTGTTTCTCATTTCAAGGCTTTCTCTCAGTTCAGACGAAAGCAGGAAGAGAAGGTGAGATTTTGTGAATTAAACACTACTTTATCTGTTCGGGAGTTTGTGCTGCTGTGAAATATCTTCAGACACACGATGAAAACCAATTAACTTCAATTGCCAAACAGGGCTATACATATTTATAATAAAGAATTGTAATGGCAAGTAAGGGTTTCTCTTGAATGTATTCCAGTGAACGTAGCAAGATGGGGAACAGCTGATCAATCGACAACACGTAGTTACGGCTCATATTCTTGGGATGCCCAAAATGCTCTGGGTGGATCGAGCTGTACCAGTACAGAAGAACAAAGTAACCCGTGGTGGAAGCTGGATCTGAAGAAGACGTACAGTGTGAACAGAGTGAACATCACTAACAGATACATCTGCTGTGTAGACTCGATAAACGGGGCAGAGATTCGGATTGGAAACAATCCTTCAGATGTTTTCAGCAACCCAGTGTGAGTCTCTGATATATGCAGATTTTGGGCAGTTGGTATCTTCATACGTACTGTACATATGTATGTGTGTGTGTGCTTCATATACTGACTACTACTCACATTCAAAGATTAGGTACATTTTTTTTTGCATGGCAATGATCGATGGAGGAAACAGTGGTTTACCTACCTAATGATCAGACAGTTGATGTTATATCTTTCTAAAATTGAGCTCGTGTTACACAGGCAATCCGCAACACTTTTATCACTCTCTCAAGCCACATATCCATTTTCTCAAAAGCAATTTCATTTAAAACTGTAATAATAGAATATTGGCCAAACATATGTGGTAAAGGCTTCAGTGCGCATTTGTATGGAGCCCTTAAAGGGACATGGTGGTGGAAAAAATTGGGGGTGGGAGGGAAATTTGTTTTCAAAATGTTTTGCATTCTCTTGCAAAGATATTTGCATTCCCTCACAAAAACCAGTTGAGTTCGGACAAACTCTTTCTGTTCAGTTCATATAGTTTTATTTTGAACTTGGACTCAAGTGTAAAGAAATACAGTCAGTGCTTAGTTCAAGGCATGGTTTTGGGACATTCTAAAATGCATGGCTTAATGTTTTAAAACTCGATAATACTGATAAAAATTATTAGGCTAATATTAATAATATTACTATTAATCAAGCAGAATAGCCCAGAATATGAACGCAACACCCTGCACGTTAAGCTTTTTCTCCCCCATAGGAAAAGCTTAAGGTATTATGAATGAAGACGGTGATTTAAATATACCAAATCTGTTTACAGTTACTATTACGCACAATATTTTTCGCAGAATGAACAGCTTGCAGTGGTTCATGAATCGCTTAAAGTGGCTTAATGAAGATGATTAAAAAAGACCAAATATGCTATATTATATATGTAATAAAAATATGTAGCCTGTGTACATGCAAGCCCAAAATATGAGCTGAATTGCACAGTAAGAATTTTCTCTCCATAGGAAAGTACGCTTAACGTACGCCACCGTTTTTCCATATTCCCTCAACTTAGAAGAGTTGATATGTACCTCTCCCATCTTAGCGGTGCCACTATGTTTTCCCTATTTAAAGACGGTTACGAAAATCGCCACTGTTTATTTTGTGTCACCATACTTACTCGTGTAGCTACTCATGTAACCATCTTTAAATAGGAAAAACATGGAAGTGTTTGGTGGCTTCTAAATTCATCCCTGTTTGGATCCTAAGGAATGAATGGTGCTAAGCTAAACCCTAGCATAGTGGCACCGCGCGCTAGAGCGATTGAGTGAACGGTAGCGTTTTCCTTTAAAAAAAAAAAAACAGTGATAAAAAGCCCAAGTTTAATATTTTCTTAAAAATATGTGCAGAAAAGCAACGTGCTATGAGTTTTTTTTTTTTTTTATAAAGTTTGGTCCCACTTTATATTAGGTGGCCTTAACTACTACGTACTTACATTTAAATTAATAATTTGATACAATGTACTTATTGTGTACATACATGTATTTACATTGTACTTATATTTAAAAGAATGCCTATATGTAGTTACATCTGTAATTACATTTATAATTACACTGTTGACCCATCCCTTACACCTTAACCCACCCTTAAACCGACCCATACCACCAAACCTGTCCCTAACCTTACCCACCTTAATAGCAGCAAAAATGTTTTGCAATACAATATGACCACAATAAGCTCATTGTACTTATTTTTGATGTAAATACATAGTAGTTAAGGCCACCTAATATAAAGTGTTACCTAAAGTTTTGTCTACGGGGAGAAAACACGTGAAACTGCACATTCTGTTATGGGCTCATCTGCTTTTCTGTGTGTAATATAAACTAAACAGATTTGGTATTTTTAAATCACGGTCTTCATTCATTAGCCTCCTTTAAGCATTTTCTGTGGGGGACAAAATGTGCAGGGCGTTGCGTTCTTATTCTGGGCTATTCGGTTTTATTAATAATATCATAATATTATTAATAAGGTTATTAATATAAACCTAATAATTTTATTATTATCAAATTTGGTCCTCCAATGGCACTGTTTAATATATTAAGCATTTTAGAATGTCCCAAAACCGTGCCTTGAACCAATGACTGTTTTTCTATATAATTGAGTCCAAATTCAAATGAACCGCTCCCATTGTGAACATATGGAGCTGTATGAACCACTGCAAGCTGTAAAGTAAACAGGAAGCAGGGTTTCTGCCGGGTTTAGTCAGTCAAATTTAAGACTTTTTAAGACCTTTTTATGACCTACACGAATTACGAAAAACAACTTTAGACAATAACTCAAGAACACAGGAACAACACTTAACAATTGTAAATTGTAACATTGTAAAGTATCAATTATTTTATGGCATTAATTTCCAAAGTCAGTCAGTCAGTGTCTTTAATGGTGATCTCCTCCTCAACTTTTCAAGACGAGGTCTTTTTTAATATATTCTGCCAAGCCAAACAGAGTGATGTATGAGGTCTTATCTTTCCCGCACGTAAAGGTCTTGGCTATGTCAGAGTCTGGGAACATTGCTCGGAAAAGTTTGGCAATATCTTCGTTCCCCTTGTACGACTCGTGTTTGGTCACGGTATTCAACACCCACAGGACCTCCGCTTTCAGTGTGGAGGTTGATGCGAAACCACTGTATGTGGCACTGGATGCGCGACAAACGGAATCCCGCGCTGTACTTGGACCGGGTAACGTTAGTAACGGAGCGGAACAAAACTGACTGATTGCCTGCACCCGCTGAAGACCTTTTACAGCTACTTTATGCTTTTCTGACTTTGCATGCGACTGTAAGGATTTTATGCCTAAACTAGTCAGCTCCAACGCCTTCTTACACAGTGTGCAATAGGCTTGATACCGATTGTTTGCGACGGGCTTGAGCCAACTACTAAACGCACTGTCTTCGAGCCATAGCCTGTTAAATGTACACTTTCCCATTGTGATAGACTGGGAGATTTCAGTTAAACTAAGCAGTGACTCAACGACATACAGTAAGCTGAGAGATGAGCTGAGGAGACAGTAACGTACCTCTTGCGAACATAGACTGTAGGCCTAGGCTACATCAGAACATTGGCAGTTGGGAGTTCGCGCGGGTTTCTGTGAAAGTCCTTATGACAAGTCTGTTTGCTGCACTGCCACATGGACCTTGTAGTTCTGGAACGCTCAGTTAGAACTATAACAGGCGAAACGAATGAATGCCGCCGCCTGCGCATTTTCGGGGGGGAAAGGCGATGGTAGAACCAATGAATGAACAAGCATATCAATTTAAGACGTGGCTAAGTGTAATTTATGACCTTGTATGGAAAATCCGGACGTTTTTATGACTTTTAAGGCCTAAAATTCTTATTATTAAATTCAAGACGTTTTATGACTTTTTATGACTCCGCGGAAACCCTGAGGAAGAGTTTGTCTGAACTCAACTGGTTTTGAGAGAGAAATATCTTTGCGAGAGATCACAAACGTTTTGCAAGGAAACGCAAAAGTTTTGTGAGAAAATGCAAATATCTTTGCGAGAGATCACAAACGTTTTGCAAGGAAACGCAAAAGTTTTGTGAGAAAATACAAATGTCTTTGCGAAACGTTTTGCAAGGAAACGCAAAAGTTTTGTGAGAAAATACAAATGTCTTTGCGAGAGATCACAAACGTTTTGCAAGGAAACGCAAAAGTTTTGTGAGAAAATACAAATATCTTTGCGAGAGATCACAAACGTTTTGCAAGGAAACGCAACAGTTTTGCGAGAAAATACAAATATCTTTGCGAGAGATCACAAACGTTTTGCAAGGAAACGCAAAAGTTTTGTGAGAAAATGCAAATGTCTTTGCGAGAGATCACAAACGTTTTGCAAGGAAACGCAAAAGTTTTGTGAGAAAATACAAATGTCTTTGCGAGAGATCACAAACGTTTTGCAAGGAAACGCAAAAGTTTTGTGAGAAAATACAAATATATTTGCGAGAGATCACAAACGTTTTGCAAGGAAACGCAAAAGTTTTGTGAGAAAATGCAAATATCTTTGCGAGAAATCACAAACGTTTTGCAAGGAAACGCAAAAGTTTTGTGAGAAAATACAAATATCTTTGCGAGAGATCACAAACGTTTTGCAAGGAAACGCAAAAGTTTTGTGAGAAAATACAAATATCTTTGCGAGAGATCACAAACGTTTTGCAAGGAAACGCAAAAGTTTTGTGAGAAAATACAAATATCTTTGCGAGAGATCACAAATGTTTTGCAAGGAAACGCAAAAGTTTTGTGAGAAAATACAAATATCTTTGCGAGAGATCACAAACGTTTTGCAAGGAAACGCAAAAGTTTTGTGAGAAAATGCAAATATCTTTGCGAGAGATCACAAACGTTTTGCAAGGAAACGCAACAGTTTTGCGAGAAAATGCAAATATCTTTGCGAGAGATCACAAACGTTTTGCAAGGAAACGCAAAAGTTTTGCGAGAAAATGCAAATATCTTTGCGAGAGATCACAAACGTTTTGCAAGGAAACGCAACAGTTTTGCGAGAAAATGCAAATATCTTTGCGAGAGATCACAAACGTTTTGCAAGGAAACGCAAAAGTTTTGTGAGAAAATGCAAATATCTTTGCGAGAGATCACAAACGTTTTGCAAGGAAACGCAACAGTTTTGCGAGAAAATGCAAATATCTTTGCGAGAGATCACAAACGTTTTGCAAGGAAACGCAAAAGTTTTGTGAGAAAATGCAAATATCTTTGCGAGAGATCACAAACGTTTTGCAAGGAAACGCAAAAGTTTTGTGAGAAAATACAAATATCTTTGCGAGAGATCACAAACGTTTTGCAAGGAAACGCAACAGTTTTGCGAGAAAATGCAAATATCTTTGCGAGAGATCACAAACGTTTTGCAAGGAAACGCAAAAGTTTTGTGAGAAAATACAAATATCTTTGCGAGAGATCACAAACGTTTTGCAAGGAAACGCAACAGTTTTGCGAGAAAATACAAATATCTTTGCGAGAGATCACAAACGTTTTGCAAGGAAACGCAAAAGTTTTGCGAGAAAATACAAATATCTTTGCGAGAGATCACAAACGTTTTGCAACGAAACGCAAAAGTTTTGCGAGAAAATACAAATGTCTTTGCGAGAGATCACAAACGTTTTGCAAGGAAACGCAAAAGTTTTGTGAGAAAATGCAAATATCTTTGCGAGACATCACAAACGTTTTGCAAGGAAACGCAACAGTTTTGCGAGAAAATGCAAATATCTTTGCGAGAGATCACAAATGTTTTGCAAGGAAACGCAACAGTTTTGCGAGAAAATGCAAATATCTTTGCGAGAGATCACAAACGTTTTGCAAGGAAACGCAACAGTTTTGCGAGAAAATACAAATATCTTTGCGAGAGATCACAAACGTTTTGCAAGGAAACGCAACAGTTTTGCGAGAAAATACAAATATCTTTGCGAGAGATCACAAACGTTTTGCAAGGAAACGCAAAAGTTTTGTGAGAAAATACAAATATCTTTGCGAGAGATCACAATCGTTTTGCAAGGAAACGCAACAGTTTTGCGAGAAAATGCAAATATCTTTGCGAGAGATCACAAACGTTTTGCAAGGAAACGCAACAGTTTTGCGAGAAAATGCAAATATCTTTGCGAGAGATCACAAACGTTTTGCAAGGAAACGCAAAAGTTTTGTGAGAAAATGCAAATATCTTTGCGAGAGATCACAAACGTTTTGCAAGGAAACGCAACAGTTTTGCGAGAAAATGCAAATATCTTTGCGAGAGAAACGCAAAAGTTTTGCGAGAAAATGCAAATATCTTTGCGAGAGAAAGCAAAAAATTTGAAAAATATTTTTTCCTCCCACCCCGATTTTTTCCCCACTACCATGTCCTTTTAGGGGCTCCGTACATTTGTGTTTGCACTCTGGAAATCGCCGAAAGATTATATTTGCAACGTTTTTTCGTAGCGCTGAGCAATCACTCACTCACCTCTATTTTTTTTTTTCCCTGCACACTTGCGAATCCTCTCACTGTAACACGATGTAAATAAGAGGTTAATTGATTATAAAAGAACTTTGTGAGATCACGAGTAGTGTACACTTTTATGCAAGGGCTTTCTTTGCACTTTCTAGGCTAAATATAATCCTTTCAGAATTTGAGTAAAAGTTGTTGTTGTTTTGTTTTTTTGTGCTGGTAAACGGGCATGTACCCTAAGTTTCAGGAATGACATACATTCCTCATGAATGCGGGATTCATTTTTAAATGGGAGATAAATATCATTTATCTAAACAGATTTTCAAACAATGCAGACTAATAGATAATTAGAAACATATATACATTTTTGTGTTAATATATTGTTTAAATGCAGATGCAATTATTTCTAAATGTAGACAATTACTAGTAAATCTTGCAATTCTTTCACTGTACATTGCTATTCTTGTAGTAATAATTAATAGTTTGCAGCACTGCAGCAGATATTTTACATGATTTCATGATAAAACACAGTATGACAATGCCCAGATTTCAGACAAAACAAGGTGTTTTATATATTTGTATAAAAAATGAACACTTCACTGTCATGAAACATAACTGCACATTTGCTTAGCTGCTTAATAATGATAATAATAATACCAATAAATAATAAAAGTTGTGTAAAACATGTTACATAAGTTGGAAGTATCCAATTATAAAATATACATTGTGTTGTAAAAGGAAGAGTTAATCATGAAATGCATTCAGCCATAAGAAGAAAATACAGGGTGGGCCATTTATATGGATACACCGTAATAACATGGGAATGGTTGGTGATATTAAAGTCCTGTTTGTGGCACATTAGTATATGTGAGGGGGCAAACTCCTCAAGATGGGTGGTGACCATGGTGGCCATTTAGAAGTCGGCCATCTTGGATACAACTTTTGTTTTTTCAATAGGAAGAGGGCCATGTGACACATCAAACTTATTGGTAATGTCACAAGAAAAACAATGGTGTGCTTGGTTTCAACGTAACTTTATTCATTCATGAGTTATTTACAAGTTTCTGACCACTTATAAAATGTGTTCAATGTGCTGCCCATTGTGTTGGATTGTCAATGCAACCCTCTTCTCCCACTCTTCTAAGGGGGTCAGATCGGGAGACCTTGGGGGCCATTCAACTGGCCCACGACGACCAATCCACTTTCCAGGAAACTGTTTATCTAGGAATGCTCGGACCTGGCACCCATAATGTGGTGGTGCACCATCAATGGAAACCTCAAGGCCACTGGATATTTGAAATTGCTACATGATGATGTGTTTCCCTCTTTATGCACTGAAGCTGGCACGTTCCCTGAGTTTTTCCAGCAAGATGGTGCACCACCACATTATGGGTGCCAGGTCCGAGCATTCCTAGATTAACAGTTTCCTGGAAAGTGGATTGGTCGTCGTGGGCCAGTTGAATGGCCCCCAAGGTCTCCCGATCTGACCCCCTTAGACTTTTATCTTTGGGGTCATCTGAAGGCAATTGTCTATGGTGTGAAGATACGAGATGTGCAGCACCTGAAACTACGGATACTGGATGCCTGTGCTGGCATTTCTCCTGCGGTGTTGCTATCAGTGTGTGAAGAGTGGGAGAAGAGGGTTGCATTGACAATCCAACACAATGGGCAGCACATTGAACACATTTTATAAGTGGTCAGAAACTTGTAAATAACTCATGAACGAATAAAGTTACGTTGAAACCAAGCACACCATTGTTTTTCTTGTGACATTACCAATAAGTTTGATGTGTCACATGGCCCTCTTCCTATTGAAAAAAGAAAAGCTGTATCCAAGATGGCCGACTTCTAAATGGTCACCATGGTCACCACCCATCTTGAGGAGTTTGCCCCCTCACATATACTAATGTGCCACAAACAGGACTTTAATATCACCAACCATTCCCATGTTATTACGGTGTATCCATATAAATGGCCCACCCTGTATAAGTGAAGAGTCATACTAATAATGAGCACCAAAATTACAGGAACTCACTTTTTCATTTTTCTCCAGATGTGCTGTAGTTTCTTCTATTCCAGCAGGAGAAACCTTCAGCTACTCATGTCGTGGGATGGAGGGACGCTATGTGATTGTGAATATTAATGGAACTTCAAAGACTCTTACTTTCTGTAAAGTGGCAGTCTTTGTGATTTTTCCAGGTAATTCAGAGCTACTTAATAACCCTTTCCAGGCGAATTTGACTGGAACGGCCTGAAATAAATGCATTTGAACAGAAGACTAGGAACAGATTAATGCACTTTCCAGGGCACTAGATCACACGATTGTAACTGTGCGGGACAGAGGCTTCGATGTTCTGTTGTGTGTCACATGACAAGGCCTCCTTCTTCACTCGTGACCCCCTCAAAAATAATAAGTGCATGACACCCCTGGTGGGGAATATCTGCTTGGAGGCTCCACAGATACAGCCGCCAAGTGAAAAGATATTCCTTAAAAAGGACTTTGTCAGGACTCAACCAGTTCTTACAGAAATACATTCCTAAGAAAACCTCCTCAAAAACATTCAAAGTGAATAAAATAAAACCATTTCTTGACACTATGACATCTTGCAGGTAATTTGGCAACAGGAAGAGCCGTCACACAGTCGTCAACCTATGGCAGCTGGTATGCTCATCAGGCCATTGATTTCAATCCTGGTTTCACAAATTCATGGTCAGCGTGTTCCTCAACCGATCCTCAGACTAACCCATGGTGGAGGGTGGATCTGCGTTATATTTACAGCATAAGTAGTGTTGTCATCACAAACATACTAGAACACTATCCAGAGAGAATAAACGGAGCAGAGATTCGCATCGGAAACTCTTTGGAGAACAACGGCAACAACAATCCCATGTGAGACCCTCTTTCAGTGGCTTAAAATCCATAAATCCTGAAATCACATATGAAGAAAGACTAGACGTCTAAATGAGGTTTTCTCCGTCTCTCTCTAGATGCACTGTGATTTCTAGCATTCCAGCTGGTGTTTCCTCCACCTTCATGTGTAACAATATGGAGGGGCAATACGTGAATCTCTTCATTCCTGGAGTTTCAAAGTATCTCACTCTGTGCGAGGTGGAGGTCTATGGAGAAGGTGTGATCAAACAAGCAGATTTAGTGTTTTGGGAAACTATAACTGAATTTGGATATTTATGGTTTTTGAACATGTGAAACTTCAACAGTTGCATGCGCTCAGCTTTCAATAATTTACTGCATAAAACATATTTGTGTTTGACTATTGCAGGTGAACCTGTATTTAATATTATCTAGCTATTTTTGTTTGTTGGATCACTACACAACCTCTCACTGCATCTGTTTAATCTTAAGTGGCATTTGCAACTGCTGCAGATATTGTAGACTCCATGCATTTCTTGTTTTTATTGTTTGCATTTAGCATTAGCTTTTCTCTTCACTGTATGTTCACTCTCATGTGCCCTTTTAGGTCCTCTTTTCCAAGAGTCTTGTGAAGATGAACCTTAAGTTTGAGTATGTCTGAACCTCCAGCTCCTGTCACAGGTGAGAGAAGGAAACATACAGAAATCTGAAATTAAATCACATTGATAGCAGTTTTAAGATATCTGCTCATTTCAGCTTCAGCCTGCTCTGGCGGAACGAGGGATTTCTGACATGAAGAAAGAGATGATGATGATGGTGGTGGTGATGGGGGAACTTAAACTCTCTTCAGATCAACTTTGATGTTCTTTACTTACAAGCTAGAATTTTCTCCATTCCTCAATGTTGATCACAATAAAGTTGTATTTGAAAACCGAAACTACTGATTCCTGACTGCTGCTTCGAGTCCATCTGTATTGTATGAAGTGCAAGTACTTGACAATGTGGGGGCAATGATATTTAAGTGAAATTTGTATTTTATGCAATACTTATTAATAGTATTTTTAGATTTTAATGTTTTACGATTTATTTCAGTTAATTCAAGTGTTTTTTTTACTGCAATTTACTATTTTAATTTGTTACCTTTAAAATTTTTCAGCTATTGTGAAGTCATTAGTATTAAGAAAAAATTACAAAAAATTGCAATATAAAATGGTGCAGCCTCATTAATTCACATACGATATTGTTTGGAATGATAATATTTTAGATGACCACTAGATGTCATCAGCAGCATCTTTACTGATGAACTGCACGTTTAAGAACAGTTTTAATATTAATGAAAAAATATTACATGGCACACTGTAAAATATATGACCAGTCAACATGTTTTATCCATTACTTTAACTCATAATTGGCCAATTTCACTACATTTGAAGTGATATGAGATTCAGCTAGACAACAGAAAAAGTGTTTTAAGTATAATTATCTGCATGGATTCTGGTTTGGGTGATTGAACAGTTTGCAGCTTTAAGTCATAATCAGTCTTACAAGCCCAGATCTTAAATTCTTAGTAAGAGTAAAACAAATTAAACAGAGCATAAGTGTCTAAAAGAGTTACTGTTTGACAGCATTGTATATTGTACCTTCAGGCAAGACACTACAGGCATGTTTAATGAAGCATTGTTTCAGACTAGAGGGGAAAAAACATCTAAAATACACACACTGTAAAAATTTATAATGATTTTAACGGTAAAAAAAATGCTACAGTAAAAACCTATTAATTGGTTACGATAAGCTCCCTTACTATACGGTGAAAAACTGTAACGGTAATTTTACAGTTAAATACGGTTTTTGGAATTGAAAAAGAACATGTAATTTACAGTGAAAAACAACAACATAAATTGACGCTCCTGGAATTCCCTGCGTTACATTTCACATTTGATGATTTTTCATTGAAATAACTTTGTTTCTGTTTCTTCCGATTTTCTACGTGGATAAAAATGATGACTATAATGTATGGCGGAAGAGCACTTCGACCTCGGCGCAGTAATATCATCACTCCTACACGAGTAAGTATGGGGAGGGGGAGTTTTTTTATGTAAGTTGAAGTTAAATGTGTAAAACCTAAAATGTTGCTACCATATTTTTTATGGTAAAATTCTGGCAACCACAGCTGCCGTTATTTACAGTAAATTTGACAGATTATTATTATTACTTTATTTAGTCGAACTTTATATTAGGTGGCCTTAACTACTATGTGCTTACATTAAAAAATAAGTACAATGTACTTATTGTGTTCATATTGTATTGAAAACACTTCTGCTGTTCCTGAGGTGGGATACGAGTAAGGTTAGGGACAGGTTTGGTGGTATGGGTAGGTTTAAGGTGTACGGCATTGGTCAACAGTGTAATTATAAATGTAATTACAGAAATTAATTACATATAGTATGTTTAAAAATAGAAGTACAATGTAAGAACATGTATGTACACAATAAGTGCATTTGTACAGTTTATTTACTAGTTAAATTTATTTTCCTTTGTATTTCTTCTTATTAATATTTTTTAAGGTCACTGGCTGCCGTACAAGCATTTCACTGCATATCGTACTGTGTATGACTGTGTATGTGACAAATAAAATTTGAATTTGAATTTGATTATATCAAATGATTGCATAACTGACATTTGAGTTACTCTTTAAAAACATGGATCATTTGAATCGGTAATGCAGCTGAATACTGTAAAGGCTCTGTATGAAAAAAGTCCACAACAAACCTATATAAACAACATTAAATAACAATAAAGTGAATGCATTAAAAAGAATTGTAACCTGCTAGTAAACAGGATTTACAAGATGAAGACGGCAGGAAAAGTGAAGTGTTTTGAAAGTCCATATATGAGAATTAGCATAAAACAAGTTTACCAAATAAGCCAGGTTTATTTCAGTTAGTCTGGCTTATTGCCAGTTGATTTGGATTTGGAGCAAACATAAAGAGACCGAAAAGAGGAAGAAAACAATCCAAAGGGGATGAAAACAGGGATTGCTGGTGCAGGTTTGTTTGATTAGGGTAGGAGCTAAACTCTGCAGGACAGTGCCCCTCCGGGACCAGGGTTGAGAAAGCCTGCTATATATGGTTCATTCAGTATTATCAGCAGCTTTTTATCCTCCTCCATCCCCAACTCCTCCTTTGTCCAGCCAGCATTAGGCCTTCTGATTTCCCTGTGAATCAGACTAATTCTAAAATTACAGGTACATTAAATTATTGAACATTAATGATATTTGCAATACATTTGTGTTGGTGTTATTCTGCTTACCCTTGGGGGGGATATTGCTCCTCTCCCTGCTCTCTCATGCTAGGCTGCATAGATGGGCAAGGAGTTTTTGCCCAGAACAGAACCATACCGCCAATCCAAACTGTATGCTAATTGCCAGTCATCGTTGATGATAGTGGTCCTGACACAAGTCTCAAACTACAGTTTTGAGTAAAGGAGTCATATGCCTGTAACCTGAGAGCTGAAACAGGAAAAACGTATTTTGTTTCTGGATACAGCAGTGTCACATCGAGGGCCAAATTCTGAGTGGAGCTTCTGAAACAGGAACTAAATTCACAGGGAGGGATTCCTGCCCACTCTCTTTCCCCTCCTTCAAAGTCAGTTTCTCTGTTTGTTCCACTGTGGTCTGTAAAGATGGAGCTGTATCTGGCCATTCTTGCCCTCGCTGTTTGTCTCTCAGCCGATGCTCAAAGTAAGTTCAAGCTTTGTATATTAAAATACGTCCACAGATTGTTTTAAATGTGACCCTTGACCACAAAACCAGTCATAAGTAGCACAAGTATATTTGTAGCAATAGCCAACAATACACTGTATTTGTCAAAATGATCAATTTTTCTTTTATGCCAAAAATCATTAGGATATTAAATAAAGATCATGTTCCATGAAGATATTTGGTAAAATTCCTACCATAAATATATCAAAACTTATTTTTTCATTAGTAATATGCATTGCTAAGAAATTGATTTGGACAACTTTAAAGGAGATTTTTTATTCTTTTGCAAACTTTCAGATTCCAGATTTTCAAATAGTTGTGTCTCAGCCAAATATTGTCATATCCTAATAAAGCATACATTAATTAAAAGCTTATTTATTCAACTTTTGAAAAATTGACACTTATGACTGGTTTTGTGGTCCAGGGTCACAAATGTGAAAAGCCTCTACAAGGATGTATGATTTCATGAAGCACACTAATACTTTGAGTAAGCTCTTTATACACTGTGATACGTTTACTTCTGGTGACATATTTTGATCACCTTGTCATTCAAACAGTTGATGACTACTTGATTATAAGTGGTCATTTAGTGGTCAGTGGATGTTAAAATCAGCTGTATAGGACATCCTTACATTTAAAAACTACCGGTGTGTTAAACCAGTGACAAAAAATAAAGTTCATCCTTTATTTCTCTCGGCCTCTGGATGTTTCTAATTTATCTTTTGATGTTTGTTTCATTTCAGTTATACACAACGATTTCAAAATTAATGGATGTTCTGATACAGAAAAAGAATCTGTCTATGGATCTGATGGAGAAGAGATATGGCATGCTGACTTTATTCAAAAGACGGGAGTAAATACATTACCAGATTTTGCAGATCCTTTGACATTTCCAGGATTTTATGAACTAAGCATTGCAGAACAAGAAATATGCAAGCAAAACTTAGCTGTATGCATTAAAGCTTACAATACCCCACCAGAGGAAATGGGTATGATGACTTTTAATGTTTTCCTGTAACATATTTCCTAACATCCAAATTAATCTGTTTGAGCTTAAATGAGCTCCATATTATGCATTCAGTGTCAACAAGAGTTTGGTTAAGAGTGAGCTTTGTCTTACATGATTAGTTTTCCTGTGTATGGATATTACTTGAATGAGATCAGATTCACTCCTGCAAAGTTCAACACAGTTTTGTGTGTTCCCAGACCCCCCCGAGACGTCCATCTATCCGAGGAATGATGTTCAGCTGGGTGCTGAAAACTCCCTCATCTGTCACGTTACGGGCTTCTTTCCTCCGCCTGTCAACGTCTCGTGGACTAAGAACAATGTCATTGTGACGGAAGGTGTGAGTCTGAGTCGGTACCGACCGAGGAATGATGGAACCTTCCACATCTTCTCCTCTCTGGATATTGTTCCTGAGGAGAGAGACATTTACAGCTGTACGGTGAACCACAGAGCCCTCCAGGGCCAAGTGCAGACCAAAATATGGGGTAAGTGCCACTCTGAGAGCGAAATCAAATCAAATTACACTAAATCGTGCTATTTCCAGTTGTTTTCCATATAAATGATGTACGTATAAAACAACAGTCATCATTCGGTGACAGATTCAATCAGCATTACAGCACTGACAAGTGTTACGCTCACACCCCTTACAATGATCAACAGGTGTCCCAGAGACGGCTGCCGTCCCGCCCAGTCTGGGTCCGGCGGTCTTCTGTGGAGCAGGGTTCACTCTGGCGCTGCTGGGAGTAGCTACGGGAATCTTATTCTTTATTAAAGGAGCTGCAACTGACAACACAGACACAGCAAAAAAAGAAAAACTTTTCATGCAGTGGACCTACCGATAAAGACAGTTGCTCGAGGATTGTGAAGGCAATGATACTGTGATTTTGTGTCATTTCAGTGATGGACAGCACTGCTGGTTGAACCTTGAAAGTTGAAACTCAGATTAAATCATTTCATGAAATCTTTTCTTGCTGTGTAGCACTGTTCTTAATTATATCTACACGTTTTTGCTCAGATTACTTGACGAACTGCTAACATAAGTCATTGTTGATTTTGAGTGACAATTCAAATAAGACACTTTTGCTACTTTCATATTACATGTAGTTGCTTTTGTCATGGACTGAAATGTTTCTTTTCTTGTACTATGTAAGTTTTTTTTGCCCTAGCAGTTAATAAAGGAAACTGCATGAGACTTTTCAAGTTTGTTATTAAAAATGTATACGAGCGGCAAGTGCGGCCATAATAGAGGCGACATGGTCGAGATACGTAAGCGATGTGACACGCTCGTTTTTTCAAGGCGCACCAATACCGCGGTGAGATGAAACCATCTCAGCTTTCCAGAATGCTGCAAGCACAAACTATTATTAAACTATTATTTATTATGAAAATTATAGCCTTTGTACTTCAGTCGCATTCCAACGGTGACACAGAGGCAGGTGCGCTGACGTTTGGCTCACTGTATTTTATTTTGATAAAGTACCAACTGCGCTGTCAAGTTAGCAATGCTGGAACTAATGTGTGTGTGTATGTGCGTGCCCTCTGGCGCGATCACTTCAACTGTTTCCTTATACCAGCAGAATCAACTTCAAACACTTTTAATCGTCTTAATAATCACTGTATAAAGGTCTGCTTTTATTTGTGTATACTCACAACCGTGGGGCAAATAAGTATTTGATACACTGCCGATTTTTCAAGTTTTCCCACTTACAAAGAATGGAGAGATCTGTAATTTTCATCGTAGGTACACCTCAACTGTGAGAGACAGAATATTTATAAAAAAATCCAGAAAATCACATTGTATGATTTTTAAATAATTCATTTCCAATTTGTTGCATGAAATAAGTATTTGATCACCTACCAACCAGCAAGAATTCTGGCTCTCACAGACCTGTTAGTTTGTCTTTAAGAAGCCCTCCTATCCTCCACTCATTACCTGTTTTAATTGCGAAAAAGGTGAGAAAGGTGAGGGATCAGCCTAGAACTACACGGGAGGACCTTGTCAATGACCTGAAGAGAGCTGGGACCACAGTCTCAAAGGTTACCATTAGTAACACACTACACCGTCATGGATTAAAATCCTGCAGCGTGCGCAAGGTCCCCCTGCTCAAGCCAGCACGTGTCCAGGCCCGTCTGAAGTTTGCCAAAGACCATCTGGATGATCCAGAGGAGGCAAGATGGGTCGTAGCTGGGTCTTCCAGCATGACAATGACCCCAAACACACAGCAAGGGCAACTAAGGAGTGGCTCCTCCGTAAGAAGCATTTCAGGGTCCTGGAGTGGCCAGTCTCCAGACCTGAACCCAATAGAAAATCTATGGAGGGAGCTGCAACTCTGTGTAGCCCAGTGGCAGCCCCAAAACCTGAAAGATCTGGAGAAGACCTGTATGGAGGAGTGGGCCAAAATCCCTGCTGCAGTGTGTGCAAACCTGGTCAAGAACTACAGGAAACGCCTGACCTCTGTAATTGTGTAAACAGGTTTCTGTACCAAATATTAAGTTCTATTTTTCTATTGTATCAAATACTTATTTCATGCAATAAAATTAATTTAATTATACAATGTGATTTTCTGGATTTTTTTTAAATATTCTGTATCTCACAGTTGAGGTGTACCTACGATGAAAATTACAGATCTCTCCATTCTTTGTAAGTGGAAAAACGTGAAAAATCGGCAGTGTATCAAATACTTATTTGCCCCACTGTATATACAGTGCCCTCCAAAAGTATTGGAACAGTAAAGACAAAATTGCCTGAACTGTGAACAAAACTGTGGAGTCAAGACATTTACAAATATGATTAAAAGATGAATATGAGACAAAACTACAGAATGTCACATTTTATTATTAGCCGTTTCAACACATAGATGTTTTACCAGTTAAGAAGTTCAGCACTTTTATAGTTTCATCCCTCTATCTGATGTGCGCATAAGTATTGGAAGAGTTGCCTCACAGGTCTTTCTAAGTGATCAGCTGTGTCCTGTTGCATTAATTCTTCAGATATTAAAAGCAGGGAATGTGTCGTAGCAGTTATATCCATTACTTAATCGAATGCAAGATTCAGAATACAGATGACACACACAAACCAGGATGAAGATGAGGGATCTGACTTAGATAAAAGCAAACAATTTGGATGCTAAAAGAAAAGAGGAAGCTATAGCAAAAACAAAGGGTATGGAGAAAACAAGAGTTTGGAAACCACCAGCGACACCAGCAACCAACAACGACCTGATCGGCTGAGAAAACAACAGTAGTTGATGACAGACAAATCATAAAAGCTGTGAAAATTAACCCTAAAAGACGTGTCTGTAAAATCACCAACAACTTCCAGAAAGCTGGGGTGATGCTCTGACAATCTACTGTCCTCAGGAGACTTTGACACAGAATTACAGATGCTACACAGCAAGATGCAAACCTCTGACCAGCACCAAACATAGAAAGACAAGATTAGAGTTTGCAGAAAAGCACAAAGGTGAGCCAGAAGAGTTTTGGAACTGTGTTTATGGACCGATGACACAAATATGAATGTGGAGGAAAAAAAGGGAACTGCAATGATCCCAAGCATACAGCCTCATCTGTAAAGCATGGTGGAGGTGGTGTCATGGCATGGGCATGCATGGCTGTCTCTGGAACAGGCCCTCTCAACTTTACTGATGACTTAATGTATGATGACAGTAGCAGAATGAATTTGGAAGGGTACAAAACCATCTTACCTACCAATATTCAAGAAAATGCCACCAGATTCATTGGGAAGTGCTTCATATTGCATCAGGACAATGACCCAAAACACCCTGCCAGTTCAGTCAAGGAATGTATAAGAGCAAAGAAATGGAAAGTCTTAGATTGCCCAAGTCAATCTCCATATTTAAATCTGATTGAACATGAATTTCAGCAGCTGGAGAGGAGAGTAAAGGCAGAAACTCCCCAAAACAAGCAACAATTGGGATTAGCTGCATTAAAGGCTGGGAAAAGCATTTGAAAGGATGAGAGCAAGAGTCTGGTGATGTCTATGGGTCACAGACTCACTGCTGTGATTGTGCTCAAGGGATCTGTAACTAAATAATAGCTTTTAATCTTTTATATCTGCCTTATGTTCAACTGTCCCAATACTTATGCTCACATCAATGAGTGGGATTAACTCTAAAAGTGCTGTTCTTTTTATTTGGTAAAACATGTATGTGTTGAAACGGCTAATAAAATGTGACATTCTGTAGTTTTGACTCATATTCATCTTTTAATCATATTTGCAAATGTCTTGACTATATTTGCAAATGTCTTGACTCCACAGGCAACAGAGCAATTTTGTCTTTACTGTTCCAATACTTGTGGAGGGGACTGTATATATATACATACAAATTTATAAATTCAATGTATATATATTACTTCATTTCCATTTAGTTTGTTGATGTACTAAAATAACTCAAATTAAATAAAACTAAAACTTAATAAAAAACCTATACAGACATAAAAAAACTAATAAAATTACAATCATTCCAACTTTAACTAAAATTAAAATAGATAACAAATACAAATCAATCTACATCTAGTTTATCAGTAATCCTAAAAAAATAACACTGAGCCAAACACACATGCTAAAAAAACATCAACTTACTTACACATAGTAAAAAATGGTTCCAAAAACTGAAACAGAAGTGAAACAAGTAGTAGGAAATAGGGGAAATAAAAAGTGATACTTATATCCTGCCCAGCCTTTACACACTTTGGTTTTCAACAACAGCTGCCGTGACCGCTACTGCAGTAAACTGTTTTTTTTTTTATACCCGTCTAACAAAATACTAATTGAATTCAGCTGGACACTCTTTACTTTTTATCACGACAAATGGCCAAGCAAGCGCACGACACTGACAAAGTACGCGATACAATACGAGACCAAACGCAATTTCAGCATGTCTCCACACAGTAAACAAAACAAGTGAATATATATATATATATATATATATATATATATATACAGTGCCTTGCGAAAGTATTCATACCCCTTCATTTTTTTCACATTTTGTTATGTTGCTACCTTATGTTAAACTGCTTTAGATTACTTTTTTCCCCCACATCAATCTACACACATCATATTGACAAAGCAAAAACAGAATTGTCACAACTTCATAAATTTATTCAAAATAAAAAAACCAAATATGTACATTGCATAAGTATTCATACCTTTAACTAAATATTTAGCTGAAGTACCTTTACAGCCTCAAGTCTTTTGTGTTTGATGCGACAAGCTTTGCTCATCAACATTTGGCCATTATCTGCTATTCTTTTCAACATCTCTTCACCTCTCAAGCTCTGTCAGGTTGGATGGGGGCAGATGCACATTTTCAGGTTTCTCCAGAAATATTTGATTGGGTTCAAGCTCAGGCTGTGGCTGGGCCACTCAAATACATTCACAGCGTTGTGTATAAGCCACTCTTGCTGTGTGCTTAGGGTCACTGTCCGGTTGGAAGGTGAACCTTCTGCCCAGTCTGAGGTTCTGAATGCTCTGGACTCATTAAGGGTTTTCATTAAGGCGATCTCTATATTTTGGTGCACTGAGCTTTTCTTCTGCTCTGAACAGTCCCTCAGTCGCTGCCGCTGAAAAACATCCCAATAGCATGAGGCCGCTACCAGCACACTTTACTTTTGGGATGGTACTCTGCAGATGATGAGTAGAGCTGGTTCCCTTCAAACATGATGCTTAGAATTGAGGTTCATCAGACCAGAGAATCTTGTTTCTCAGAGTCTGAGGGTCCTTTAGGTGCTTTTTTGTAAATTTCAAGTGTGTTTTTATGTGTCTTCACTGAGGAGAGGATTGAGTTTGGCCACACCCGCCATAAAGCCCAGATCGATGGAGTGTTGCAGTGACGTTTGTCCTTCTGTAGATTTCTCCTATCTCCACATATGATCATGGAGGTCAACTAGAGTGACCATCAGGTTCTTGGTCACCACTCTAACCAAAGCCCTTCTCCATCAATTGCTCAGTTTGGCCAGGAGGCCAGCTCTAAGAAGAATCCTGGTTGTTTCAAACTTCTTTTATTAAGGGTAACAGAGACTACATGCTTCTGTGGACCTTCAATGAAGCAGAATTTCTTTTCAGAAAACTACCCCAGATGTGTGGCTTGACGCAAACCTGTTTCTGAGCTCTACAGACAAGTTCTTTTGACCCCAGGGCTTGGTTTTTGCTCTGATATGCATTATCAGCTGTTGAACCTTTTATTAAGACATGTGAGCCTTTCCAAATCGTGTGTGCCTTCAATTCAACTGAATTTGCCACAGGTTACCTTCACTCAAAAGTCTAGTAACACCTACAAGCAATATGAATGCTCCTGAGCTAAATTCCAACTATCCCAGATTAAGGGACGAGTACTTATGCAATGGAATCATTTAAGTTTTTTATTTTTAATAAATTGGCAAAGATGTTAAAAACCTTTTTTTTTATGCTTTATCATTATAGTGTATGGAGTGTAGATTGATGTGGAAAAAAGTAATTTAAAGCAGTTTAAGCAACATGAAACGTTAAAAAAAATTAAGGGGTATGAATACTTTCGCAAGGCACTGTGTGTGTGTGTGTGTTGTATATGTATATATATATATATATATATATATATAGTGACATATACTCCATACGTCACATATGCCAAAATAAACAACACAGAGACTGCAGAGAAATGGACAAAGGCTGATGATACACAGGGCAACTTTTTGAGCAATTTCTATCTGGTCATGGGCTCTGTGTCTCACTTGGTTGCCCTGTTGATTGCAACATTTCCCAAAGTTGCCCCGTGTATCATACAGAAGGATATGATTCCAAGCAGTCATTTTAGCAGTGATGTGTCATTCAAGATTCTTTTGAAACAGATATACATAGAAGAAATTAATAAGAAAATGTCCTGATAAAGAAACATGATGGCCAACAAAACAGAAACTAAGGGCTTATAAATAGTGTGAGGTAAATAACTGGAACAGAAACAGGGATGTGATAAATCAGAAACTATAGAAACTGAGCAGGAACATAGGCAAAAGGGGAATAGGGAAAACAAAACCAAAACACAAGAAACCCCCCCAGAGTCAACATCAGTTCCAGTTCTGTTTCCATCAAACTACACAGACTAAAGCACGATAAAGAACAGCATTTTCATAAAGCCTACTGAAACCATCAGGATTCTTTAAAACAAATGTTTCTTACCATACTGTGTTCATAAATTTGGTCTGCTTGTGATAAGTTTGTCAGTTATTTTTGATAAATAATCAGGATGAATAGACATTACAGTCCTTGGTTATGGTTTTGTTTAATAAAGCTGCACATGGGTTCTTGAAGCCCGCCTCAGTGCATGTTTATTACGCTGATTGAACAGTAAGGGTTATGTTTACCATGCTCAGGAACTAGGTATGCTATATTGCTGAATGGACAATAAATAATTGAGAAAGCTGTTAATAGTTTGTGTTCTCTAAAACTTTACAAAGTTTTTTTTTTCAGGAATGTAATTTTAAGGGTCGTTGTGTTTAATGTGTTACTGCAATCTAACTTTTATTTGAGCTGTGAGTTTAAAAGTAAGCTGGGTATTGATATAGCAACACTTGACACATGTGGAAGAAGCAGCTGATTGGACAGCGGTTTTAGACTCAGACCTCACTAGCATGAGCAGTGTGTGTAACAGTGCCGCTCTCAGTTGTGAATGAGAGAGAGAGGGAAAATGACACTGTTAAAGCTCTTGAATTTTCAACACATTCTAATGCTGTCTGTATTCACTGGAGCAGGTGAGAGAAACGGCCTTTACTAAGAAACACTGAAGAAATGATCATTTCAGTAGTGGACATGCTGTTTTTAGCAGCAACATTTTCTTAAACACTGTTAGTTATGATGGTTCTCTGGTAGTGGACCATCTAATGTAGTAAAGTAGGTACTGGCTATATAGATATTTTAACAATATGAATATGAGGTGATGTAATAGCTGACTGATGTGCTCAAGTGCTTATGTTTTTATACTGTTGAAATAAGCTCACACAGATGTTATTTTTCAGCTAATGGATATTATTTCCACACATGGCTACAGTGCATCTACATCTCTCATGGTCTCAGTGACATGGAGTACATTGAAGGCTATTACTTCAATAAATATCCAGTCATTAAGTTCAACAGCACTGTGGGGATGTTTGAGGGGTTTTCAGATTTTGGAATAAGAACTGCAGAATTATGGAACAACGATACAGCAGCCCTACAGCAAACCAGGGCTAAAGTTGATACATACTGCAAGCCTGATGCTAAAGTTTTTGAAGCAGCTATCCATAGTAAAAAAGGTTTGTGACAAGACTCTTCTTTAAACATTTTTGATAAAGCACATTTATATGGTCTGTCATACAGTAGGATTTGTAATGTGGCTGTTGTTGTTTCAGAGCGGCCGCAAGTGAAGCTCAGTTCAGTGATGCCGGGCGACAGCACACATCCAGCTCTGGTGAAGTGCAGCGTTTATGAATTCTACCCTCAACCAATCAAAGTGTACTGGCTGAAGGACGGGGTGGAGGTGACTTCTGACGTGACCTCCACTGAGGAGCTGCCCAACGGAGACTGGTACTACCAGAGTCACACCGTGCTAGAATACACTCCCAAATCTGCAGAGAAGATCTCCTGCGTGGTGGAGCACGCCAGCTTCACCAGACCCATGATCTACGACTGGAGTAAGAGACAACACCTGTCATATCACACCTGATTCACACTAATATAGCATCAGTTACACAATAAGAGGAGATAATTGTGTTAATAGAGCTATGTCTGTCCTTCACAGCCCCACCACCGGCCCCTGAGTTTGAGTGGGATATTCAGCTATTATTCACTATTGAATCTGCTGCACTGCTGCTGGGAATCATCACAGCCGCTGCTGGATACATGTACTACCAGATAAAAACATCAGGACGGTAGAGGTGAGAGATAAATCTAGTCCAGTTATAAAACTATAAATATCAAAGCACTTTTCAATTAATCACTCTTTTATTGTGATAGAGAAGTTCCTGGTACCACGTCAGTGATGGTACGTTTTACATTTCTGTGATCAAACATTACCTCTTCCTATCTCATATGATGAAATGCTGAACCATCAGCCTCAGTAATATTAATATTAATCACTCAAATGGCAGGTCCTGATACTGACTGAAAGGAGCCTCATCGTGGAGAAGCACAAACATGACTAGCACACACTGTCCAACTCTTCAACTGATGCTTCAAAATAAAAAAGCATTGCATCTGAGACATGTCTCTGGCTAATATTTCAGCATCTTCAGGCAATATTGGCACTAAATAATGTGAATGATTGAGGGACTCTCTTCTCTTCTCGCTCTCCTTCTACATCTTACACTCTTTCTGTCCTCCTCGTTCTCTTCTTCCCACACCATGCATCCTCCTCATTTCTTCCTGCTCACCTTTTATATTTCTTGTTCTTTCTCCAGTTTCTGCTTAAGTTTGTTTGCTCTGGGAATTCACATCAGCTGTTAGAAAATACACACAGTGCATCTCAACTGTTCACACAGCTATAAAAATACAATATCATATTTGTAGCTGTGTGAACAGTTGAGTACATTGAATTGTCTGCACTGTGCGCTGATCTTGCAGATACCAATTTGGTGGTAATGATACAATATTGTGATTGAGAATTTTGTTAACGAAGACTATGACAAAAAATGCTTTTTTCCCATGACTAAGACGAGACGATAATAAGGTCAATAAACGGTAACTATGACTATATCAACATGCAATTGCGTTGATGAAATAAGATGAGACCAAAAACCTTTTATTTTAATCAAAAAAAGGTGACAAAATGGTATTGCAGACCACTTTACTCGCCTCTACTACACAAGCTTTCATGAGTGCGGTTGCCAGATATCAAAAGTTCAAATCCCGATTCAGAGCTTCGCTGTAACATGAATATACTTTCTTCCCGGTGGTTTGCTTATTTGAAGCAATCTGGCAACCATGAGCATGCGCTCACTCCTCATTGTGGAAGTGAATGAGCTTTATTGCCAGGTATGTTTCCATCTGGTGGAATGACCTGCCCAACTCAATCTGAGTCCTTAGCCATCTTCAAGAAACGGTTAAAAACACATCTCTTCCATCTTTATTTAACCTTCTAACGCTAGCACTCTTAATTCTACTTTATCTGTCTTCTTTTTATTTAAAAAAAAAAAACCACACTCACATTGACCCGCTATCAATTGCATATTTATTCTCTAACTGCTAGCTTTTCTTGAAAAACTAACATTAACTTTCTTTTTTCTATTCTATCTACTTGTTTTCTGTCTACTTGTCAAAAAAAGGCTTTCTTTTTTTCTATATTCTATCTACTAATTTTCTTAAAAAAATAAAGCTATGATATAGCCCATTAAAGTAGATTTAATATGGTATTCATAGTGTGTTATACTCTTAAAAGTTAAAACCACAAATACGTAAGTACTATAATGTATTATAATTGTTGTTATGATTATTCATGAGATTTTATAAAACATAAGGTTTTTTTATAATGCATTATGCATTCATTAATAACGCCTTAAGAATACCCTTATAATGTATTATAAATATGGGCTTCATAGAAAGTGTTGCTCTGTGTACTGTGTTAGGCTAACAGAGACTTGTCATAGCACTTGCATGTTGTTGCTCTTTTGTTGGTTTTGATTGCTTCTGTTGTCCTCATTTGTAAGTCGCTGTGGATAAAAGCATCTGCTATATGACTAAATGTATATTATGTGCAAATTTGAAATGTAGACTAGTAGAAATGTAGACAGTATGTGTGTTAGATAAATAAATTTATAAATAGTGTTGTGTGTTCCACAATTATTGTCAAGTGTTCATGAGATGGATTGCCTGAGGGAAGAAACTGTTCCTGTGTCTGGTCGTTCTGGTGCTCAGAGCTCTGTAGCGTCGACCAGACGGTAACAGTTCAAAGAGGGAGTGTGCTGGATGTGAGGGGTCCAGAGTGATTTTGCCGGCCCTTTTGCTCACTCTGGATAAGTACGGTTCTTGGAGAGTGGGGAGGGTTGTACCAATGATTCACTCAGCAGTCCGGACTACCCTCTGTAGTCTTCTGAGGTCAGATTTGGTAGCTGAGCTGAACCAGACAGTTATTGAGGTGCAGAGGATGGATTCAATGATGGCGGAGTAGAACTGTTTCAGTAAGTCCTGTGGCAGGTTGAACTTCCTCAGCTTGCGAAGGAAATACAACCTCTGCTGGGCCTTTCTGACAATGGAGTCAATGTGAATATCCCACTTCAGGTCCTGAGAGATGGTGGTGCCCAGGAATCTGAATGACTCCACTGCAGTCACGGTGCTGTTCATGATGGTGAGTGGGGGGAGAGCAGGGGGGTTTCTCCTGAAGTCCACGATCATCTCCACTATTCTGAGCGTGTTGAGCTCCAGGTTGTTAAGACTGCACCATACAGCCAGCTCCTTAACCTCCTGTCTGTAAGCAGACTCGTCACCGTCCTGGATGAGGCCGATCAGTGTGGTGTCGTCTGCGAACTTCAGGAGCTTGACAGAGGGGTCTTTAGATGTGCAGTCGTTGGTGTAGAGGGAGAAGAGCAGTGGGGAGAGTACACAGCCCTGAGGAGCTCCAGTGCTGATGGTACGAGTGCTGGATGTGTATTTACCAAGCTTTACTAACTGCTGTCTGTCTGTCAGGAAGCTGGTGATCCACTGACACACGGAGGTGGGGATGGAGAGATGAGTTAGTTTGGGCAGGAGGAGGTTAGGAATGATGGTTTTAAAGGCCGAGCTGAAGTCCACAAACAGGATCCTCACATAAGTCCCTGGTCTGTTTAGATTTATATAGCGCACCTTTATTTATATAGTGCTTTTAACATACAGATTGTGTCAAAGTAACTTTCATTGGATTGATTTTAATAACCTTAATGTGCCTAAAAGTGCCAAATACAAGTATCGAACTGGGATTCAGCATCGGCAGATATTCAATAGTTAATGGCTCGGATCGGATTGGGGGCACAACAAAATCGATGGGGACATGTGTATATATACATATATATATATATATATATGACAAATATATAAATAATCAGTGTTATTAAACTTATTATAAACTTGCTATTAAACTATTAAAACTTTTTTTCCATTCAATTAAATACTTTAAGATCTTTAATATATGCATGTTTGGTGCTACATAGAAAGCAAAATTGATCTCACTTATGATCAACGTTTTTGAGAAACAATAAAATGCTGATTTAATCCAACGTGAACTTTATATGCCCCCGAAAGTAAAAAATTAAGTGTTTATGAATATGGGACTACTAATATAAACATCATTGTACTTAATATGTACAATAAGCAGAATACAAAAAAAAAAAGTGGAGAAATGGTTAGAATGCATGAAGCTTGTGTCAGAATGCAGCAAAATGCAAACTATAGCAATGTATTGTCAACAATGTCTCAGACATAATATATAAATAAACAGTAAATTAACAACTTTTTAAAAAAAGTTTGATTCCAAGTCAGTTGCAGTTGTTTCCTTTAACAATGAAAAAAGTTCCCATAGCTACTCCCAACAGTCCAAGAGTCAGACCCACTCCACAGAACACTGCAGGACCAACACTGGGCATGGCAACTTCAACATCTGGAAAATACACACATGAATACACAAGTTTTTGTTACATAACAAATGTGTACTTTAATGTAATATCCATTGATTCTATTTGAAAATCACATTCACCCCATATTTTAGTCTGAGGCTGACCCTGGAGAGCTTCGTGGTTAACCGTGCAGCTGTAAATGTCTCCTTCAGCAGGTGTGAACTTGAGAGTGGAGAAGATGTTGAAGGTACCATCATTCTTTGGACGGTATTGGCTTAAACTAATGCCTTCTGTTACATTAACATCATTCTTAGTCCATGAGATGCTGACAGATGGAGGAAAGAAGCCAGTCACATGACAGACAATGGTGTTCTCAACACCCAGCTGTACAATATTTTTGGGATAGATGGATGTCTGGGGAGCATCTAGATCTAAACACAGATAATGATATTAATCATTCTTTAGTGAACAAAGTTATTTTAATATACTGTACATTATATACATTTTTTAAGGAAAAACCTCATTACGCTGATGCAAGATATATATTCTACCATTTCAAAATATGATCTAAAATAGTAATATTGTGAAATATTATTATAATTTCTTATATATACACATATATACATATACAGGGCTTGACATGAACTTTTTTGTAGTTACATTTTTATGTGTCTTCTGTGTGCAGTTCATTTGTTTTGATTTCTCCACGAGATTTTCTCACATAGACAGGCTGCGTGAGCCTCAACTGGCGAGACCTTGTTACTGATTATTCATTATCAATCGCCGTTTACACCGAATGTAATAAAATCAGAACCATTCTTGACGAAATTGTTATTTTTGGGGTTTTTTCGTAGCGTGGCAAAACTGAAGTTGAGCCACTGATCTCACATGGACTGTTTTACCGATGTATTAACTACGTTTCTGGAGCTGGGAACATTTCAGTTGTGTTGCAGTCTATGGAGAGCTCTCCGATTTCATCAAAAACATCTTAATTTGTGTTCTGAAGATGAACGAAGGCCTTACAGGTTTGGAACGACATGAGGGTGAGTAATTAATGACACAATTTTCATTTCAGGGTGAACTAACCCTTTAATAAATGTTTACATTCTGATTAAACTTTATGTTTACAACTGTAACAATGTAAAAGTTTAGTACATTCTCATGTCTCACCTGCTACTTGTGGTATGCTCTTAAAAACATCAGCGAATATTGGTAAGTCATGTTTGCATCCTACCATGTTACTAACACCAAGTTCATAAAATCCAGGAAATGTTGTATTTTCTGTAAAATCAGGTATTGTCTCTACTCCTCTCTTCTTGTTAAAATCAGCATGCCACAACTCCTCTTCATCATATCCAATGTAATACTCTCCTTCTGTATCGGAGCATGTTGTAAATTGGAATGCTTCATGTTCAACTGAAATAGATTGAGCATCATACCTGTTAAAACATTTTTTATGCTCATTTAAAACACCAATAAAATTGTTTCTGAACTAAAAGGCCCTAACTTTTGAATGAATGGGGAGTGAATAACCAGCGCTCTCTCCACCTTCAATACCACGACTGAGGTGCCCTTGAGCAAGAACCGAACCCCCAACTGCTCCCTGGGCGCCGCAGCAATATGGCTGCCCACTGCTGTGTGTGTGTGTGTGTGTGTGTGTGTGTGTGTGTTCGTTCACTACTGTGTGTGCGCACTTGGATGGGTTAATGCAGAGCACAAATTCAGAGTATGGATCACCATCGCCATACGTCACTTCACTTTACTTTGTGTGTATTTAAACAATGACTGTTGAAACATTCAAATAAATGAAACATACAAAAAAAACATTCAAACATTCAAAATCCTAATATAAGACAATACTTTTTTATTTTATTTTAAGGAAATAATTGTTGCAATTGATAATTTACAAGTTTGTCATTTTACCGCATATTAATATATTACCTAAGCAATAAAAAAAGTAACTTACATTCAGCACTTGTTGAAAGAACAATAGTTAGGGTGAGAATGGTTATGTACAGCTCCATCTTGATAGATGAGCGTCGAACAATCATCAGAGAAATATTTAACAGAGGTGCAAAGAGCAGGTATTATTTCCTCTTTTAGGGCTTTTGCATCATCCACTCAGAGTTTGACTCACACAGTGACATCTCTGTATCTAGGAAGACAAAAAAGCATTTCCTCTTTCAGCTGTAAAGCTGCTGTATAATCAAATCTAATGTTATGATTCCTTAAAATGTGAGTGTAAATTTAATTATTTATTTTTCTGGAAAAGACCCTATAATATTGTCATTTTTTAGTGTTGGTGAGTAACTAGAATGTCTAGTAATTCAAACTGGAAACCAACCAAATGCATCTATAGATTGTGATCCAGTCACTTCGACCACTGGGTGGCAATGCAGATTAATTTTAAATTAAAGTTTAAAAGATAGATAGAGAGAAAAACGTTAAATAAATAAATAATTTGTTTCTCAGACAAAATTATGGTTTCCTATGTTTCAGACACAGACCTGTCATTTGTATGTATAACCTCTCGACTTTATGAATACATATAAACACAGCTTAATTAAAAAAAAATTTTTTTTGCTTTTTTGTGCCATTATTTCAAAACCACATACTATTTTTGTCCTATTTTTTTTTACTTTCTTTAGCAATATAAAAAGTTATGAAATACTATTTCTCTATTTTTTTTCAACATGTAGTTAGAGTTACAGAAAAATTATGAAAATGCACGAAATAAGGAGTTATATTTTATTTAATGTAACAGAAAAAAAACAGTACAGTAACACAGTACAGTAACACCAGTGACACAATAAATCACCAGTGATATACACAAGACCTGATATACTGATCTTCACTGCTGTTCTCCATAAAGAAGGTAACACTAGTGACATACACAAGACCTGATATACTGATCTTCACTGCTGTTCTCCATAAAGAAGGTAACACCAGTGACAGTAACACCAGTGACATACACAAGACCTGATATACTGATCTTCACTGCTGTTCTCCATAAAGAAGGTAACACTAGTGACATACACAAGACCTGATATACTGATCTACACTGCTGTTCTCCATAAAGAAGGTAACACCAGTGACAGTAACACCAGTGACATACACAAGACCTGATATACTGATCTTCACTGCTGTTCTCCATAAAGAAGGTAACACCAGTGACAGTAACACCAGTGACATACACAAGACCTGATATACTGATCTTCACTGCTGTTCTCCATAAAGAAGGTAACACCAGTGACAGTAACACCAGTGACATACACAAGACCTGATATACTGATCTTCACTGCTGTTCTCCATAAAGAAGGTAACACCAGTGACAGTAACACCAGTGACATACACAAGACCTGATATACTGATCTTCACTGCTGTTCTCCATAAAGAAGGTAACACCAGTGACATACACAAGACCTGATATACTGATCTTCACTGCTGTTCTCCATAAAGAAGGTAACACTAGTGACATACACAAGACCTGATATACTGATCTACACTGCTGTTCTCCATAAAGAAGGTAACACCAGTGACAGTAACACCAGTGACATACACAAGACCTGATATACTGATCTTCACTGCTGTTCTCCATAAAGAAGGTAACACCAGTGACAGTAACACTAGTGACATACACAAGACCTGATATACTGATCTACACTGCTGTTCTCCATAAAGAAGGTAACACCAGTGACATACACAAGACCTGCTATACTGATCTACACTGCTGTTCTCCATAAAGAAGGTAACACCAGTGACATACACAAGACCTGATATACTGATCTACACTGCTGTTCTCCATAAAGAAGGTAACACCAGTGACATACACAAGACCTGCTATACTGATCTTCACTGCTGTTCTCCATAAAGAAGGTAACACCAGTGACAGTAACACCAGTGACATACACAAGACCTGATATACTGATCTTCACTGCTGTTCTCCATAAAGAAGGTAACACCAGTGACACACACAAGACCTGCTATACTGATCTTCACTGCTGTTCTCCATAAAGAAGGTAACACCAGTGACAGTAACACCAGTGACATACACAAGACCTGATATACTGATCTTCACTGCTGTTCTCCATAAAGAAGGTAACACCAGTGACAGTAACACCAGTGACATACACAAGACCTGATATACTGATCTTCACTGCTGTTCTCCATAAAGAAGGTAACACCAGTGACACACACAAGACCTGCTATACTGATCTTCACTGCTGTTCTCCATAAAGAAGGTAACACCAGTGACAGTAACACCAGTGACACACACAAGACCTGATATACTGATCTACACTGCTGTTCTCCATAAAGAAGGTAACACCAGTGACACACACAAGACCTGATATACTGATCTTCACTGCTGTTCTCCATAAAGAAGGTAACACCAGTGACAGTAACACCAGTGACATACACAAGACCTGATATACTGATCTTCACTGCTGTTCTCCATAAAGAAGGTAACACCAGTGACAGTAACACCAGTGACATACACAAGACCTGATATACTGATCTTCACTGCTGTTCTCCATAAAGAAGGTAACACCAGTGACAGTAACACCAGTGACACACACAAGACCTGATATACTGATCTTCACTGCTGTTCTCCATAAAGAAGGTAACACCAGTGACAGTAACACCAGTGACATACACAAGACCTGATATACTGATCTTCACTGCTGTTCTCCATAAAGAAGGTAACACCAGTGACAGTAACACCAGTGACATACACAAGACCTGATATACTGATCTTCACTGCTGTTCTCCATAAAGAAGGTAACACCAGTGACAGTAACACCAGTGACACACACAAGACCTGATATACTGATCTTCACTGCTGTTCTCCATAAAGAAGGTAACACCAGTGACAGTAACACCAGTGACATACACAAGACCTGATATACTGATCTTCACTGCTGTTCTCCATAAAGAAGGTAACACCAGTGACAGTAACACCAGTGACATACACAAGACCTGATATACTGATCTACACTGCTGTTCTCCATAAAGAAGGTAACACCAGTGACATACACAAGACCTGCTATACTGATCTACACTGCTGTTCTCCATAAAGAAGGTAACACCAGTGACAGTAACACTAGTGACATACACAAGACCTGATATACTGATCTACACTGCTGTTCTCCATAAAGAAGGTAACACCAGTGACATACACAAGACCTGATATACTGATCTACACTGCTGTTCTCCATAAAGAAGGTAACACCAGTGACAGTAACACCAGTGACATACACAAGACCTGATATACTGATCTTCACTGCTGTTCTCCATAAAGAAGGTAACACCAGTGACACACACAAGACCTGATATACTGATCTACACTGCTGTTCTCCATAAAGAAGGTAACACCAGTGACATACACAAGACCTGATATACTGATCTACACTGCTGTTCTCCATAAAGAAGGTAACACCAGTGACAGTAACACCAGTGACATACACAAGACCTGATATACTGATCTTCACTGCTGTTCTCCATAAAGAAGGTAACACCAGTGACAGTAACACCAGTGACATACACAAGACCTGATATACTGATCTACACTGCTGTTGTCCATAAAGAAGGTAACACCAGTGACATACACAAGACCTGATATACTGATCTACACTGCTGTTCTCCATAAAGAAGGTAACACCAGTGACAGTAACACCAGTGACATACACAAGACCTGATATACTGATCTTCACTGCTGTTCTCCATAAAGAAGGTAACACCAGTGACACACACAAGACCTGATATACTGATCTACACTGGTGTTCTCCATAAAGAAGGTAACACCAGTGACATACACAAGACCTGATATACTGATCTACACTGCTGTTCTCCATAAAGAAGGTAACACCAGTGACAGTAACACCAGTGACATACACAAGACCTGATATACTGATCTACACTGCTGTTCTCCATAAAGAAGGTAACACCAGTGACAATTTTCATGAAAAATGCATTTTTAAAAATGTCTCCTGCAAGATATCAAACCACATGTTGTCAATCATGGTATACTCACTAAATTACGTAGTTTAACCCATTTTTTTACAGTTCCCTAACAATAAATAGATCATACCAGTGACATCAACTAAAAGCTTCATTTGAAATCATGAGATAAAAGGAGGTAAATATTTACATGTCACCAGTTGACAAAAAGACTAGTTTTTAAAAAGGCTAGTTAGAAAAATAACTCTTCTATGGCTCCCAGCGTGCACTGTGGCAGGAAGCATGTCATTATTATTGAGCTTCACTGATTCTTGATGTCTGTCTAAAACAAAAATATTAATCATTATGAAAAGTAGTGAACATAATCTGATCCCATTCATCTTTTGCTTTTCTTTCTGCAAAAAAAAAAGGACATTTATAGCAGCAAGAAAAACAACTAACATTAAAGAGTCCAACTAAAGTAAACACAGACTGGATTTAGACTAAGCCAGGATTAGGCCATTGTTCAATTAGGACATTTAAGTAATTTTATTAACATGCCTTAGAAAAAAAATAATACATTACTGGTGGGCATCTTGAGACAAAGAAAAGGTGCTGATATATTTTAAGATCAGTCAGTGCAAGTTTCTTTCAGTTAAAACAGCTCAGACTTACACTTTAGTCTGGAACTAGGTTTAAGCCTTGTCTGTGAAACCGGGGGAATAAGTTTTGTATGAAAGCGATAAAGTCCATCTGGTTTGTAATACAGGTGCATCTGAATAAATTAAAATGTTGTGGAAAAGTTCATTTATTTCAGTAATTCAACTCAAATTGTGAAACTCGTGTATTAAATAAATTCAATGCACACAGACTGAAGTAGTTTAAGTCTTTGGTTCTTTTAATTGTGATGATTTAGGCTCACATTTAACAAAAACCCACCAATTCACTATCTCAACAAATTAGAATACTTCATAAGACCAATAAAAAAAACATTTTTAGTGAATTGTTGGCCTTCTGGAAAGTATGTTCATTTACTGTATATGTACTCAATACTTGGTAGGGGCTCCTTTTGCTTTAATTACTGCCTCAATGCGGCGTGGCATGGAGGTGATCAGTTTGTGGCACTGCTGAGGTGTTATGGAAGCCCAGGTTGCTTTGATAGCGGCCTTCAGGTCATCTGCATTGTTGGGTCTGGTGTCTCTCATCTTCCTCTTGACAAGCATATTGTCAGGCGAGTTTGCTGGCCAATCAAGCACAGTAACACCATGGTCATTGAACCAGCTTTTGGTACCTCTGGCAGTGTGGGCAGGTGCCAAGTCCTGCTGGAAAACGAAATCAGCATCTCCATAAAGCTTGTCAGCAGAAGGAAGCATGAAGTGCTCCAGAATTTCTTGGTGAACGGGTGCCGTGATGTTGGTTTTCAAAAAACACAATGGACCGACACCAGCAGATGACATTGCACACCAAATCATCACAGACTGTGGAAACTTAACACTGGACTTCATGCAACTTGGGCTATGAGCTTCTCCGCCCTTCCTCCAGACTCTAGGACCTTGGTTTCCAAATTAAATACAAATCTTGCTCTCATCTGAAAAGAGGACTTTGGACCACTGGGCAACAGTCCAGTTCTTCTTCTCCTTGGTCCAGGTAAAACGCCTCTGACGTTGTCTGTGGTTCAGGAGTGGCTTAACAAGAGGAATACGACAACTGTAGCCAAATTCCTTGACACGTCTGTGTGTGGTGGCTCTTGATGCCTTGACCCCAGCCTCAGTCCATTCCTTGTGAAGTTCACCCAAATTCTTGAATCGATTTTGCTTGACAATCCTCATAAGGCTGCGGTTCTCTCGGTTGGTTGTGCATCTTTTTCCTGCACACTTTTTCCTTCCACTCAACTTTCTGTTAACGTGCTTGGATACAGCACTCTGTGAACAGCCAGCTTCTTTGGCAGTGAATGTTTGTGGCTTACCCTCCTTGTGAAGAGTGTCAGTGATTGTCTTCTGGACAACTGTCAGATCAGCAGTCTTCCCCATGATTGTGTAGCCTAGTGAACCAAACTGAGAGACCATTTTGAAGGCTCAGGAAACCTTTGCAGGTGTTTTTAGCTGATTGGCATGTCACCATATTCTAATTTGTTGAGATACTGAATTGGTGGGTTTTTGTTAAATGTGAGCCTAAATCATCACAATTAAAAGAACCAAAGATTTAAACTACTTCAGTCTGTGTGCACTGAATTTATTTAATACACGAGTTTCACAATTTGAGTTGAATTACTGAAATAAATGAACTTTTCCACGACTTTCTAATTTATTGAGATGCACCTGTAAGTGAAAATGCTGAGATCTAGAGAGATCTGTTTGTGTTTCATGTTCTGTTGCTGCCATTCATGTGATGTATAATTAATTAATTAATAAGTTAGTTTTACATTTAAATACAAGGCTTATTCCTCAGCACATCTTCTTCTGAGGAAAGTTCTGTCTTATTCCTCTGTAAGGGAAACAGGTCAATTTAGCTCAAAGGGAATAATTTATGATTTTATAGGGAATTTGAACAGGATCACTGTTTCACAGCTGATCACTCAGTCAGCAGTGATTCACTGAATGAGCCGTATAACATCAACTCTGCATTGAATATTAAAATCCAAAATATAGTGAAAACACTATTTAATAGCACAGTAACAAGATCAGCAGTTTAAGACATTAACTTGTGAGCACAAAACACAAGATACTTCTCTTTTCAATATAAATAAGACTTTATTGGATAAACCTAAGACATAAACTAATCTAACACATGAACACAAGCATTCACACATTCACATGCTGCAGAAAGAGAGAAAGTAAAGCCTGGCTCACACTGTGCGATTTTGGCCACGATTTGTTCGTCTGAGACAAATTTTGAAAATCCTAAAAGATTCCTATAATCCTAGGCTAAAATCGTTTGTCTAGATCGCTGGTTTGACATGTTCACCGACAGCCGATTAATGGCCGTTGCGATCAATTTTTTCCTCCGATTAAATTCTGGCAGTGTCAGAAGATTACAGACACTTTCCTGCAGTGTGACATCTCCTACGACGACCGTCAAACCAAGAACCAATAGGAGCACTGAACCTGATGACGCCATTAGCGCGACAACTTCAAACCATTCATTATTTGTAAAAACAATATATGTACAAAGTAAAGTTTACTTAAAGTTTATTAAGGGGCAGGATGTTTAAACTCGAATAACAAAATTAAGTTACCTCAAGTTCGCTCTGTAGAACTGGAAGTCCATAAAGTCCTCTTTTGCCCAGCCATGACTTGCTCCACACACGTCGTCTTTTTCGGGGGTTTTTTAACATCAAGGCATGTAATTAATAAAACTAACGCTACACGTTGCTGTTGTTTGCTAGCTACCATTATAGCGAGAGAACGCGGGTCACGTATTGATGACGTAAAACTCCGGACAAGTCTTCTTGAGTACGTCCGTTTTTATCGCGTCTTGACTGTCGTACAGTCTGACATTAAGACAACTGAGATCCTACAGTCTTACATGGAGATCATGTTCGTACAGTGTGACAAGCAACAATCGCAAAAGACTATTAAAAATCGCACAGTGTGAGCCCGGCTTAAGGAAAGGATTAAGAGTTTAAGAGAATGAAAATGTGAAATCCCAAGTTTCCCAAATCCCAACATGTGCTATTGCATAGACCTGAACAACCATCAATCACTTAATTAACCCTCGCATTGAGTTTGCAATGAGACTAAAATATTATATTAACACTAGAACCGCAAGAGTTCGCTGTATAAAGTGTTTAATTAAGTGATGATTGAGTATTAGTGATAAACACCTGCTGTTAACAAGCAGAATCACTGGGGAAAAAACAACAAGAACAGAAAAAAGAGAAACACAACAACTACAACTGATTTACTACAATCACAGGCTTAGATGTAATCAACTGAAATAAAACACATTAAAAAGAGGAGTATTTAACAAATCGACAAACAGCTTTATCAGCTTCACTTATTACCAGTGGTGGAATGTAACGAAGTATTTGTACTTCGTTACTGTACTTAAGTAAATTTTTACGTATCTATACTTTACTTAAGTAAAAAAAATAATGCATACTTATACTTTTACTCAAGTAGATTTTTCAGCAATTATCTGTACTTTGTACTCCACTACATTATTAAAATGCGTGTCGTTACATCCTTCCAAATCTTGCATAAAAAATTTTTGGTCGACTGACGTTTTGGCGTTGCTGGCCAATGCACGTTGAAACAGATCGGAGATCTGATTGGTCAAAGAACTCACGCCGAAAATAGTGAGCGCGCGTTTTGAAACAACACAAGCGGAACTGATGTAAATCGAAGAAAAGGACACCAAATATCAAACATGGACGAAGAGCCAACAACGTCGACTGAGCTTGAGCCTGTGCCCTGCAGCTCTGATTTTGAGAGACACCCCTGGCCTTATTTAAGCAAGTTATTTGAATTTAAAGGTTCAAAGAATGACTCCTGGCGTTTTCAATGTGTCAAGTGCCTACCTCAACGCAAAGAACTGTTGGCGTTTAAAAACTCCCCTTCAAATTTGAAGAAACATATAGAGGTAAGACATGCAATGGTAGCTATTAATATTTAAGTTACTAACTTGCTATGACATGGTGCTATGACTGTTATAGAAAAACGGATGTCAACATAACAAAAATATCACACCAGTATAATATTTGTTTGACGTAAGTTAGTGGTACCCTAACAGGGCAACTTCATTAGCTGGTTATTAGCACAGCAGGGACGATAGCTTGCTAGTACGTTACATTTTTGGAGATGAGCAAACTACTGCTATATCTGTACATTCGTAGTTGGCTAAAATAGCTGTTTGTTTTGACTCGATGAAAAATTTTTCAAACTTTTTATACGGCCCCTAGCTTCTTTACCATTCAACATTGGGTATTTAGTTGACATTCGCAAGTAAGCATGCAGTTAAAACTATATCTAGGTTTGATTCGATTGTGAACAATTTTGCACTATGACAGTTGTTTTTCGTCAATATCATGACATTTTTTAGAATTTGCAAATATATATATATATATATATTTAGCAATTTAGCGCGAAGTATATGCGAATATCAAACCAATTTTAAAAATAAAATAAATTGTATGTCATAATTGGATTAGCTTAATTATTATTTATAATAGTAATAATAAGTAAATAACCAGATTTTTACAGTGTGTCAGTATTGCAGAGAGCTTGCTCAACTACCCTTTCCAGTACACAATAGAAATTGTTTGTGATTATTACAATTGAACAGCCCAGACATTGAGACAACCGATTGTGTACTTTTACTTAAAAAAATACTTTAAAGTAAATTTAAAAGTATGTACTTAGGACTTTTACTTAAGTAAGATGTTGATGTAGTAATTATACTTTTACTTAAGTATATATTTTGCAGGGTAGTTGTACTTTTACTTAAGTACTTCCTCCACCACTGCTTATTACTAACCATTTTTATGAGAACGATATGAAGAGTTCAATGTCCCATTTAATGTTTACGCACCAACAGCGCTATTCTTTTGAACCACATGGACCGTTTATCTGCTTAGTTCAAAGTTCAAACAAGCTTACTCTCTGATCGGTCTCATTCACAGAAGCACTAAACAGTGCTGTGAGATCTAGGGCTGGGCAATAAAACGATAATTATCACAATATGACTTTCCTAGAAAAATGATATGAAGAGTTCAATGTCCCATTTAATATTAATGCATCAAAAGTGGAACAAAGATGAATCCCCATCATGAAGACAAAGATGGCGGCGCGAACACATCGCGAGGCTCAGCGTCTTACCAGATTTTGGAAAATAGTGTTAATTTACCTGGTTATTTCATTCGTGTTCGCGCGATCCAGTTATGCGAACTACAGCTATAGTAAACAGTCACTTTTGGACATCAACAAACGGTGTTCCAACATAGTTTTAGATCATCCTTTCGACTTCAGCGAACTCCCGCCGGAGCTACTGAGATCACCGCGGACAAGCGGATCACTCATACTGACCGGAAGTGCTCGGCGTCGGCGTCGAGACCGTAAACAAAGACGGGGAAAGCGTGGAGGGCTGCGTGCTAAGCTAAGGCTAAACCCACATCGACCAGCTCTGCCCAGCATCTTCCTTGCCAATCTACGGTCTCTGATGAACAAGATGGACGAACTAAAGATCTGGACCCTCACACAGAAACGGCTTATGGACTGTAATGTTATGTTCTTCACTGAAACATGGCTCTGCAACGATGTCTCAAACAGCGTGGTGCATATGGATGGACGTGCTCTCTTCAGGGCTGACAAAGTAGCAGCAACCTCTGGTAAAAACAAGGCTGGTGGAGTATGCATTTATGTAAATAAATCATGGTGTAAAGACTGTCATTGTTGATACCTACTGCTCTGCTGATCTGGAGTTCCTGATTATCAAGTGCAGGCCATCCTATCTACCACGTGAGTTCACTTGCATTGTTGCTGCTGCAGATTATGTACCTCCGGACGCTAATGCTAACGTGGCTATGAAAGAACTATTAGCAAATTACAAACCCTGCACCCGGATGGAGCCTTTATTGTTGCTGGGGACTTCAATCACTGCACTCTTAGATCTGTTCTCCCTAAATTTAATCAAAATGTCTCCTGCACTACAAGGGGACATAAAACATTGGACCACGTTTATACTAATGTGAGTGATGCCTACAAAGTCACACCCCTCCCCCACCTGGGTCAGTCTGATCACCTCTCTTTGTTCCTGCTCCCCAAGTATACCCCGGTCATCAAATGTGTGAAACCTACAACAAGGACTGTTAAAATCTGGCTGGAAGGCGCTGACTCCACTCTTCAACATCAATTCCAGCTCACAGACTGGAGTGAGTTTGCTGCCCAGGCCACCACAAACTCTCAGATTAACATTGACACTTACACCAACTCTGTCATGGAGCACATCGACAGATGTGTGAGCAGAGTGACTACACACAAAAAAATAAAAATCTTCCCCAATCAGAAGCCCTGGATGAACAGAGAGGTTCGCCTCCTGCTCAAAGCAAGAGATGCAGCCTTCAGGTCTGGAGACCAGGAGGCTTACAGCTCAGCCAGTGCCAACCTGAGGAAGGGTGTCTGCCAGGCCAAACTCACACACAAACAAAAGATTGAAGAACACTTCAACTCTTCAGACCCCCGGCGTATGTGGCAAGGCATACAATCTATCACAGATTACAAACCACCTAACTCTGTGCCCCCCTCCAGCTCTGCCTCCCTCCCAGACGAGCTCAATCACTTTTATGCTCGTTTTGATCAAAATAATAAGGAGATCTCACTCAAAGCTGAGCATCAACCCAGTGAACTGCCTCTCACTCTCTCCACATCAGATGTTTACTCCACTCTGCATAAGGTGAATGCACGGAAGGCAGCTGGCCCTGACGGAATACCTGGCCGTGTGCTTAAAGCCTGTGCGGAGCAGCTAGCTGGGGTCTTCACGGACATTTTCAATCTGTCCCTGGCCCAAACAACTGTCCCCACTATCTTCAAAACCTCCACCATCGTACCAGTACCGAAACACTCCACTGCCTCGGTCCCTAACGACTTCCGTCCTGTTGCACTCACCCCCATCATTGCCAAGTGTTTTGAGAAACTGGTTGCATCCCACTTAAAATCCTGTCTCCCTGCTACACTAGACCCATTCTAATTTGCCTATCGCCACAATAGGTCAACAGAGGACTCCATCTCAACAGCACTTCACTCTGCCCTCACCCACCTGGACAGTCAAAACACACATGTGAGAATGCTGTTCATAGACTTCAGTTCTGCATTTAATACAGTAATCCCCTCCAAGCTGATCTCCAAGCTCAGCCAGCTTGGAATCAGCACACCCATCTGCAACTGGATTCTAGATTTTCTGACTAACAGACCTCAGTCCGTCAAGTTAGATAACCTCTCCTCCTCCATCATCACCCTGAACACCGGCGTGCCACAGGGCTGCTTACTGAGCCCTCTCCTGTACTCCCTCTTCACCCATGACTGGCTCCAACACCATAATCAAATTTGCAAATGACACCACGGTGGTAGGTCTGATCAAGGATGACGATGAGTCAGCCTACAGGGATGAGGTGCAGCACCTGGCTGTGTGTTGTGCCACCAATAATCTACAACTAAACACCCAGAAGACAAAGGAGATCATTGTGGACTTCAGGCGGACTAGGAGTCATGCACACACACCCATCTACATCAACGGAGCTGAAGTGGAGCGTGTGTCGAGTTTCAAGTTCCTTGGCATCCACATCTCTGATGACCTCACCTGGTCCCATAACACCTCCACTCTGGTCAAAAAGGCACAGCCGCGCCTTTACTTCTTAAGGAGCCTTAAGAAAGTTCACCTGAATCCCAGGATCCTTGTGGAATTCTACCGCTGTACCATTGAGAGCATACTCACGAACTGCATCTCAGTATGGTACAGCAATTGCTCCGCATCTGACCGCAAAGCACTCCAGCGGGTGGTGAAAACTGCTCAACGGATCACCGGCACCCAGTTAACTTCCATTGAGAACATTTATCATAAGCGCTGTCTGGGCAGAGCAAGAAACATCATCAAAGATGCCTCTCACCCTAACCATGGACTTTTCACCCTCCTTCCATCCGGCAGGCGTTACAGGTGCCTACGCTCTCGCACTAGTAGGCTCAGGAAGAGCTTCTTAAAAAAATAAGAATTTAAAATGGGGGAAATATCATACCCCTGTTTTGCCTTCTTGTTGTTGGCTGAATAGAAGTCAAATGTATATTTCATTAATCCAACCGGTTACATTTCTTAATTAGAGTAGAGAACATTTCATTTAATGTGAAGAGAGTATTGGAGTATGTGGAAAAAGACACTGAATAATTATTGAATGTTAAGTATTTGTAAAGTCATGTAGCCTACACCCATGAACCTTTTTATGCTTGAAGCTTTACCTGATTGAATTGTGTTTTTATGTTTAGTTATTTTGTGCTGTTTTTTTAGTTTTTTAAGTACCAAATGAGTATTAGTTCAATAACTTGCCCTTCTGCCAGTTTTCACCTCTGATATTATAACAACGCATCAGAATTAAAGTTACGTAATCTATAGTATGCGGAAGTATTTTTGTAGGGTCTGATGCCATGGTGAATTGTAATTTAGGCGCTCCATTGATCATGGCAACCTACCAAGAGTGGATTGAACGAACACAATTCAGCTGTTCTGAAACCGGAAACTCAAGAGGCTCCCATTTCAGGGCAGGTCAAAGAAGGGTGCTTCTCAAACGGAAGGATGCATCCTACTGAGGTTGTGTCCTTCCTAGATCAGTCCTTCAGAGTCTTGTAGGCTAGAGTCATCCTCAGCATATAAACGCTAGAATAAGACGGTCTAGGAAGTGCACATGGCTACATCACATATGTTCCAGCCTCACCGTCACAGCATGAAAATACTAATAAAACTTAGTTTTGGAAAAATACTTTGTATTACAAATCTTTATATTATTTGGCTTTCTATTAATGCAATACAATGAATCACAGCTGCCAACAGCCCCCCCCCGTGACGTTTGATGACGTGGCAGCCGAGATATGCAGCCTTCCGTTTGAGAAGCACCATAAGAATTCAAGTTTTAACAAAGGGTTTGTTGAAACTATTTTCTGTAGCAAATCAGCTCAAAAAGGAAATGTATATAAATAATTATGATTTATTATAATTTATTTATATCAGCTGACAGTTGTAACTCTAGACATCAACTAATCTGTTCGTCCAATGAAAATTCTGTGCAAGTTCATCTCAACTCTACGAATAGTTGCACAGTCTTTCATAGACATTCACGTTTAAACTCGATATAAACAACGTATCAAATGCATTTGACTTCTAGATTTGTATATTAAGTTGCTCAAGTATTTGAAACTAAAACTTACCACTAACGCTCTCGTGCTTTTTACGTTTAAATCTTTATTACAAACAGTCCCGCGGGTCTTAATGAACTTTGTTTTTCTACCTCCACAAGACACAAGAGCATATGTTGCCTTGTTTATCTAATAGTGCACTTTTCTTTGTTTTAACCCTGCTAAAAAAAAAACAATATAAGCCCAATAGAAACAATCACAGAAATTCCAGTGGTCTATATTTTTCCTGAATATGGTCCCTGGAGCACAGGTTTTATCAGCTGGCGATTTTCAATGCTCATTTAAGAGTGCCTTAAGTCCCTAGTCTTTTGAATGTTTAAATGGGCAAGGCATAAAAACGCATGCAAATGAAATAGTGCTTCGATCGCAACACAGACGGGGTGAATTTATGAATGAACGTGTGAAAGTTCTGTCACAAAGATGTTATTACGTATCCTCACGCTTTTTTAAGTGGGTATACAGAAATCCTTGATCTTTGCTAGTGGGTATGCACCGTATACCTGCGTATCATGTAGACTACACCACTGTATGAGGGGAACCCCAGAATTACAGCACAGCATCACACAAGCCATGATACAAAGTTACAGAAACTAAGCAACCGAAAGCAATATATATGTCTTCCTCAGATGTAATGTTAGTTCTGTACTTCAGCATTGGGTAAAAGAGCATTATAATCTCCTTTGTGGTAAAGTATTTTTAAACCGACTTAATATTTTGGAAGTGAATTCTGGAAGTGAATATGAATTATTGAATTTTTAATTATGAAAATGTGTGTGAAATATTTTGAATTGAAATATTCACAGCTTAAATAAACAACTATGTTCAATTTCAGGACCTAAAAATGCAAGCCCTGGAAATACAAGGCATTTGTTACGAGGCTGACGAGACGTGAGACGTGCGGATCCATTTGCAAAGCTTTATTACACAACATGGTCAAGACAGGCAGGGTCAGAGATCGGCAAACAGGTATGGTGGAGGCAAGACAGAGCAATCCGTGGAGCAAGCGTGGGTCAACGATCAGCGAACAGTATCCAAAGGGGCAAGGCAGAGAGATAATCCAGAGTCGAGAGCAATAAATCCAAACGGGGATTGAACAGAGTCCAAACGGCAGAGGCTAAGGGTAAATCCAGTAAACACGGGCAGGGTCAGACACGGCAGGAAAACAAGGCAAGACTAAGGCTAAGACAATGGCTATGGCTCTGTAAAGTTGCTATCGCTTGGGGAGTGATAAATGCTAACAATACTCTGCCGAGAGCAAGAGCAAGTCCCAGGCTTAAATAGTGAGTGATTGGGTGATGGTGATTGCGAGATGGATATCAGGTGTGGGCGTGATAATTGTGAACAGCTCCGAGGCTGTAACACTTCTGAACGCCACACCACTAATCTAACCTGCACCTGTTTATTACTGCACTGGTCACAGTACTTTACACACATGCATTTGCACTACTCATATTTTGCACAGACTGCACATTGTTAAAGTTATTACACTATAAACTGTCTAAAGTTGTTACTGTACAAAGCACAGTAAACTATTTCTATAAAATATTGCACTACTGCTATTTTGCATAGAATACATTGTTCTATCAATACTTTGCACACTCATCCAGCTGTATTTATTTATTACCACTGTTCTCACGTTTCTGCTGTTCATAATGTGTATATATAATCTGTAATCTATATAATCTACATTGCTCTGTTCATAATGTACATACAATCCCTACATTGCATTCCTATTTATATTCTGTATATACTCTGCTCAATACTGTATATAGCAATTCCACTGTACATTCTGTAAATCATATCCACATTTACTCTGCACTTATATGTATATAAAACACTATATTCTTGCACTTCTGGTTAGATGCTAACTGCATTTCATTAGCTCTGTACTTGTACTCTGCATAAATGACAATAAAGTTGAATCTAATCTAATCTATAAAAAAAAAAACAGCGCTATTCTTTTGAACTACGCCACATGGACCGTTTATCTGCTTAGTTCAAAGTTCAAACAAGCTTACTCTCTGATCGGTCTCATTCACACACGCACTAAACAGCGCTGTGAGATCCAGGGCTGGGCAATAAAGTGATAACTTTCCTAGATAAAACGATATGAAGAGTTCAATGTCCCATTTAATGTTTACGCACCAAAAGTGGAACAAAACAGCGCTATTCATTTGAACTACACCACATGGACCGTTTATCTGCTTAGTTCAAAGTTCAAACAAGCTTACTCTCTGATCGGTCTCATTCACACACGCACTAAACAGCGCTGTGAGATCCATTGAGAAGCGTTTGAATTCAGTAAAGAGCACGTCTTGACGACTTAAACAAGGTTTAGATTAAACCGTGCTGACAAACAGGAGAATGTTAGCACATGGAGAAACTAAGAATTTTACTATTAACCTGTTGGCCTTTACTCCTACCTTTGAAGAGATGGCATACCCAAACTAAAACAGACAGCTCATGAAGCTTTTGCACTAAAAGCATAAGTAGGGTCTCGTTAGAAAACAGACACCTGGCAGTTAATTGTCATAAAACAAAAATGCTATCTGCATAATTTTGTAAATTTATTCACATTTTTTTAAATTTTAACTTTATGAAAATAGTTTATGTTGGCCTTATTTTAATCTAGAAATGCACTGCAGCTAAAGCCACATGTCTAACTAACCATGTTATATTTCAAATCTGAAGAGAAGTCTAAAACTCTTAATTATATCAAATGTTTTTCAATACCATGTCATATGATTTTAGTTTACAGTTTATTTTGATAGTCCACTTTAGACATTCTACTAACTGTAAGTAACTCTGTAACTACATGTCAACTAATTCTAATTAATTTGCAACTACATGTCTACTAACTCTCAGAGTTGACTGTTAGGTTAGATTTAGGATTACCAGAATAAGTTGACATACTTGCAAAGTTTCTGATAGTCAGTATGTTGTATGTTGTGGACCCATCAAAATAAAGTGTTAAGCCTGGTACACACCAAGCCGACGCCGGCGAACTAGTGTCGACGAAAGCAGACTGCGGGGTCGGCTCACGTCGGTAGCGTCTGGGTCCAAAGTTGCCCTGACACACCAAGCTCGACACACGACGGCCAAGTAGCGTGTCCGTTCTGAGCTTTTCTCCTGCACTGGTTCACCAGCTGAACAGCCAATCAGAATAATCAGATGGCCCGACTGACTGACGCTGATTCAACATGTCGAATCGGCCGAAAAAAAGCAGACGAGGGCCAACTTCAGCCGACGCCACAGAACACACTGAGAAAACTTAGTCGGCCGACGAACAAGAACTGCCTGACGGCCGACTGTCGGCTTGGTGTGTACCGGGCTTTAGAAGATATTAAGCAGACAGTCTACTAATACTCTAATGACTGCTAGTTGACATGAAGTTGCAAAGTTACTTACTGTTAGTAGAATGTCTAAAGTGGACTATCGAAATAAAGTGTTACCTGATTTTATTTTGAGAAGACTCTTAAATGCTACAAATGGCTCTTGTGGGGGGGGGGAAAGAGGGGGCTAACTGATGTTTTATTGCCATCTTCTAAGCATTCATTCAGTGTATTATCTCTATTGTTTTGGGGTACAAACTGCCCCCATTTAGTTTTAGTCTCCTCTGCACATTCACACCTCTCCGGCCTGCTTATGGCTCTAATTATTCTTTTGTTCTGTCATTATAATTACTGAGTACTTTCTTTGATCAAACTACTCACTTCACCTTCTTTGAAACTGTACCAAATGCCCTTCTTGAAAAAATAAACAATCCAATGTTAGTTTAGCACACCATCCCAATTTAAGAGATTAAAACTAAAGTTTCTCCTCCAAACTCACTTTATAGTGCAATTAGAGCGTTTGAAATATCCTTCTGTGATCTGATGTGGCATCGGATGTAATGAGATGTAAAATAATATTCTTTTGTATTATTCCGCACATTGATAAAGGAAATGTTGATTAGCATTGCATTATAAATATAATCTATTATTATGAAAATCCCCAGCTTGAACAACACAGATGAACCATATATCTTTGCAATTGTATTTATTGTCTCCAGAACATCACTGTTATAGCAATTTTCTGGAAGCAGTTTATTGCTGCGTTCACGTCACCTCGTTCATGAAATCTTGTGACAGTATATTGGGAGCTGTTCACATCCTTGAACTGTTTCAACTCTGTGTTGCATGTCTGTAATGTTCACTTTACTTTTGTATTAAGAAATTGGCAAAAGTCAATTACACAATTTTTTAAATATAAATATTATGAAAAAGCTGCTTATTACATTTACTACTGGAAGTGTCCTGTGTGAATGGAACAGACGGCAGTAATATTTATAATTTTTTTTATCAAAAATGTGGCGATCTGACTGAGAATGTAACAGAAGGCTTTTATGTACTATCTATAGAAATTTGAGGCAAACATATGATAATCTATCAATATTCTTAAAACTGTAGGCTGATTAGGTTAACTTATAAAGGAGGAGTATTAAGTTAAAAATGATTCAAACCACCTACTTCTCAGTCCACCCACCCTATTCATTTCCTTCTAACACTGAAGGTGTCTAACTGACAGTGGATATCCTCTATGTGCTTGTGTTAATGGCTTTACAGCGATCCACCTCATATATAGATGCACAGAATCATGCTTTAGTTCAGTTCAGTTCATTCTTTACTGTTTAATGCCGTTGTGATGAAAATGATTCTGTGAACAAACACCTCGAGGGAAATCATTTGAAATGGAGGTTTGTCAAAATAATAAAAAGTTCCGTCAAATGTTCAATAATTTTCTTAAATGAATAAGTATGTGCTCGTCATGCTCTCTTTCCCAAGCAAGGATTAGCATGAACTTGCGGAGGAGTCTTAAAACAAATACAGCCAAACAAACAAAATGTGAATTGTGTCATCTGCTATCTGAGCAAGATGACTAAATCCAGTGGAGTAATAAAAATAAACTTTACAAATCCGCAATTAATAAACTTTGACAATTGTTTATGAAACAGATTTTCTGAATTCTATATGCATTCTACAAACATTTTCTTGTGTTGCTATACTCTCTTTCTTAGTGATTTTGTCTCTTGAATGTACGAAAGGTTATGGTTGAAATTTATCAATACCCTTTACAAGAGTGTACAAGAGGGAAAGTTTAACCTGCCGATGTAATAGTTTTAAGGGTAAAACAGCAAGACTTAATTTTCGTGTTGATGCTTCATGTGTTCGCACATCCTGGACAGACACAAAGTTACACTAAAATAAATATCTCAAAGAGAAAAGGCTGTTACTTCATTTCTTAATTTCCATTTATTCCTATTATGATGACAGCTCACAAAGAGGTGTCTTTGCCTAAAAACATACACAGTCCAACAAACAAATTGTGAACGGCCATTTGAAATCTTGATAATATGACTAAAACTAGTGGTGTAAGAAAAATGTCATTTACCAAAGATTGTGATTCTTAGATGCGGCACATCCCTAACAAAATCTGTTGGCATGCAAAAATACTCATAAATGTTTTAGCACAGCTATTTACACACATAGTATGAGAACTATACGTTGTACCACTTGCCATAGAAAATTAATTACCAGTTTATTAGGGTCAAAAAGAAATGACAAGTTTTGTGTTCTAGGTGAGAAATTTACACCAATAAAGGTTTCATGAACATTAGAAAACAACATGTATTCCCTCTGGCTGTTAAACACCACGGGTAAATAATAACTCATTTGAAACGTAGGTCTGTCAAATGAGAAAAGTTCAGTCATACATTTAAAACATTTTCTGAAGTAAAAAATTATGTGTTTGTCACAAACACATCCAAAGAGTTTTCTGCTCAAGCACTTGGGTGCATTAGCATCAGGCTATTTTAAAGAAATTAAAGAATAAAACTAAAGTTTCATTTAAAGCCAATAGACAGCATGATTTGCTTTAGTGACACACAATGTGTTTAAAACTGGAGGTGTAATTATTTTACTGAGAAGTTTTAAGTGAAATGTATATTTGTTCTTTTACGGTACACATATATCTACAGGCTAGATTAAAATGAAAACATTTCTTAAATATCAACAAAAAGTAAAAAACAACATACACGATTTTGTTCATATTTAAAATTTAGCATACTCGGATTTGTGTGTGTGTATGGCTCAGGTATACCCTACGTTATGGGGGATAAAGATAGCAATATCCAAAATCCTTGTCCTTGTGGGGACTTTTTTTTTTTTTGTCCCCATGAGGAAACAAGCTTATAAATGATACAGAATGTAGTTTTCTGAAAATCTTAAAACGCACAAAGTTTTCTGTAAGGGGTAGGTTCATGTGTAAGGTCGGTGTAGGGTGATGGAAAATACAGTTTGTACAGTATAAAAACCATTACGTGTGTGTTCATTGTCTAAATCAGGGCTTATTTCAAATGTTTATTTGTTTGTCTTGTCATATCCTGTAATGTACTTTGATTTCTTTTAAACTATATTGTTCAGCACAATGGTCAACCATTGTTGTTTTATTGTGCTTTATAAATAAATTGAACTGAACTAAAGCATGATTCTGTGCACATCTATATGAGCTGGATGTCATGACAGAATACGAGGAAGCAAATCTGCGAGTGAAACAGTCTCTTTATTGAGTAACCCAGGAGAGAAAGTATTAGCAGCAACACGATAGTAATGAGTGGCGAAGGGACCTTGACGGACAACACAGATGAAAGGTGGTGAAGAGATGAATCCGCTGGTGAAGAGTGAAGTAATCCAGACACAGAACGAGGAACCCAGCAACACCAAACGGAACACCGACACTCGAACACCAGACAGCAGCAAGGATCAGAAACGCCAACAGGAACAGGGAACAAGAACCCACACGCGAGGACATCAACAAACAATCTGACAAAGGAGAGAAGAAACTGGTGAGTATTTGAAGGTGTGTTGATGAGCTGCAGCTGGCGCTGCCAACGAGACTCAGCTGTAACGCTGATCAGCGGTAATGGCCCGGTCACGCCCACACGTACCTACACACACACACACACACACACACACACACATATCAACAATAACACGAGACGAGAAGGGACAATGAATTAGTGAACCGTGACAGTACCCCTCCCCCTAGGAGCGCCTCCTGGCGTTCCCAGGGTCCCTTACCTGTCGATTGTAATCAACGATAAGAGAGTGATCCAGTATGTCTCTGGCAGGCACCCAACTTCTCTCCTCCGGACCGTAACCCTCCCAGTCCACCAAGTACTGAAATCCGCGTCCCCTCCGTCTAGAGTCCAGAATACGGTTTACCGAAAATGTGGGTTCCCTTTCGAAAGCTACAATCGATGCTGCGCTGCTCAGCGCATTGGGAACGTCTTTAGTCGTGACCAGCTGTGAATATTGTGTGTAACACGTCGATAGAATTGACCCGGAGGTAATATAGCCTCGGTCGATGACGTCATCGGCGCGCACCCGCAAACGAGGCTATAAAAAGATGAGCCACAGGTGCATCGTCAGGTCTTTTGTCTTCAGATCATTCTGTGCATGTGTGCGTCGAAGAAACATTCTGAGCAGGTTTGCAAATCTTTTTTCTCTCACGTTAACAACAAAGGGAAATGAGCCAACAAATCAGTAAGCGTTGTGTTCCTCCATGCTCCCGTCCCATGTCTGAGCTGGATACACACAATTATTGTTTTGTTTGTTTGGGGGAAGAGCACGCGGTTCTGGCTATAGAGAAAGGCGGGTGCGAGCATTGTGACCAGCTCACAGTTAAGATGCTTCGCTCCCATCTGAACTATTTCCAGTCTGCACCCGCATTACCATCGTGGGGCTCTCGTATGGATCTGCATGACAAGCAAGAGACGGGTCCGTCCCTTTCGCTGGCTGCGTCACCAGATCCTAACATCCCTTCTCGTGATCTCGAAGTGCGCTTCGGTGCTTATTCGGTTCAGGTGGGGGATGATATATCTCTTAGTTCTTTAGAGGTGGCCAGTTTACAGATAAAGTGACTGGAGTAAACCATATACTTCTCGCGTCTTTGTGCCTTCGACGTCGGCTTTTCGACTATCGTGGGTGCGAAGTCGCGGGGGTATACGGAGATGCCTCGGGTTGAAGAGACGCTCGCGAGCTATCTCTCGCCCGAAGCCGCATCTTCGATAAAGAAACCTACCCTCCCCACTAAACCTTGTCGTATAACATCATCACTAGTGGGTAAAGCTTTCCAAGCTGCAGGTCAGGCTGGTGCTGCGCTGCACACTATGGCACTGTTACAGGCATACCAGGCTGACCTGTTGAAGGATTTGAGTATGGGCAGTACCATCGATGAGGAGGCGTTCTCTGAGCTTTGTCGAACCACAGATCTGGCTCTCCGTGCGACCAAGCAAACGGCCCGTGCCATCGGCCGTTCAATGAGTGCTTTAGTCAGCACGGAGAGGCACCTGTGGCTGAATCTGACAGGTATTTAAGAGAAAGATCGTGTGTTTCTGTTAGACTCCCCTGTTTCTCCCTCTGGTTTGTTTGGCGACTCCGTGAACCGTAGTGGCCGGATTTAAAGAGGTGTAGAAACACGAAGAAGCATTCGTTCAGTTCCTTCCTCGCCGCACTCAAGGGAGGGCCCGTCTGCCACCATAGATGGCCGTCCAGCCCGCGCCGGTCCTTCAAAAGCTAGGGAGGTTAAAAAGCAGAGCGTGGCGGAGCGTGCTCCCCCTCGTAGAGACTGGGGACAGGCTCGCCGCGCTCAGCAACCTCCCAAGCCAGACCTCAGGACTATTATTAACAAGAAGTGGAAGTCCTGATGGTCTGGCGCCCAATCTGGTGGGGGTAGTCCCCCACGGGATGGGGCGCGTTCAAGATCTCTCGCCCCTTCCCGCTACCCTCACAAAACCACTCCATCCCCGCCACTTCTCGTGCTTCGGGGGGCAGCGGTTTCCAGTGAAATGTTAGATGTTCCGTTGTTTCCGGCTGTCATTCCGGACTCGGAACATCTAACATCCCCTCAAAAGGAAGTATTAAAATTAATACCATACCACTCTCAGAGAGTCTGGCAGCGTGGAAACTTCTGCCAGACATTTCTGCGTGGGTATTAAGCAAGATAGGATACAGAATCCAATTTATTCGTCGTCCTCCGCGTTTCAACGGCATGGTCTTCACTTCCGTGAAACCGGAGCTGATGCACGTACTGTCTCAAGAGCTGCAAAGTCTTCTGAGCAAAGAGGCCATAGAACATGTTCCTCTTCCAGAGAGAGAGTCGGGCTATTACAACAGATACTTCCTGGTTGGGGGGGTGCGTCCAATCTTGGATCTTCGAGACTTAAACAGTGCAGTCAAAGCGCTCGAGTTCAAGATGTTAATCGTCAAGACGGTCGTGACGCAAATTCAACATCACGATTGGTTCGTCAAGATCGATCTGAAGGATGCATATTTTCACATAGAAATATTGCCACAACACAGGAAATTCCTGAAGTTCGTTTTCGGGGCCAAGCGTACCAATTTCGGGTTCTTCCATTCGGCCTAGCCTTGTCACCCCACACTTACACAAAATGCATGGATGCAGCACAGGCTCCATTACGACTCCAGGGCATTCGCATTTTGAATTACATTGACGATTGGTTAATATTAGCACAATCGCGAGAGATGGCGCTCCAACACAGAGACATCGTGTTAGCTCATCTAGTTTCTCTAGGGTTGAGACTCAACACCAAGAAAAGTGTTCTTTCTCCTGCCCAGAGAACGACTTATCTCAGGATCGTTTGGGATTCGATCACGATGCGGGCACAACTACCTCCCGCTCGTATCGAGACCATTCGGCAGACCATGAGCAAAGTCAGGCTAGGCCAGGATCGCACTGTTCGTCAGTACCTAAAGGTGTTAGGTTACATGGCTTCAGCATCCACGGTGATTCCTCTGGGGCTGTTGCACATGAGACCGTTTCAGTTGTGGCTGAAAGCCAGAGGATTTCATCCAAGAGCCAATCCTCAAAGGCAAATAAAAGTGACGCGCCGTGGGCTTCGTACACTACCTCTGTGGCTCAGACCCCGGTTCCTCGCCTTGGGTCCTACTCTAGGGGCGCCGTGTCGTTGCAGACTGCTAACGGCGGACGCCTCCCTGATGGGCTGGGGAGCGGTCTTAGATGGCCGTCCAGCTCAAGGGGAATGGGAGGGCCATCAGCTCGATTGGCACATCAATTGCCTCGAGCTGATGGCCGTATTTCTGGCTCTGAAATATTTTCTCCATCAATTGAGGGGCTGTCATGTCCTAGTGCGGGTGGACAACACAGCAGCAGTCTCTTATATAAGTCACCAGGGAGGTCTGCGCTCACGCAATCTGAACAGAATAGCGAGGCAGATTTTCTCTGGGCCCAGGACAAGTTCCTGTCACTCAGGGCAGTATACATTCCAGGGCATTTGAATGTGGGAGCAGATTTACTGTCCAAGCAGACACTACTGACGGGGGAATAGAACTCCACCCGGAAGTAGTGAAACAGATTTGGTCCAAATGTTTACAAAGCGGAGGTGGACCTCTTCGCCTCACTACAGACAGCGCAATGTTCCCTCTACTTCTCTCTGAGTCACCCAGCTCCACTGGGTCTGGATGCGATGGCGCACACATGGCCCAAGATGCGCCTGTATGCGTTTCCTCCAGTTTCTCTGCTCCCGGGAGTTCTAGCCAGAGTTCGCCAACAAGGGTCTTGCCTCTTGCTGGTAGTGCCACGTTGGCCGAACAGAGTGTGGTTCTCGGAGATAATATCTCTCCTCGACGGCTCGCCGTGGGCGATTCCGGAGAGGAGGGACCTTCTGTCTCAGGCGGAGGGCACGATATTCCATCCCAGGCCCGACCTGTGGAATCTTCACGTTTGGCCCCTGATGGGAACCAACTGAGGTACACTGGGCTTTCGCCTGCCGTTATTGAGACCATTCTGAGTGCTAGAGCTTCCTCCACTAGACAAAGTTATGCCAATAAATGGGGTGTTTTTGAAAGGTGGTGTGTTTTACACAATGTAGATCCAGTCAACTGCCAGGTTTCAAGATTCAAGAGTTTTATTTGTCACATACACAATTATACAGAGTATAACCAGCAGTGAAATGTAGGTCAGGTCCGCTCCAAGGACAGTGCAATTATATAGTATACAAATATTAAGAAGAAGTACAAACATAAAATAAAATAAGATAAGATAAAAATTATAAATATAAATGTGCAGGTCAGTATGTTGTTGACAAATAGTAATAAGAGGAATGTGCAAAAAATAATGTGCAAAAAGTTGTACAGGGTATTGGAATAGCAGCAATATGAGGTAGAGAAAAATTATGAATAGCTTATTGATATGGTGATATTACATGGAGTCGAGTGATATTATGACACAGAGTTAGAGTTTAGGAGCCTGATTGCCTGGGGGAAGAAGCTCCTCCTAAGTCTCTCAGTTTTTGCCATCAGGCTACGGAAGCGGTTACCAGATGGAAGCAAAGTGAATAGACGGTTGCCAGGGTGATTTGGGTCCTTGAAGATTTTAACAGCTCTGTTTTTGCAGCGTTTGAGGTAGATGTCCTGCAGAGAGGGGAGAGCAGACCCTGAGATGCGCTCAGCTAAGCGCACAACTCTCTGTAGTGCTTTGCAGTCCTGATTGGAGCTGTTTCCATACCACACTGAGATGCACTGAGTCAATACACTTTCTATGGTCCCTGAATAGAAAGTTTTCAGGATTGCTGGTGAGACCCTGAATTTCCTCAGCTGACGCAGATGGTACAGTCTTTGCCTGGCTTTCTTAACCTGTGTTTGGATGTGTGTAGTCCAAGTCAGGTTCTCGGAGATGTTTACGCCGAGGTACTTGAAGCTACTCACCCTCTCCACAGGGGTCCCACTGATCCTGAGAGGAGAGTAGGGCTGCTGCTGTCTCTTCCTAAAGTCCATGATCAGCTCTTTAGTTTTCCCCACATTCAGAGAGAGACAGTTGTCCTGGCACCATGATGTGAGTCATCCAAGTATGCGGTCTCATCATTGTTGGAGATGAGGCCCAGAACCACAGTATCGTCAGCGAATTTGACAATAGATGTGGAGCTGTGAGAGGACACGCAGTCATGCGTGTAGAGAGAGTAGAGCAGGGGACCCAGGACACAGCCCTGTGGGGCTCCTACGTTCAGAGTGATGGAGTTTGAGGTGAACTGGCCAACTTTCACCACTTGAGGTCTGCCGGTGAGGAAGTCTTGAATCCAGTCACAGAGTGAGGAGTTTAGGCCGACTGAAGGTTGCTTCAGTTCTGGACTTCATGCAGGAGAAATTATCAACAGGCACATGCCCTGCAACTCTTAAGGTTTATGTGGCCGCTCTTGCGGCTTGCCACGCCTTGGTAGATGGGGCGCCACTCGGGAGACATCCTCTGCTCTCTCGCTTCCTTCGGGGGGCCAGGCGACTGAGGCCTCCAGTAAAAACCAAGATCCCTTCATGGGACTTAGCTACAGTTCTCGAAGGTCTGGTTGAAACCCCCTTTGAACCTATAGAATCAGCGTCTGTTAAACATCTGACTCTAAAAATGTTTTTTCTCATGGCAATAACTTCCTTGAAGAGAATTGGGGATATGCAGGCTCTGTCTAACAAGTACATCGGGTGTTATTGGAAGTGTTTCCGGTTGACCTAATTAATGCAGCCTAACAAACCTTTAACGAATTTGAATTATAGAAATGCGATAGTGTATTATGTCTTAGCCAGGTTAAAGAGATGGGTCTTTAATCTAGATTTAAACTGACAGAGTGTGTCTGCATCCCAACCAGTGTTAGGTAGGTTGTTCCAGAGTTTGAGTGCTAAATAGGAAAAGGATCTCCCGCCCTCAGTTGATTTTGATATTCTAGGTATTATCAAATGGCCAGAGTTTTTGAGATTGCAGCAGATGTGAAGGACTATAGTGTGACAAGACCTCACTCTAATACTGAGGTGCCAAACCATTCAGGGCTTTATAGGTAATTAGCAAGATTTTAAAATGTATACAATGTTTAATGTTTTTCTCTGTTTAAAAGATAAATGAGCCTTTAAATACTGTTTACTTTGAGTTTAGCCCACGTCTCCTTGTTTTTCGTTCCGCCACAGTTGGCTACCATGACATTATCATTTTAATCAGATAATTACCTTCTTGTTTGGCATTGTGCCATCTAACTGGATGTATTTCTGTGGAAGTTTTTCTTCCAGTGAAAAATCTTTCATGGAACATTTCCTGATAGAGTGTTATAAATATAAGAACAGAAATCCAGCTGGCTTCAGACTTCAGTCGAAGACATTACCAGACAACTTCATTTCTTACCATACCATAGACTGCTTGGAAACTCCAGGTAAGACATGACTTAAAACGACACAAACAGATAGTGTTATGATAGTGTGCAGAGCCACCAACAGATTATTAGCTGTTTAAATGTCAGTGGTATTGTAGGGGTAGATTCAAAATGTATTAGGTAAAAGAAATATCTTAAGACTAGTCAGATGCAAATGTCATGTAGAAATCTTTAAGGCAGCGGCTATTTGCACTAAGTGCAAATAGCAATAGATGCTATTTACACCAAGTGCAAATAGCATATTTTTTTAGTGACAGATGCTATTTACACTAAGTGAGTGTAAATAGCAATAGATGCTATTTACACTCAGTGTAAATAGCAATATTTTTTAACGATATGCTATTTACACTAAGTGCAAATAGCTATAGATTTTATTTACACTATGTTAAAATAGCAAGATTTTCTGCTATTTATACTACTTATTGCAAATAGTGGCAATTATCTGCACCTCAGTATTGTAGTACATTATAAAACAGTACGCAATAATAACGTACTGAGTGTAAATTATAATTTTAATTCAAATGTATTAAATGGATGCCACCTTATTGGGACAATAAAGCCCTCCCTACACCTACCCTAACCCTACCCGATACTTTATTTTCAACTTTTTCATTATTTCCTTAATTTTTATTGAAAATAATGCCTTTCTGATGCGATATGAGATTTGAAAAGGGAGAAAAAAATGTTTGGCAAAAGGTGGGCTCGAACTCGGGTCGATAGCGTCAAAATGCATGCGCCTTACCATTTACGCCACTGAAACTGATGTTAAACTAAAACTCTTTTTTTAATGTTGACTAACTCAATCACACGTTAGTGGGCGGAGTTAGTGTAAATAGCCTTTGCCAACAAGATGGGCTATTTGTGTAAATAGACACTCCGAATCTTTAAATGGATGGAGTTACTGCATTCAGTGAAAGAAAGAGATATGACTTTATTTGTTTTCATTGAATTTTTAAACAGAATTAGATTATATTGGACACCATTTTGTGAACTTTGTGAAACACTGTGAACAAATAATCATATTTTGTTAGATTGTTAGATTTTAACTACCTTTTTAGAATACTTGACTAACAAGTTTTTAACAAGAATTCTAGAATGATAAAATGATCAAATTATTATATAATTATTATTGTCATTGTTCTTGCTGTTTTTATTTTCACTACAGACATGGCATCAGAAACCATTGAAATGGCAGCTCTTGGAAGACCTCTGTTTCCTGGTATGCTGTATGACTGCCGCAAGGATTCCTTCATTCCAGGTGCTTTATCTACTTAAAAAAATAAGCTTTTTGTTTCCCTTTTTCAACTAATTATGAATCCACAAAAAAGTATGGAAATGTTATAATACTTTTCATTAATAGTTATATTAATTGAAGATAATGCTTAACAGCTTACTAGTTAATATATATTCAAATACCTACAGGTATGAGATAATGTGCTACATAATGATGAACAAATCATTAGTTCATGTAAATTAAAATGCTTAAAAATATTATTATACTTTTAATTCATTTATGATTATGCACTTCACAAAAATCTGCAAATGATTTTACAGATGTTATACACTAATTAATAGCTCAAACTTATTAAAATGATTGATATGTTATCTAACGCAGTGGTGTTCAACATTTTTTTGTCAGCCAAACCCCTTTGGCCTAAATTATTTTCTTGAAGTACCCCCTGAGATTTTAAGTATATATTTCAATGATTTAATGACACATTGGGAAAGGACAGCGAGTCAGGACTCGAACTTTGGTCGCCAAAAGCGCAACTGCGCTATATGTAGGCGTACTGCCCACAAGTCTATTGGCACAGACATATCACAGTACCGTTAAAATGTGCTGGAAATGTTCAGAAAGTAGTCATACACACACTAAAATAATTTTAATAATAATAATAATAATAATCAAAAACCAACAGATTTTAAACAAAACAAAAAATGGCTGGGTGACAACTGAACATTTTCAAATGTTCAAGTTTTGACAAAAAAATAAATAAATAGTTGAGATTTTTAGAATGCACATTAGTTTATTTTCCATTTACCAGTTAAGATTACAACAAAAATTTGGTCCAATTTGTAGCATATCAGAAAGAATTAGTCAAGATTCTATCAGAACAGTGTTGACACAACAAAAAGAGCCAAATTCCACAAAGAGGCCCAGGATAACAAGACAACGTCATAAACCTATCCAGCATTCTGGCACAATGAGTCTGAAGCAAATCTAGCTACAGTAATATTCAACCAAAATGCCTATTACCCCTGCATGTACTCGTTCACAAAATCACCACTAGGTGGTACAAAGGGATAGTTGACACCACTGCTCAATAACGCAGGAATTGTGACTCTTGTTTTTTTTTTTTTTGATTGCCTTGCTCTCAGTTGCTGAAGCCCTAAAACTTCCAAATCTTCATTACTTTTCTTGCTGGATCTGTCCACTTCTTTTGATATGGTTAACCACCAGATCATCCTGTCAACCCTATTGGCAAAGGGCATCTCAGGAACTGCACTCCAGTGGTCTGAGTCTTACCTCTCAGATAGGTCCTTCAAGGTATCTTGGAGGGGTGAGGTGTCCAAGTTGCAACATCTAGCTTCTCCTCAGGGCTCAGTTCTTGGACCACTTCTCTTCTCTGTCTACATGGCATCACTAGGTTCTGTCATTCAGAAACATGGCTTTTCATATCAATACTATGCTGATAACACTCAACTCTACCTCTCATTCCATCCTGATGAGCCGATGATAACTGCTCACATCTCAGCATGTCTAACAGACATTTCTTGCTGCATGAAGGACTATCACCTTCAACTCAACCTTGCCAAGACAGAACTGCTTGTTGTTTCAACGAACCCATCACTTCACTTCACCATCCAGTTAGGCTCATCAACCATAACTCCTTCAAAAACAGCCAGAAACCTTGGAGTTGTGATTATTGATCAGCTGAATTTCTCTGACCACATTGCTAAAACTGCCCGGTCCCGCAGATTTGACTTATACAACATTAGGAAGATCAGGCCCTTTCTTTCGGAACATGCAACACAACTCTGTCCAGACTGGACTATTGCAATGCTCTCTTGGCAGGTCTTCCAGCCAGTTCTATCAAACCTCTACAATTAATCCAAAATGTGGCTGCAAGATTAATCTTTAATGATCCCGAAAAGAACGCACCACTCTTCATCAATTTGCTTTGGCTACCAATAGCTGCTCACATAAAATTCAAGGCATTGATGTTTGCGAACAAAACACTTTACCTAAATTCACTACTTCAGACTTGTGTGCCCTCTAGAAGCTTGCGTACTGCAAGTGAATGGCGCATTATTGTGCAATCCCAAAAAGGCACAAAATACTTTTCACAGACTTTTACATTAACTGTTCCCTCCTGGCAGACCTTCCCAACTCAATTCGAGCAGCAGTCTAGTCCCTTTTTTATTGACCCTCTAACACTTGCACTCTCTATTTGTTTTCTAATGGCTTGTTTTCTTTCTTTTTTTAAAGGCCTCTAAAATTAGCTTTCCCTATTATTTTCTTATTCTATCTTCTTGTTTTCTTTTTATTGTATGTATATGAATACATATATATTAGGGGTGGAACGGTACACAGATCGGTTCGGTATGTACCCCGGTTCGGGGGTCACTGATCAAAAAAAAAAAAAACAAACTATGCTCGTTTTTTTTTTTTCATTTATTTTGAACAGATAGCAGTGCAAATTAATTTTTTTCCACCTAGATGTGAAAAGACTAAATATTATTACATTGTTATATATATAAAATTTGTTTTGTTTTCATTGTGTGTGTACACAAATACAAGCAGTCCTTTATACAGTGATGCATTATTAATAAGACAATAATTGTTTAACACTTTAACCTTCAACCCCATTTAGGGCCTCGCAGGTGAAAATAACCTACCTGAATTAAAATGGTAACAGTTTGTGACAAAGTGTGCTTACACAAACAAATTAGGTATCTTTGGAAAGAAGAGACTCTGGGCTTTACTATCTATCATCCAGAGTTGATAATGCTCAAAAAGATAAAAAGTTATAGACACTGACGTGCCTTGAAAAATATTTTTCCACACTGAATGTTTTTTTATTTCATATACAAATACATGAAATAAGTCCTGGAGCAATCCAGAAAAGTAATGGATCGAAAGCCATGTGTCTCATCAGTTCATATTTCAAATTTGAAGAAGATACCATGAAAAATGAGATTCCTGCAATATTTTTTCTGAAACTATTTATAGTCCCCCCACCCCCCTGTTTGAGGAAAAATAACCACCAAATGGATTGCAGAATTATACAAGCTATTTTAGTCATTATACATGTTCCTGCATAGTTTTTCAATTATAAAATAATAGACAGATTTATTTGAGCACTAAAAAATACAAAAATAATTATTTGAGTAATAAAAAAGGAAAAAAAATAGAAAAAAATGCTTTGTATATAGTATGTATACTGAAGTATTCTTCGTTATTCGTTATTACAATGATAAATATCACTGCCAGACGTGAAGTGATATTGCCAGACATGGTCATAGAGTCAGTAAACACACGCTGATGTGCTTCCATTCAGATTATAATCAAACAGATGGGCCATATAATCAATAATAGCTGATCAATGAATCACAATGATAGCCGTCATAGAGTCGCTAATAAACACGCTGATGTGCGTCCATACAGATTATAATCATGCAGACAGGGAGGAGCCAAATTCAAATAATCTATATTCCGCTTTTCTGAGACTTTTTTTTCCGTAGACGGTCTCATTATGTTTGTAAGACCGTATTCTACAAAATCGTTTTGTTTTTTTACCACCAAGACGCTGTTTTTGAGCGTAATTTATTCCATAACGGACGCGAACAATAACTCTCTGAAGAAATGAAACGTAAACAAAGGAATATTCATCCTTATTACAACGTTACTGTTTCGCTGGACTAAAAGTGCTCGCTGGGATGTTTTTCTGTGGACCCTTACCTCTCTAACTAAACTGGGATTTCAGCAGTGGACGCGTTTGTGGCTCGTTATTACAATGATAAAGGTACGTACGGCTTTTTTACTCTGCGTGTTTGGATGTGTACTGCTTACACAAATGTAGCAAATTTGTGCCACTCATTCCTTATAAGCTTTCCATCGAAAAACAGCGATCTGTCGTCGATGCTTGAGGCTTAGACCCTCAGAATGATATAGAGTTTGACAAGATTAACTTTGTCCCGTTTCATTTATTCTATTAGAAAACAATGACACATGCAAACAAAGAGCGTTCAGTGCGAGGTCGCTCTGGTGCAGGCTAACAGGTTAAAGTTGATTCTGCTGGTATAAGGAAACAGTTGAAGTGATCATGCCGGAGTGCACACACACACACACAAAACATATCAGTTCCAGCATTGCTAACTTGACAGTGCAGTTGGTACTTTATCAAAATAAAAAACAGTGAACCAAACATCAGTGCGCTCGCCTCTGTGTCACCATTGGACCACGACTGAAGTACCTAAGTAACAATTTAATTCTTGATATCAGAAATTAACATTGTCACTAGTGACAATTAAATTGTTTAATATCAAGAATAGACATTGTTACTAGTAGAAATCCAATTCCTGATATCAAGAATTAGTATTTTAACAAGTGAAAATTGTTGATATCAAGAATTCATATTCTGAGAAGGAATAAAAGTCAAAACGGCTTGCCATAGTGATATTGCTCTCGCTGCTCGTGTGATATCTCTGATATGATATATATATGAGACAAAAAGATATGGGAGATATGACATTTACATTTACATTTAGTCATTTGGCAGACGCTTTTATCCAAAGCGACTTACAATTGGGGAATACAAAAAGCGATTCATCTTGAAGAGGCAGTCAGACAGAGGAAGTGCTCGTAACACCAAGTCTCAGTCATTGTTCAAATAAGTACAAGCTAGTAGGTGGAGAGAAAGATAGAGGGAAAGGTTTTTTTTTTTTTTTTTTTTTGAGTTTAGGATGAAGTCAAGTACTGCCGAAAGAAATGAGTTTTCAGTTGTTGCTTGAAGGTTGCCAGGGATCCGGCGTTCCGGATAGGGGTGGGAAGATTATTCCACCAGCCAGGAATGGTGAACGAGAACGTTCTGGAGAGTGATTTTGAGCCTCTCTGTGATGGTACCACAAGGCGTCGCTCACTAGCAGATCTCAAACTTCTGGAGGGGATGTAGGTTCGTAATAGTGAGTGGAAGTAGGAGGGTGCTGAGCCTGTGGTAGTTCTGTACGCAAGCATCAGTGACTTGAACTGGATGCGAGCTGCCACTGGTAGCCAGTGCAAGGAGATGAAGAGAGGTGTAACATGCGCTCTTTTGGGCTCGTTGAAGATTAGTCGTGCCGCTGCATTCTGAATCATTTGTAGAGGTTTGATTGCGTTTGATGGCAGTCCAGCCAGAAGAGCATTGCAGTAGTCCAGTCTAGAAACAACAAGGGCCTGGACAAGAAGTTGCGCAGCATGCTCTGTCAGAAAGGGCCTGATCTTTCTGATGTTGTGTAGTGCAAACCTGCAGGAACGAGCAGTCTTTGCAATGTGCTCTTTGAAGGTCAGCTGTTCATCAAAGATTACACCAAGATTTCTGACCGAAGTTGATGGGGTAATCATTGATGAGCCGAACTGAATCGTGAAGTCATGCCGTAGAGTCGGAGTGGCAGGGAAGACCAGAAGTTCCGTCTTTGCCAGGTTGAGCTGTAGGTGATGTTCTTTCATCCATGCCGAGATGTCCGCCAGGCAGCCTGAGATCCGTGCAGCTACCGTTGGGTCATCTGGTTGAAAAGAGAGATAGAGCTGCGTGTCATCGGCGTAGCAGTGATAGGAGAAGCCATGTGCATGTATGATGGGACCCAGCGATGTAGTGTATGTGGAGAAGAGGAGGGGTCCAATAACCGATCCCTGAGGAACTCCAGTGACCAGTTGATGTGGTTTGGATACCTCCCCTCCCCAGGTCACCCTGAAGGATCTACCGGTGAGATAGGATTCAAACCAGCGAAGTGGAATTCCAGTGATGCCCAGTGATGAGAGTGTAGACAGGAGAATCTGATTATTGACAGTGTCAAAAGCAGCAGAAAGATCCAGCAGAATAAGGACTGACGATTTGGAATCAGCCTTTGCAGTTCGCAGGGCTTCAGTGACTGAGAGTAGCGCAGTCTCTGTTGAATGGCCACTCCTGAAACCTGACTGTTTAGCATCCAGCTTGTTGTACTGTGAAAGAAACCGCGAGAGCTGGTTGAAGACAGCTCGTTCGAGTGTTTTCCCTATGAAAGGAAGGAGAGAGACACGTCTGTAGTTATCTAAAAGAGAAGCATTTAATGTAGGTTTTTTGATCAGTGGGGTTACCCGAGCCTGCTTGAATGCTGTGGGGAAGATGCCTGTGAGGAGAGATGTGTTGATAATGTGTGTGAGTGCCGGTAAGAGTGTGGGAGAGATTGTTTGGAGAAGATGTGAGGGGATCGGGTCGAGAGGACATGTTGTTGGATGGCTGGAGAGGAGAAGTTTGGATACTTCTGCCTCGGTGAGGGGACAGAAGGAGAAGATGGGAGCTAGAGCGGTGGATGTGGTTGATTGGAGGTCCTGCGGAGTTGAGAACTGGTTGCTGATTGTTCTAGTTTTGTCTGTGAAAAAAGAGGCAAAGTCATCAGCGGTTATCAAAGTGGTGGGAGGTGGAGGAGGGGGACAGAGGAGAGAATTAAATGTTCTGAAGAGATTACGCATGTCTGGAGCGCTGGTGATCTTGTTGTGGAAATGTGAGGATTTGGCAGTGTGGACTTCAGTAGAGAAAGATGAAAGCAAAGACTGATACCTACTCAGGTCCGACGAATCGTTTGATTTGCGCCATTTTCTCTCTGCCGCTCTGAGTTTGGTCCGATTCCCTCGAAGAACATCGGATAACCAGGGGTTAGAAGGAGCAGCCCATGCTGGCCTAGAGGAGAGAGGACAGATGTCGTCTAGACAAGAGGTTAAGGTAGAGCATAAAGTGTCAGTGGCTGCATTTACATCCAGAGAAGAGAAATGGGTAGGCGAGGGAAGAGAGGAGGATACTACAGAGGAAAGAAAGGAGGGGGAAAGGGAGCGTAGGTTGCGTCTGAAAGTAACCGGTAAGGGAGATGGTGGCACCTGAGTAGCAAAATGTAAAGTAAATGTAATGAAGAAATGGTCAGAGATATGGAGTGGTTGTACCAGAATGTTATCTGTAGAACAATTGCGTGTATAAATTAAGTCGAGTTGGTTACCAGATTTGTGCGTGCTAGTAGTGGTGAGGCGTTTGAGATCAAATGAAGCTAGGAGTGACTGGAAGTCTGTAGCATAAGGCCTGTCTAGGTGAATGTTGAAATCGCCGAAGACTAAGAGTGGAGTGCCATCCTCCATGAAAGACGACAGCAGTCCGTCCAGCTCGTCTAGGAAGGTTGGTGGTATTTGGCCCGGCGGACGATAGATTACCACAATCTGGAGTCTTATAGGAGCTGTCACAGTAACGGCATGCGATTCAAATGAGTTGAGATTGCCTAGGGGAGAGTGGGTAGAGTATTTCCAATTGTTAGAAATGAGCAAACCAGTGCCCCCACCCCGGCCAACTTGCCTAGGGGTGTGAGAGAAAGAGAAATTTGTGAGAGAGAAAGAGAATATGAGACATACTGGGGCATTTTTTGCCCCAATATCTTGAATTTTAGGGCATAACTGCATTTATGTAGTTGTTGCCCTGCATCATATGTGTCAACAGTCAACTGTATGAAATGTAAGATGATGTACAGGTCTGGGGGCGAGGCCAGTGCGTTAATTGTGTTAAAATATTTTAATTGCATAATTTTTTTCATAATTAATGAATTAATTATTTATTTATAGTTTATTTAAATAGGGACGGATACAAAAAACATGGATACACTTAACACTAGAAGTCCCAGAGAGCAGCCATTTGGCTTTTCTACCTATAAAACCCGCAGGACAGCCGATGGGCTGGAAGGCTTTAGGCTAATATCCTTAATTGGCTGTGAACAGTTGCTTTTGTTATGTAAACAATGTGGGGCCATGCTGAGCCACTTCAAGGAAACTGGTGTTTCACTTTGCCATCTTAGGGAGAAATCAACACACGTTTTTTTTTTCCTTTGTTGCTGAGATTTATTGATAAAAACAGTACAAAATAAAATAAAAAAGAAACCAACCATTTGTACACATTTACAAATGATATTAAAAAGTGAGTGAGTACACGTCGCACTTTGTGGTGTTGTAAAGGGTGACAGTGTTTGGCTTCCTTTTGGTGGTATTATCAGTCTGAATCACGCTGTGCATGCTGCTAAGAATGTAGACGGTCTTCTTCCGTTTGGGCGCATACGCCGTCAGCGTAGCAGCAGTGGTTGAAAACACCTAATAAATAAGATAAATTGTTATTTTCATAGCACTTTTACACACAATGACACACTTGGCGGTGTTGATTCTAAAAATTAGAAACACATAAACATAGAACCACAAAAGACCTGCAACATACCTGAGTGGTGAATTCATTGCGATCTGTGTGTCTAGCGGATTGAGGGATTTCCCGGCGAATCTTGTTGACTGTGCCGAGGATGGTGGTTTTCCGGCTAAGGAGTTTATGCGCAAGTGACAGCGATGTGAGACATGGTCAATCAAGTTCTCTGCTTTTAGCAGCCCTCCCTGCCCCCTTATCTTGAATTGTGTAATATAACACACACACGCGTATATGTAGCTATATATGTACGTGTATGTGCATATATTCCCATTCATATTTATATTTTTTAGCACACCAGGGTGACTAAGAGTATGATATTGTCCAGCCATGACTTCCTGTTCCACAGGATTATAAATATGAGGAACACAAAGGCCAAATTCCCTTAATCATCCATCACAAGGAGTAAAACCTAAGAATATAATTCTGATGTGCAGAATAAGAAATTAGTTAAAGCATTGAAAAATTCTTTCCAATCAACTAAAGATGTTAAAAATCTGCCTGGAAGAGGACACAGCTGTAAAATTGTAAAGATTAGTTGAGTCTTTGGGTCAGAAACCTAAAAACAACATTTAAACATCCCCTACATCACCTACATGTTCGGGAGGGTTTCAAGGAAAATTCTCCTCACTCATCCAAAAACAAACTCCAACAAATTCAGTTGTCAGACACGATTGGAACTTCAAATGGCACTGGCTTCTATGGTCAGAAGAAACTGAAAAAAGAGCTTTTTGGCAGCAAACCCACCAGATGAGTTTAGTACAAACCGGGATTAAAATATTACCACGGTTAAATATACAGGTGCATCTCAATAAATTAGAATGTTGTGAAAAAGTTCATTTTTTCTTGTAAGTTATTTCAAAAAGTTAAACTTTCATATGTTTTAGATTCATTGCATGTAAAGTAAAACATTTCAAAAGTTTTTTTTTTGTTTTTTGTTTGATTATATCTTACAGCTGATGAAAGTCAAAAATCAGTATCTCAAAATATTAGAATATTTACATTTGAGTTTCAAATAATGACCATCCCTACAGTATAAATTCTGGGTATCTCTTCGCTGAAACAACAATAATGGAGAAGACTGCTGACTTGGCTATGCCAATGTGAGACATGGTCAATGAAGTTCTCTGCTTTTAGCAGCCCTCCCTCCCCCACACATACAAACAAGCCACCAGCAACCATTCACACACACACCCCCAACCCCCCTGCAGATTGCTCAGGTAATGACCACATTTACACATGAATTGATGCTAATGATAGCCAAAAGACTAGCCAGTTAGCATCCACTTGGCTAAAGGAGGGGTAAAAAACTCTGGGATTTCTAGTGTTAAACAGTCATCTGATGTATGCATCATAGTGTTTTTAGCTTGTAGGAAACTTTTTCCTTGTTGAAGCAGAGACCAGGAGACGTTGGGATATCTTTCAAGCAGAAGTTACTCTTTATTGAGAACTCACTGTGCGTCGCTGCAGCCATCCAAGTCTGACTATATCTCAGCATAGTAGAGTTTATACCTTTCAAGGGGGAGGGATACATGGAGGTGGAGAAAATCTAAACAAAGCATGCAAATGCAGTACAGAAATCAGCCCATTACCAGAATTTTCCTAGCCCTGTCCTGATCAGCATAACAGTGTCATTCAAATGCATAGGTGCTAATCCAATCAGCCTGACAGTATCGCCCATACCTTCACATTATCATAGAGACAAAGGCACAGCTGTCCCTTGAGCATTCATCTGTAATTTAGGACCCTGTCAAATGGTCAGGAAATGCATAAAGACAAAAGGCTAATGTCTCAGACACCTGGGCTGCCTGACTTGGTCTTAGAATGTCACCATAAAACACGTTTCAGTTTATATACTATTACTCTGGAACCTAGATTTATCATTTTATAAATTTGTAATCAAACAAGCTGAAGCTAATTAACGACACTAGTAGGGCTTTAGGTTAAAAATAAAAAAACAAATTAGCATTATTAAAAATAAGATAAAAAAAATTAAATAAAATGAAATACAAAAAAAACAGACAGTTAACACGTTAAACAGTTTAACGCATTAACTTGATTAATTAGTGTCAAAATTAGTGTGTTAACGCAGGCGATTATTTTTTTCAGTTTAACGCATTAAAATTATTTAACGCAGGGGTGGGGCCTAGGGTTGACCACTCCAATCATAACTGCTGTTTCTGTCCGTTTTTTCTTGACAAGAAGTGCATTTATTCAGTCGCAGAACGTCTTTAGGAGCACATAAAACAGGAGACGTTTCAGACGCGCGCTTCAACTTCACTTCAGCGTCAGGCACGAGTTAATCGAGCGCAGTACTGGGCTCGCAGCGCGTGCTCTTCATTACACGCACAAAGGTGCAAGCGCGCGCATAGCCTGTATTATTTCATATCAAGTCGCGAAAGAAACTACGAGCATGCAATGTCGTGATCAGTTAAGACATGAAGTTACCAAAAAGGCGATTAAAGTTGCCATAAAACTGTGCATGCATGTTATATGTTAAATATGAGTTACATTAAGAACATGTCTCTGAAATTGTTTTCCAAACTGTCCTGGAGCAGCCAAGCACTGTCTCCCTCATCTGACACCCTCGATTCAACTCGTCAGCTCATTAGAAGAGACTGAAATGGGTCAGAAAAGGTGATGAGAGTTGAGAGAAAATATGATGCGTGTCAGATCCGCTTCATGTTCAGTAGCAGCAGCTCTTAAAGAAATAGAAGCCAAAACAACCTCATAACCAGCTGCTGTGAATGAATCTAATATACAAGTTTCACTTTTTGAATGGTATTACTGAAATAAATTAACTTTTTCATGATATTCTAATTTTATGACCAGCACCTGTATAATATAAATTATATAAATATATACAAGTAAATATTTTCAAAATATATACTGCATGTGTGTGTATTTATATATACATAATAAATATACACCGCACACATATATTATGTAAACAAAACCTTTTATTTTGGATGCGATTAATCGTTTGACAGCACTAATATATATATAAATATATAACCGAGACTTGTCATGGCACTTGCGTATTATTGCTCTTTTGTTGGTTTTGATTGCTTCTATTGTCCTCATTTGTAAGTCGCTCTGGATAAAAGCATCTGCTAAATGACTAAATGGAAATGTACATGAAAATGTAAATAAAGATTTAAAAAATAAATAAATCAATGGTAATATTACAATAATAAGCTAATAAAGCATTATAACATTTAATCTCGATATTCAACATATAGCCTAAATGTTCCAGCTATTTGGCCACTATTATACTGTAAAATGCAATAGTTTACCTTGGATATAACTAGTTATCTTTATTTAGTTATACTTACTAGGTTTTATTAAGTTACAGCTAATTAAAAAAGCTCAAGGCAAATAAAACGATTTACTTACTGCTTTGAGTGACTCTTAAAATATTCAAGTGGCCACAAAGGAACCAGTGACATTAATACACCAGTGAGAGGCAGCAGTGCACTAATATATTGCTAATGAGCAACAAAACAGCAGAAGAAATAAGGAAGGTTACAGCGTGTGCAACAAGCTTTTTTTTTTTGTCAAGAATTTCCCAAAGTCATCTTAAATGTTGAAATGTCAATACAACTGAACAATTTGAGAGAACTTAAGCTGACTTAATAAATTAATGGTGATTTTCCTAATACGTTTTTGTTTTAACGCCCCATTATAATGACTAGTGCTCCCTTTGGTTGGGAACTTGGAACTCACGTATATCATTGGAATTGTCTTTCTATTGATGCAACATGAAATCAGTTATTTGAGTTCGAGTGAAGAGAAACAATAAATAGTTTGCTTTCAAAAGGTGACCTAGTTTCTAACAAAATCATTAACTAATCTATTTTTCATGATGATTTTCATGACCTTTGCGATTTTAGTGCTAACATTAGTCATAAACACCTTGTAAAGATTTTAACTGGGTTGATATAATCCTTCAATAATTGACCATGCTTGAGTTACATACAGTCTTCTACATTCAGCATGCTGGGTCGGCACAGTGGCTCGGTGGTTAGCACTGTTGTCTCGCAGCAAGGAGGTACCCGGTTAAAGCCCCGGCAGCGACAGGAGGCCTTTCTGTGTGGAGTTTGCATGTTCTCCCTGTGTCTGCGTGGGTTTACGCCGGGTTCTCCGGTTTCCTCCCACAGCCCAAAGACATGTAGGGTAGGTTAGGTTACTTGAAGACTCTGAATTGTTCCCGGACATGTGTGTAAAGACAAGACTTGTGTCTGGATCGACTTGTGTATGGATTAACTGGTTCTCGCCATGAATATAGCCATAGATGCTGGAATGGCGTTAAGAAGGAAATAAATAAACAAACAAACATTCAGCATGCTAAACACAACAATGGTAACAATACAATTTTATTTGTTTTTATTAATTGTAACATTAACAATTTTATTTGCTCTTTTTGTGTTGTGCTACTACTGACACAAAACAGCAAGTAAAATTGGTGTCAAAAAACGTAAAACAAACAAAATTAAAACAAATATAAGAATAAAACACTATATACTGTACATCAATTATACATTGATTCTTATTAAAGCAAGTTATTAGGTATTCAGCTCAAGAAAGAAATTAATACAGGTTTTGGACAACATATGAGTGAGTAAATAATGACAGAAATTAAAATTTGGGGTAAACTATGGTTACTATGGTCTAAAGTAGACTATTTTGATAACTTTGTAACTACATGTCAACTAATTTGCAACTACATATCTACTAACTCTCAGTAGGGTAGGGTTAGTAGAATAAGTTGACATACACTTGTAAATATTTTCATAGTCAGTGTTAAATAGTTATAGTGTTAGCAGATATTAAGCAGATAGTGAAGCAGACAGTCTACTAACACTCTAATGACTGCTAGTTGACATGTAGTTGCAAAGTTACTTACTGTTAGTAGAACGTCTGAAGTGGACTGTAAAAATAAAGTGTTACCTAAACTATCCCTTTAATGACAATTGGCAGCATGTTTAGTATTGTTGCTTCTGCACACATCTAATATACAGGCACGCATCCATTTTTCTCTTAACCATTTACTTTCACTTTAAACATAACCAACTGTGTTTATATGTAAACCTTGTGTGTTTTGACAGTACAGTACTAGTGCAATCAGACGCAAAAGATAACTTAGTCCAGTAATCAGGTCCTGTTTCGGCCCAGTTATACAAATAAACGTACAACAAAAAAACAGTACATAACAATAATATTACAGTAAATATTCAGATTACGTAAATATTACATACACACCGTGATGCAGACATGTGGGGGCGTGTTTGAGTGAGCTGTTTTAGGGGGACGTGGTTGAGTCTTAACTTTGATAAAGAATATCTCTTTGGTTTTCTTCAGGGATCTTATCTATGCACAAACAGCTTGTAACACTCCAAAGAGAAAGGAAAACATGACATCACATCATATGACCCCTGTAAACCACATTCATTGCAGGGTATTTCATGAAAATGCAACTGAATTTTTTTCTGCCATGGCAAAGTTTTGATAAACAGGAAAAAAAAAAAGAAAAAGAAAAAAATCCCACAGCACACCACTAAGCAATATATTGAAATATGTACGTAGAATGATTTTTTTTTTTTTTTTTAATAATTCAACACTTGTTAGCGAGCAAAAGGAAAGCACACGCATGCGTCATAATACTATTATTAATGGCACTAGGGTGACGCAGAGGAGAAGAGTTATTTTTGTTTACTTTGAAAAAAATATCCTTGTAGCTTCGTAAAGTTACAGTTGAACCACTGATGTCACATGGACTATTTTAACAATGTCCTTACTACCCTTCTGGGCCTTGACCGTGTTAGTACCCTTGCTGTCTATGGAGGGTCAGAGAGCTCTCTGGTTTCATCAAAAATATTTTAATTTGTGTGCCGAAGATGAACAAAGGTCTTACAGGTTTGGAACAACACGAGAGTGAATAATTAATGACATAGTTTTCATTTTGGGTGAAATAACCCTTTAAAGGTGCACTGTGTAATATTTAGGATGATCTATAGACAGAAATGCAATATAATATATATATATATCTACGTTTTCAGAGGAGTATAAAGACCTTACATAATGAACCGTTATGTTTCTATTACCTTAAAATGAGCAATTTCTATCTACATACACCGTGGGTCCCTTTACATGGAAGTCTCCACCATTTTTCTACAGTGGCCCTAAACGGACAAGCTGCTCTACAGAGCACGTTTCATCACTATGTTGTTCTTGCGAAAAAACACTGACACAATGATGAACAAGTAACAGTAATATTCACAATGACATCAGTTTATTAAATAATTAAGTAAATATAATTCCTTAATTTACCTTTGTAAAGAAACCTCATTGCTCTCTGCGGTGTCAGACGATGGCATCTTAGCCCTGTATCGGCCACCGTAGCTTCTCTAAAGGGAGGGGTGAGCGGGGGACTGAGCCGCTGGATGCAATTCACAAACTCAACCGCTACATGCTGAAAATCTACACACTGCACCTTTAAGCATATTCTGCCCAAGCTGTCAAACTGACTTCATCAGAGAAGGAATGTAATTCCAGAGCGGAAGCAAATGATCAGATTTTGATTAAAGATTACTAAAACATTTTCTTTCAGTGGATTAACTTGCACAGAATAATTGTTCACTTTATGACTAGCAATTTGTGCTAATAAAATAAATATTTTAAATTTTGATTTCCTGCAGACTTTAAGCAATAAGGTTACGTGAGAGAAAGCCATGCTGTTCCTTAACCAAACAGCTGTATCTTACTCTACTACCTACCTACGTATTATCCCCAAACGGAAAACAGCCTATAGGCCCCCTAGAGCACAAAAACACCCGACAAAACATAATACCCATACTGTGGTCGGTTACAAGCTATATGACTTTATATTAACTAATGATCTGTTAAGCATTATATAATGTTTGTTAATAACTTATTAAAGTTATTATAAAGTGTTATTAAAAATGCTTATGTAACCAATTTGAGACACAATAACATTAAGCACACAAATATTAGTTTAAAATTGTCTAACAGATACAGGATGCATTTTTACTTCAGTTGTTCGTTGTGTCCATTGTACATGTGTAGCTGTTAAAACCATTTCTCATTTCAGGTGTTACTCTGTGGGATAAGAAATCACTGACGGAAGATTTGGACAGTCGTCCTCAGCCCATGACAGATTTGAAGTTCAGTAGCTCTGACTCTCTCTCTAGTAAGTCCAGTCTCCTGAATGTAAGTGCTTCCCTGAAGGCCAGCTTCTTGGGGGGGCTGGTGGAGGTGGGAGGATCTGCCAAGTACCTGCGTGACACCAAATCCTCCAACCAACAGTCCAGAGTAACAATGCATTACAGCGAAAACTCAAGATTTGATCAGCTCACTATGACTCAGCTGGGCCAGATCACTTACCCTCAGGTGTTTGACCAGAAAACTGCAACTCACGTGGTCACCGCTGTGCTGTACGGAGCTCAAGCCTTCATGGTGTTTGATCGCTCATTTGCTGAAGATGAAAATAAGCAGGACATTGAGGGAGAACTGAATGTCATGGTCAAGAAGATCCCTGGATTTTCCATTGAGGGAAAAGGAGCTGTAAAAATGACAGATGAAGATAATAAAAAGGCTGAGAATATCACCTGCACATTTCATGGTGATGTCCATCTTGAGCAGAATCCCACCACGTACCTGGAGGCCCTGGAGGTGTACAAGAAGCTCCCCACTCTCCTGAAGGAAAATCCACAGAATGCAGTGCCAATAAAAGTCTGGCTCTATCCTCTAACTTTACTGGATACAAACGCAGCTCGGTTGGAGAGAGAAATCAGCACACGTTTGATTTCCAGCACTGAAGATATGATGGAGGAGCTGGGGGAGGTAGAGAGGACATGCAATGATCTGTCCAGAAGAACAGAGGTAAATGTTTTCAGTGACATCAAAGAAAGGCTTCGCTCATTTCAGGATTCATTTAGCATTTACAAGATGGTGCTCCAGAAAGCACTGGCCAGGGTCTTGCCTGCCATTCGAGGAGGAGGTACGGAGGAACAATCCCTGGAAGACATCCTGAAGATACAGAGCAGCTCCCCTTTTAAAGCTGGCTTACTTAACCAATGGTTAGATGATGAAAAGTCTGAGCTTTACTTATTGAATAATCACAGCAAGACACTGAAGGAGATCAACACTGAAGATTCAGACAGGCTCAACGGCATCCTTCTTGATCCTGATATTAATGTCATAGTGTGCTTGACCTTCACATCTCTACAATACAAAGACCCATATCTTTCAACCCTGACAGAGTTTCTAAAATCTGACAAGTTTAAAGAGCTAGATGAAAAAATAAACCTGCCTTCTGTGACATCAGACTTCAGAAAGTGGTTCAAAGATCCTGAAGTCATTGCAAAGATGAGAGAGATCTTATTGGTCTTCAAGAAATTTTCAGAGGCCAATAAAAATGAGAAGAATATCCGATTCATTATTTCTGCCATCTCCAATCCCTCCATTCCAGGCTCCTCCATCTATTTGTATGAAAATGGGAAACTGACCGACACACAGTTCCAGCCCGTGTCCAAGCCGCCCACACCAATAGTAAAGAATGTCCTGGAGGAAACTGTGTCCCTGAAACTGCAGAAATCCCCAACTGGAGAAACAGTGAAGTACAGAGTGGAGTACCAGCAGGTGAAAGCAGATTCTGGAGCTGAGGAACAGTGGCTTGTCATAGACACAGCTGATGAAGACTTCACGCTGACTGAACTGGTATCTGGAGAGCAGTACCTGATCCGCTACAGGATAGTGGGTAAAGTGGGAGTGAGTGAAGCCAGTGATACTATCAGCCTTACACTCTCTTCAAGTAAGTGTCATCTGCACTTTTTCATGAATATTTTCCTTCTTTTTAAAAATTTCCTCAAAACATTTGCTAAGTTCAAACAATCAACATTTAGAATTATGTTTGGGACTGTATTTAACAGGTGTACTTCACATGGCTCCAGGGGATAATAAAAGCCTTCTGAAGCGAAGCATATTTGACACTTTATAAAGTAAAAAAACTTGCTCCCGGCAAAACGCTGCATCATGACATACAAAACTACATCCTACTTTGTGCAAGTTATGCTCAAGTCAAATCTGTATAGCTGTTTGACCTGAAAGTTTGTTATTTTACTTTATAAAGTGTAACATATGCTTTACTTCAGAAGGCCTTTTTCCCAGTGCAACAGGCCTGTATGCCAGGAGCACTAATGTGTAGTTGTCATTTGTGAGGCATGAAAGCACTAAAATGGCAATTTGCTGTACACGTGTGATTTAATTTTTATTTAATTTCATTTTCTTTTAGTTGGTCACATACACTTCAATTCACTACAGTTGCACAACAGATACAACAGATACAAATTCAGTGTTATGGGTTATCAGTCATATGTGTGACAAAGTGTTAAATGTGTTGACCTAAATAACTGCTAAAACGATTATTGTAACAAAATGTTCCTTATTCTTTTGTTTTATCATGCTTGCATACATGGGTCCTTTTTGACCCATGTGTGTAAACTTGACTTACTAACACAAAACCTAAGAGAAATGTAAATAATAGTTGATGGTCATTGAAAACAATATATTTTGAATACTCTTGGATAATGGAATTTATAGATCAGGGAAAATTCAATGCTGAAATAAACTAATTTAAAAAGATGAAACTTGTCATCAGTTAAGTCATGAAGTTGCCAAAAGCTTCCTTAAAACTGTGCATGTTAGTATTTGTTATATATGAGTCACATTTAAGAACGTGTCTCTGAAATGCACTGGTTTTCAAAACTGTCCTGGAGCAGCCCAGCACCGTCTCCTTCATCTAACACACCCGATTCAACTCGTCAGCTCATTAGTAGAGACTTTCAAACCTGAACTAGATCAGAAAATGTTCAGCAGCGGCAGCTATTAAAGGAATAGCAGCTAAAATAACATAATAACCAGCTGCTGTGATGTCTGTTCATCAAAGGACAAAAGAAAATTTAATTTATAATTTAGTCTTTGATCATTTTATTAATTTTCTGTATATTTATGTCACGAATCTGGTCTGTGGACTTTCGTTTACTCATCACCAGAGGTCACTCCTCCATCACATTGAGAATTAGTACGTCACCCAGGTAATTCCTGCCTACTCTTTTATGAATCTGAAGCATTCGGACATACTTATTCGCTCGCCTACTCCATTTCCCCTACTAGTATATTAGAAAGAAAGAAAGGAAGGAAGGTGTCACAAATCTGGTCTGTGGGCTTCCGTTTACTCACCACCAGAGGTCACTCCTCCATCACATTGACTCTTGCACCACACCACTGTTGCACTTCACCCACAAACTACATTTCCCATCATCCATTGCACTGACGACACATACAGCTGATTGCACTAATCACGCTCACACCTGAGAATTATCACACAATCACACACCCTACTTAAACCATGGACTTCCTCTTCCTCTCTGCTGAGTATTGTTCTGCGTATAATACTCTCCTAGTGTTAACTGCCTTACCGAGCCTTTTTGTGTTTTCTAAGTTTAGTTTGTTTTGTTTATGGTCTCGTTTCATGTTTCCCGCCCTTGTATCGTGGATTTACCCTTGTCTCAAAAAAAAATTCTAAATTGATTTAAGGATTGAATGTGAAATTATTGCAATGGAAAAAAATCATTTAAAATTTTTTAATGTTAGGTGGAATTAATCAACTCGATTCAAAACAATGTGTCTGTTGTTCTCCACAGTCATTCCCAGGACCAGGGACAACTTCCTACAATGTAAGTCAGCGAGTGTGTTCATGCTTTTCCTGTAGAAGAAGAAAGAAGAGTTTTATAACTGATGATTTAAATGATTAAGCTGTACTGAGACATTGCTCAAATATATTGAGCATTTACTTTGCTGATGATACACTGCTGATATCAGTTCAGATACTTTAAAAGATCAAACAGATTCATGATTCCTGATTCTGATGTGTTTTATCTCCATCAGATTCCCATCAGTTCACTCTGGATCTGAACACAGTGAATAAACACCTCTGTCTGTCTGAGAGCAACAGAGTGATTACTAACACTAAAACAGAGCAGTGGTATCCTGATCATCCAGACAGATTTGATGTGCCTCAGGTGTTGTGTAGAGAGAGTGTGCGTGGACGCTGGTACTGGGAGCTGGAGTGGAGTGAAGATAGTCACGTGTCTATATCAGTGTCATATAAGAGCATCGGCAGGAAGGGATGGGGTAAAGAGTGTACGTTTGGATGTAATGATCAGTCCTGGTGTTTGGACCGCACTGCCTCCACTTACTCATTCTGGCACAATAACATAAAATCTATTCTCCCTGTAAAGCCCATCATCAGTAGAGTAGGAGTGTTTGTGGATTACAGTGCAGGAACTCTGTCCTTCTACAGCGTCTCTGACACAATGAGCCTCATCCACACCGTCCAGACCACATTCACTCAGCCGCTCTATCCTGGGTTTTGGATTAATGGTGGATCAGTGAAACTGTGTTGGTGAATCAGAATATAACTGACAAGGGATTCTACCCATAATGCTTTGAGCTGCATGATAAATCAGTAACAGTGAGATGTTATAGAGTCTCATCACATTAATATGAACATCAATCAGAATAAATGTGTGTCAGAAATCCTCATCTAGACAGTTAAGATCAGTGTGTGTGTGATGATCTGTGTTTTCTCATTAAAATCAGTCTTGTATTATTACGATCAAACTCAGTCTGATATATTTTCTTTCATGTGATTTTCTCTATTGTTTGTAATGAAATACTGTCAAATCATCTCGATCATATTTTATTTGATGAATGTGTGAAATGTCTAAATGCTGCATGAATTATGAATAAAATTAATCAACTGAAATAAGCTTCAGGAGAGTTTCTGATGTTATCAAATATGACATTAATCATAGCATTTAATCAAATATATTCATTCTAACTACAGTAAAGACATTTAATTATTATGGGATCTCCTTCAGTGAAAGATCACGACAGAATATTTACTTTCTGAAATATCTATTTTCTTCTGAGTAGTAAAATATTTTAATGACCGTATATTCACTGAACAAAAATCTGTTCTTTTATTTACTAAAACATTTCAAAATGTGTTCAAACATGTGCAGGCTTTGCTCAATTCATTTAAACAAATATTACCATAGAAATAAAGCAAATGTTACTTCAGCTGAAATATAATCCTTTTTATTCATTTAATTATTAATTCAGTTATAACAAATACTTACAGAAATGTGTTACAAATACAATAATCTAATTCTGCCGTCAAATAAAAAGTAACCCTAACAATGACCAAAATATTAATTGTATTTAATTATTATTTAAATGATAACAAATCCAAAATGTTGTGACTGCAATAATCATTTACATTGTCAGTTAGCAGATGCTTTTATCCAAAGCAACTTACAAATGAGGACAACAGAAGCAATCAAAATATTAAAACATTATATCCTATATATATATATATTGTTACGAGTTGACTTGCTCCCCCTTTCAAAACATTAGCATATTGTGATAAAGTTCATTATTTTCTGTAATGTACTGATAAACATTAGACTTTCATATATTTTAGATTCATTCCAACACAACTGAAGTAGTTTAAGCCTTTTATTGTTTTAATATTGATGATTTTGGCATACAGCTCATGAAAACCCAAAATTCCTATCTCAAAAAATTAGCATATCATGAAAAGGTTCTCTAAACGAGCTATTAACCTAATCATCTGAATCAACTAATTAACTCTAAACACCTGCAAAAGATTCCTGAGGCTTTTAAAAACTCCCAGCCTGGTTCATTACTCAAAACCGCAATCATGGGTAAGACTGCCGACCTGACTGCTGTCCAGAAGGCCATCATTGACACCCTCAAGCAAGAGGGTAAGACACAGAAAGACATTTCTGAACGAATAGGCTGTTCCCAGAGTGCTGTATCAAGGCACCTCAGTGGGAAGTCTGTGGGAAGGAAAAAGTGTGGCAGAAAACGCAGCACAACGAGAAGAGGTGACCGGACCCTGAGGAAGATTGTGGAGAAGGACCGATTCCAGACCTTGGGGGACCTGCGGAAGCAGTGGACTGAGTCTGGAGTAGAAACATCCAGAGCCACCGTGTACAGGTGTGTGCAGGAAATGGGCTACAGGTGCCGCATTCCCCAGGTCAAGCCACTTTTGAACAGAGAAGCAGCACTGGACTGTTGCTCAGTGGTCCAAAGTACTTTTTTCGGATGAAAGCAAATTTAGCATGTCATTCGGAAATCAAGGTGCCAGAGTCTGGAGGAAGACTGGGGAGAGGGAAATGCCAAAATGCCTGAAGTCCAGTGTCAAGTACCCACAGTCAGTGATGCTTGTGTTGGTCCACTGTGTTTTATCAAGGGCAGGGTCAATGCAGCTAGCTATCAGGAGATTTTGGAGCACTTCATGCTTCCATCTGCTGAAAAGCTTTATGGAGATGAAGATTTCATTTTTCAGCACGACCTGGCACCTGCTCACAGTGCCAAAACCACTGGTAAATGGTTTACTGACCATGGTATTACTGTGCTCAATTGGCCTGCCAACTCTCCTGACCTGAACCCCATAGAGAATCTGTGGGATATTGTGAAGAGAAAGTTGAGAGACGCAAGACCCAACACTCTGGATGAGCTTAAGGCCGCTATCGAAGCATCCTGGGCCTCCATAACACCTCAGCAGTGCCACAGGCTGATTGCCTCCATGCCACGCCGCATTGAAGCAGTCATTTCTGCAAAAGGATTCCCGACCAAGTATTGAGTGCATAACTGAACATAATTATTTGAAGGTTGACTTTTTTTTGTATTAAAAACACTTTTCTTTTATTGGTCGGATGAAATATGCTAATTTTTTGAGATAGGAATTTTGGGTTTTCATGAGCTGTATGCCAAAATCATCAATATTAAAACAATAAAAGGCTTGAACTACTTCAGTTGTGTTGTAATGAATCTAAAATATATGAAAGTCTAATGTTTATCAGTACATTACAGAAAATAATGAACTTTATCACAATATGCTAATTTTTTGAAAAGGACCTGTGTATATATAAATAAATAATCTCTCGTCCATAAAATTGTATGATTGCAATAATGCTTCTGCATTGAAAACAATAAAAAGTCAGTATTTAACAACAATAAAATATTTCAAAAACTTGTATTGTTTTAAACATCCATAAAAGTTGTATGATTGCAATAATGTTACTGTAAAAAATGAAGTCAGTATTTTAATATAGTAATAATAATAATTTCCAAAATATTATTTTTTTTATTGTATCAATTGAAAATAATACTTCTGCATTTTAAAAAATTAAAGTCAGTATTTCATAATAATACAATTATTAATATTTTCAAAATACACAATTTTATTTTAAACATCCATAAAAATGGTATGATTGCAAAAATGCTACTGCACTGTAAAAATAAAATCACTATTTAACAACAACAACAATAATAATAAGGCATAACACATTAGAATATCATCAAGAAAAATTTAACTGTTTGAATGGCTTTTCTACAGAGCAATTACTGTCTGCAGTGAAATATAAATGTCACTGTCATTTGATGCTGGATGTGGTGAATAAGCTGCCAGTGATCAAAATATTGAATATGAAGTCATTGAAAACGATAGTTTTGAGAATATGGCTGAGATCATGAATATGATTCAGATGCTGAATCATGCGCTCTGACAATGACAGATATGGTAAAATCATCTGCCAAACTAAAGAAAAATGAAAAGAAATATGCTTTATTTTATTCTTCTGTAATTCTGCATCTCTTTTATTCTGGATCTCTAACTGCTGCAGTAGAAAGAAAAAAAAAAAAACAGTAAAAACAATATTGTTCTTAAAATATCAAGAGTTTTTTATTTTTATTTTTTTATTGCAGCAGTTAGAGATCCATCCATGCTGGATATATAGGTTCGAGTTGCTAAAGACCCGAATATGTAATCATGATTGGGAAACATTCATGCATTTAAAGGTTAATAATAACAACAACAACAACATTAATAAAAATATTTCCAAAATATAATTTTCATGTTTTATTTTAAACATTCATAAAAATGATTACAAAAATGCTTTTGAGCTGTAAAAAGGTCAGTATTTAATAATAGTAATAATAACCAAAATATTAATATTTATTTTATGACTTTTGTTGAATCAGATGACCCAATAAATGCACAATTCCCCGATCAATTCTCATTTGGGAACAGTAACAATGAACGAGGTAAACTGGAAATTAACTTTTGATGATCGTCCAAGGAATCCAAAAAGAATGGAATCGCGAAGTCAAAAAACAAAATACGGAAGCAGAATGGAGTTGGAACATCAGAAGATCATCTTTAAAATAAGGGGAATAATCAAATTAGAAAACAGGAGGATATAAATAAGAAAATGGTAAGACTGCTAAAGGAAATTATTACTTTGAGTAATTTTTATTTTGAATTTGAATTGTTAACAAAAGATCTAAAAACTTTAAGACTACAGACTTCCGGCCTAACATCCAAAAAGTATTAAATGCAGTTTGAGCATACATTCTGTCAGAAAAAGCACAGGTGTTGCTCAACTTGTAGATAGTGACAGTTAAAACGTATATACATCTGGTCTATGTTGTACAACGGTTTTGCAAGGAGATGCATTTTGCTACATATACTGTTGTGAGATGGAACTTCTAGCTAACTGTTATGTTATGTTCTTATCTCAAGAAAAGTCTGCTATATGAAACTGTATCTGCCTGGCCTACGCCTTTACTTTAATCTAAACAATTGCAATACTTTAGAGATAGACTCGCTTGCTTCTTTGAGAGATGCTGCAATTTTTAGTTTGAACTTCTTTTAATGTGAGCTTCTGTAACTGGGTTAAAATTCACACATCCTGTACAAGGGTAGCCATAGCAACCAAGCCTCTGCTTCAGGGACGGAGTAACGCAGGGGCCTACCAGGCACATGCCCAGGGCACTGGACCAGAGGGGGGCCCAGCCTAAATACTCCCGATTTTCCGTGCCCCCTCAGATTTTTGAGGCAAATGGATTTTGAATGCAGCTTCCAAAAGACAAAAATAGCCGAATAATATTTTTTTTATATTTGATAAACGATCACACCAGTGTGATTAGATCATTCAGTGTGGCACATCATCAGCTGCTAAATTCAAATCTGCGTTCGCTAAACTTCGCTGGCTGGCACGGAGTCAGAGGCAGCCGTGTTATTACACTGAACAAAATTACAAACGCAACACTTTTGTTTTTGCCCCCGTTTTTCATGAGCTGAACTCAAAGATCTAAGACTTTTTCTATGTACACAAAAGGCCTATTTCTCTCAAATATTGTTCACAAATCTGTCTAAATCTGTGTTAGTGAGCACTTCTCCTTTGCTGAGATAATCCATCCACCTCACAGGTGTGGCATATCAAGATGCTGATTAGACAGCATGATTATTGCACAGGTGTGCCTTAGGCTGGCCACAATAAGGCTGCATTTACACTGCAGGTCTTGATGACCAATTCCGATTTTGTGACTATATATTTTTGGACGACGTGCTTACATTTCTTTTAAAAGTGCCCCGTCTCTGATGTGTGCATTTTACACTGCACTTGGTGAAACAAGCCAAAAATACCATATGACATCACAAATCAATTGAATAGTACCTTGAGTTTAATTTATCAACAAGGAGATTATATAGAAACGTTTTTAATGCAATAGTCATATCTACACATCAAAATAATTATATAGCCTAGAACAAATTCTTCGGGACAGTGATGATCTTCAGCTCCGCTGAAAGCTTGCGAGTGGAATATACTCAGGTGGTAGATATTGTTAAGCTTGTCGCATCGTCTGAGTTTTTTAGTAATGAAATCCAAATGCGTTCATCAGTGATTGTACATCAAAGGCAGGGACATGTTTGTGTGTATTTTATTTCGTGGTTTCAATGGAATGAACGGGACTGAAGTGCTCGTCTGTGCACGAGTCGTCACTGACAACAGCAGCAACCAGCACTCAGCGTGATTTCAAAAGCAACAGATTTCCGCGTCAGATCGCCTTTTATTTAACACAAACAAACAAAATGAATACTCTGCTACTCAACTAGAGAGGTTTAATTTGGTACAGGTATGTGTGTACCGCGAAATGTTTAAAAAAAACTCACTTTTCAATGATGTAGGAGTCACATTTACAGGGGAAGATCGATCTGACCGCTTACACAGCAGGAGCAAATGCACGTATCCGATTCATATCTGATTTATTTCCACATATGAATGAGGCCTGAAACCGATCGGAGAATATCGGAATCCATGCGATTTTTTCCTGCCTACATGGTCGTGGGTCATATCCAATCTGTGCCACATGGGAGGAAAAAAATCGGAATTGGGTCACTTGAACCATGCAGTGTAAATGCGGCCTAAAAGGCCACAGATGTCGCAAGTTTTGAGGGAGCGTGCAATTGAACGAGAGCTGTTGAATGTTAATTTCTCTACCATAAGCCGTCTCCAAAGGTGTTTCAGAGAATTTGGCAGTATATCCAACCGGCCTCACAACCGCAGACAACGTGTAACCACACCAGCTCAGGACCTGCACATCCAGCATCTTCACCTCCAAGATCGTCTGAGACCAGCCACCCGGACAGCTGCTGCAACAATCGGTTTGCATAACCAAAGAATTTCAGCACAAACTGTCAGAAACCGTCTCAGGGAAGCTCATCTGCATGCTCGTTGTCCTCATCGGGGTCTTGACCTGACTGCAGTTCGTCATGGTAACCGACTTGAGTGGGCAAATGCTCACATTCGATAGCGTCTGGCACTTTGGAGAGGTGTTCTCTTCACGGATGAATCCCGGTTTTCACTGTACAGGGCAGATGGCAGACGGCGTGTATGGCATCGTGTGGGTGTGCGGTTTGCTGATGTCAACGTTGTGGATCGAGTGGCCCATGGTGGCCTTGGGGTTATGGTATGGGCAGGTGTATGTTATGGACAACAAACACAGGTGCATTTTATTGAGCCAACTTCCTTGTATCTCTATTGGAGGTTGTAAGAATCTATAGTCTGCCTCGACCCAACATCCACTCCACAATATATTTACAGGGCAGATGGCAGACAGCGTGTATGGCGTCGTGTATGTTATGGACAACAAACACAGGTGCATTTTATTGAGCCTAATATCATTTACATATCGTATATGGCATATAGGACAGCTGTTACATCCCTATATGTGACGCTGAGTAGTTTTTGTGTGAGTATTTTTTCTGAGTTTTCCTTTTTGCCGCCCTCTCGTTTTTTTTCCTCTCTCTTCTACTTTCACTTTCGCAGGTGGCGCGCAGATTGGTCGTCTCGCTTGTCAATCAGTCGGGACCAGTTGATTGGGCGTGATGACGTGAGGGGGGAGTGTTCTTCAATCTTGCTGATTGACGTCCAGCGGTGCTATAAAAGGGAAACGCCGGCGTATTAGAGATGCCGGTCTTTGTGAACTTGTGTTGTGGTTTTTCTTGGTTAATTTGTGTTTTTTTGTTTTTGCTTCGTTTGTATGGTTTAGTTCATAATGTGCTTTGACGGCCATGTAAGACAATATTATCTAATTGCTGTCCTGAAGCCCTCGTCTTTTGATATTTGAAAGCTTTTCAAAGTTTTGTTACAACTGGACTGGAGGTGAAGGGGGTAGGTAAGTTACAGGTATGATTTACATGGTGCACATTTAGGTTTATTTCGTTGTCTAGACACCCTAGGTTAGGGACTTTTTCTGTATGTTTTGTTTGGTTAATAATAATAATAATACATTTTATTTATAACGCACTTTACATTTTGAATAAAATCTCAAAGTGCTACAAAAGTATTATAGTAAAGAAAGGGGAAAAAAACAAACAAAAAACAGAACAGTTTAAACAATTAAAAACTCAGTAAAATAACAACTACCAACTGAGATTAATACAATTTAAGCACTAAAATAAAAAAAAAATAGTTATGACGTCTTGGACGTTGAAGATTGTTTTCTTTTCACATTTTTCTTTTCTTAGTTTAGAATTAGATTAAAATGGGTTAGTGAGATTTCTTTTGGTTTTGTTGTTTTCTTTCTTTTGGCACGGTCCAGGCTCCCTTCATTCTCCCCAGTTCTCCAACAGGTTGAGGTTGCCGGTGTGTCTAGTTTTTCTTCTTTTATTTTATATTTAAATGAGTTTCTGCTTTGTGCAAACACTTGTTCCTGTCTTTAATAATAAAAAAAGTTTACTTGATTTATTTCCTCTAGTGTTTGCTTACTATCACTCACACACACAGACTGAATTCTGACATTGCTCCAAACTGGTCTAATGTTCCCCTTCTTAGTCCCTAGACGCTTAACAATCAAAGAAGGGTCGTAACAGCGTGTTCCAGTTCCTGCCAATATCCAGCATCTTCGCACAGCCATTGAAGAGGACTGGACCAACATTCCACAGGCAACAATCAACAACCTGATCAACTCTATGCGAAGGAGATGTGTTGCACTGCGTGAGGCAAATGGTGGTCACACCAGATATTGACTGGTTTTCGGACCCCCCCAATACATGAAAAATGGGCTGAACAAAAAACAAAAGTGTTGCGTTTATATTTTTGTTCAGTGTAATAACAGTGCACATTTATCTAGGTTAACATTAGAGCGAGTGTCCGTGTAAAGTAGCTAAAATGAATCTAGTCAAATGAGGTAGAGTCTGCTGTATCTCTATTGGAGGTGGACGATCTTCCCAAAAAAGTATATCACAATCTTTATAACAAAGAATCCACAATCTGAAATCACATTGAAAAGGTCAATTAATTGTCAAAGGTCGATTAATCGTTTGACAGCACTAATATACACACACACACATGCGTAATATTAATATGTATAAAGGCCCACTGATGTGCTTTAAAACACGCAGCATTGTTCTGTGTTGACTTCATTTCAACTGAAACAGGAAGTCAGGGCGGGACATATGAAGCAGTCCTGCCCCCTTTTTAAATTAGCCAATAGCGTTTTGTTTATCACAGACAATTACAGTTTGGACCAGAGTTGTTGAGCTCTGTAAAGCGACATTTGACAGCATATGACAACCACAATCTCATATTGCTATGAAACATAGCATTCTATGTAGAATTCAAATAGTCCGTTAAGTTTAATGGTCTGCGCCGACTCGTGCATATTACCTGCTCCATGTATCGTGTCTGTGGACCAGAGCAGACTACATGTGTGGTGCGGCGGTTAGCATACCACAGCGCGAAACCAGACTTCATTGGTTCAAGTTTAATTAGTTAAACTTAAAAAAACGTTTAAAATGTGGGGGGGTGGGGGGGCTTGAGTAGGCTACAGGATGGGAGGGAAAGAAAAGAAAAATGTTATCACTAAACTACTGTCATAAAAAGTTATAGTTTTGTATATACATAACTCCTGAATAAAAATTAAAATGTGTTTGGACTGATTTAAAAAAAAGCGTTTTGAACAAATTTGATTGGTTTGTCGATAGTGAGCGCAAATGCAGGTGATAAGCGGTTTTATTAAGCGAGTCATTGAGTCGTTCATTTAAACGATTCGTTCAAACGGCCGATTCATCAAGAATGAGACAGATGTTTGTGCATGGGTCATTGAATCTTTGACTCAACCGATTCGTTCAAAACATTTTCATCTGAAACCAAACACCACGTATTTGACATGCACAAAAATCATTTGTATTCATTACGCGGTTAATGCATCGATTAAACGATCCTAAATTCTAAATAAACACATCCAGCATGTGAACTGAACACTAGGCATCAGGTGAAGTTATGCATCAGAAGATTACAACAATTTCATACGTTCCAATACCATAGTAAAGTTTATACATGTCGTGACAACCTTAATATATGTTGTGAATATATTAGAGTTGAGCCGGATACTCGGCTGAAACGAGTATCCGGTACGGATAAAGCACTTTTGCCGAGTACAAGTATCATACGAGTAATACGAGTCAATATCTGTGCTCGGATTGAATAAAAATGATCATTGGGTAGCTGACTGTGTCTGCGTTCTGTGATAGGCTAGTCACAGCGCCCCTGACACTGAGAAGAGAACAGCGCGCTCTCTCTCTCTGTCTCTCCCTCAGTCACTCAGGTTCGCGGGTTTTTTCCGTTAACGTTTAGGGTTTCTTCAGGTTTGTTTTTTACTTTGGTTTGTAGTACTTACTTATTAACCAGTAGAGTTTTGGTAAACGTGGGGTTTGTTCAGACGTGGTGCTTGGTAGAATGCGACTCGCGTCTCTGCCTGTCGGAGATTTTTTTTTCTTTTTTAAACCGTCAGCTGGCTCTAACCAGTTTTTTTTACTTCACGTTCTGAGTGTCTGACACTTTCTTGCTGCATTTCATAAAAAAAATAATAAAGGAAGTAGTGGTATAAAACTATATTACAAATTAATTAGCTACACACACACACACACACGCACTCTCTCCCTCTCTCTGCCGGTCATCTGAGTTTTTTTTTTTTTTTTAAACCGTCTGCTGGTTCGAAGTAGTGGTATAAAAAAAACTATATTACAAATTTATTAGCTACACACACACACACACGCACTCTCTCCCTCTCTCTGCCGGTCATCAGTTTTTTTTCTGTCTGCTGGCTCTAACCAGTTTTTTGACTTCACGCACTGAGTGACACTTTCTTGCTGTATTTTATATAAAAAAAATAAAGGTAGTTGTGGTATAATATTACAAATTAAGCAACCCATATCAATTGCATGCTTAAAATAACATACCGGTTAAAGCCCCGCCTATTTCAAGACAACCCGACCCACTTCCAGGTTAAATCCCGCCCATTTCCGGGTTAGGCCCCGCCCAGTCCGAGTACAGATACAGATACAGATAATTCATATGGTTAACAGATACAGATACAGATACAGATAATGCTGTACTCGCTCATCCCTAGAATATATCATATATAGTGTTTTTCCAGTATATTGCTTCAATAGCAGAAACTAGTATAATTTTGTCCTTTTTAGATACTTGAGCAAGGCGTCTCTTTGTCTGTTAGAGAGCAACAAGGCGCGTTCCTGGAATGTGCTGATAACGCGAGTTCGTAATGTCACTTTTTTGGGAAGATCTGGAAATTTTCCTAGTTGGACGTTGATCGTAAAAACATCATCTTCAACGATACCATCCTTGAATTTACTGCGTTAATGGAAAGAGATTCAGTAGGGTTTGTGTGAAGTTTCTCCAAATGACAAGGTCTTTGCCCTTGTTCGACTTTATTTATGATAAATCCAGCCAAGCACTTCGCTAAACAAGCCAACCGACGCACCACCAGCTGCAAAAAAGCTTCGAAGGTACGATGAAGCATACCTGCAGTTTGGGTTTACAGTCACGGCTGATCTGAGACCTCAGTGTGTCGTGTGTGCCGAGGTGCTGGCAAACGACAGTATGAAGCCCTGCAAATTAAAAAGACACCTCGAAACACAGCATGCTGGCATTAAAAATAAACCGGCTGAATATTTTAAAAGAAAGCTTGATGCCGCTAAACACTCGCTTGTTTGGGGTCCTCTGCCAGGAGATGGGGTCAGGGCATGAACAGCTGCTTCTGCACACTGAAGTTCGCTGGCTCTCCAGGGGGCGGGTGTTACAGCGGTTGTATGAGCTGCGAGAGGAGGTGAAGTGGTTTTTGACAGAAATCAAATCAGATCTGGCGAAGCATCTGGATGACACTATGTGGCTTGCGTCTCTGTCCTATTTGGTCGATATATTTGACCGCTTGAACGGCCTCAACCTGTCTTTGCTAGGCCGCGAAACTCATATTTTGCTCCTTGCAGACAAAGTGCACGCCTTCACACAAAAACTAGACCTCTGGCATGGCCGCATCAGTCGAGGGAACTGCGACATGTTCCCCAGCCTTGCAGACTTTATCACTGATGCAGGCACGTCACACCATTTCTCCTCCCTATTTCAATCAGCGTCTGAGCACCTGTCAGCAATGAGAAAACAATTTGCGACGTACTTTAAAGAGGATTATCGCTCTTTTGCGTGGGTTAGAGATCCGTTTGTGTGCACAGCAAACAAGCTATCAATTGATATGCAGGAACAGCTTATTGAGCTGAAGAGTGACAGTAGACTGAAGGAACTCTTTAGCTCCTGCCCTCTTTCGTCATTCTGGGCAGCACTGATGCAGGAATATCCTGAACTCTGTGACGTCGCCTTTAAGATTCTCCTTCCTTTCGCGTCGACATATTTGTGTGAGGCAGGATTCTCAAAAATGACTGCACTCAAAACGAAATACCGCAATCGTGCACAAATCGAGGATGATTTGAGGCTATGTTTATCAAACATTGAGCCAAGAATTGAGGATCTTTGCAAGGCAAAGCAGGCTCAGGTCTCACATTAACATCACCTACCTGCAAGCTTCTGTAAAAAATGCAGATGATGCCTACTATTAGGCCTAGTAATAATAACAATAATAAAGCATAAATTAATATCAGAGGTCTGGTGCCAATTCCCAATTATAGCAATAGCCTAGTAATGATAATAGGCCTATACTGATGATAATAATAATAACAACAACAACAACAACAACAACAACAACAACAACAACAACAACAAAGCATGTAACCTCATATAATTATATAGGAATAGCCTAGTAATGATGATAGGTCTACTACTACTCATAATAATAATAATAATGTCTGGAAGCTCACATTAGAAGTCTGGTGCTACTGCCAATTATAACAATAGCCTAGTAATGATGATAGGCCTACCTACCGCTACTGATGATAATAATAATAATAATAATGTGGGTCTAAAAATAATAGCCTAGGGCTATCTATCTATCTATGCAAGGTGGTGTTTGGGACGTGGGGTGGGGGTCAACAACTGCAATGAACCAGCTTTGGGGGGGCCCAGCTTGCAAAAGGTTGAGAACCCCTGTGCTAGAAAATCAAAGCCATAAATCTAAACAAGTTGTGTTCCAAATTTGAGGTTTTTATCTCAATTAGCTTTTGTTTGGGCGCAGTACCAAATTGTCCCCATTAGATGCCAGCAAAACTACACTGGTGCACACAGTGCTTGGATTTGTGATTTACAGTAGATTTTCTCTCTCAATTTTTACAAGAACACACACATACACACACAATTTTTTTATGACACACATACAAACCACACTCTGACATTTATACCACCACACCCACACAATATAGCTGCATTATTTATCCAATTGGCTCTATAATATGCAGAAGCAGGAATAAAGCAAGTATTTGCTTTATAGATCCTTTATAGACCAAACCTGAAAAATTTTTCCCATCTGGTAAAAAAAAAATATTTTGAAGCCTTGCCAAAAGAATGAAATCCTATTAACAAAAATTGCATCATTTTACAGTTAAACGGCACTGCGATTAAAAATAGCTGTTTTAATGGGTTTGAATGGGGACATTTTTGTCCAAAAGGTGCTGAGAGGAACAACTGTGTGTACCTAGTTCATAAAAATTTTAAGCTTGGGAGTACAGAGTTCAGTTTGGTCTCATTTTAAAGAAGACCCATGGCAGATTATCATTGAAGTAAAAATACGTTTCAAAAATGAAACAAAAAAAAAAAGTTATAGAAGTTTAAGCAAAGACTATAGAATACCCAAGACATGTCACTCGTATAGTTTTGAATGGGGAAAAAATGCAAGGCTCAATATGGCTGCTCAATTGCAGGAAGCCCCACCTTCTGAATGAAAGAGCCAATTGCTAATCGCTCAGGACTGCACATGCGCACTGGCTGATGTAGCCTGAAAAATAAGCTTTTTATAATGCTGTTTGAGCAAAAGAAACAACATTTATGATACAGTTGTTGTCAGATTTCTTTGGTGATTTCAAATATAAAATTTAATCGTTAGCTTAGTGAACAGTTTCGGAGAATTTGATGTTTCCCCATATAAAGTGACAGGAGCTGCAGCTGCAGAGAGGCGTTTCAAAGATGGCCACCGAGTGACAGGACTTGTCTTAAAGAGACTTTGGTTTAAGTTTATGAAAATGCTTTATGAACAATATGAACAATATCTTATATAAAATATATATTTTATGTTACATGTTGAACTGTAAACCTGCTAGAAAATCAAAGCCATAAATCTAAACAAGTTGTGTTCCAAATTTGAGGTTGATATCTCAAAAAATGAGCTCTCAGTAAGATTTTGTTTGGGCGCAGTACCAAATTTTCCCCATTAGATGCCAGCAAAACTCCGCTGGTGCACACAGTGCTTGGATTTGTGATTTACAGTAGAGTTTTTCTTTCTCAAATATTACAAGCTCACACACACAATTTTTTTTTATGACACACATACAAACCACACTCTGGCAAAATTCTGAAAAAAAACCAAGGGTTAAGTTACGTGCTATACACTGAGAGAGAGCTCCTGCCCTGATGCGCTATCTATTTACTATAGATTTCACATCCTATAAAGTTCTCATTATAACGCTATGTTTATGAAATTCCAGTGAACTTTAAGTAATGCGGTATAGAGCGAGAGAGCTCCCGCCGTGATGCGCACAGGCAAGGACAGAATTTACTAGGCTATAGATTTCATTCTATAAAGTTCTCATTATAATGCTTATGTTTTTAGTTGTCTTGTTTTGTTGCACGCAGCTCGTTCTTCAGCTGCATGCTTTCTCTTGTTTTGTCTTGTTCTGTGTTGCACGCAGCTTGTGTTTTTCATGGGCTGCGTGCTTTCATGTTTGTCATGTTTTGTGTGAACATGCGGCTTATGAGTCTTCGTGTCCTATTTTGGACATGGCTGGTGATTCTGTTTTGCTGGCCATGTGCTTGTGTTTTTGTTTTGTGTGAGCACATGGCTTATCTTGTATGGTTGTATGTGCCATGTGCTCTCATGTCAATTGTCTTGATCTCACCCACCTTGTTTCCTGATTATTGGTTCATTTGCCCCACCTGTGTTTTCTCGTTACCCTCCGCGACCTGGTGGAGAAGCAGGCCCAGCTGAGAGAGCGGAGAGCCGCGCTGGAAACATCCCGGGCTGACGCTCACAAGTCCGGGGTAGGTATACAGCATGCTGCTAACACTCCCATCACCTCTACTCCGTGTGTTTCTCTGCACAGACCCTGTGCACCCAGGACTCGATCTTCCCAGATGTCCTTCACTCCGGCGCCAGGACACCACAAACCCTGGGTGCTGCAGCAGCGGAGAACAGGCCTCGGGTGACGACTTCTCCCCCCCCCGTCGTCTTCGAGATCTCCACAAGGAACCAATTCGCCCCCCTCCGCGAGACAGAACGCGACGTTGTGATCGTCGGAGACTCCATTGTCCGGCACGTCCGTGCTACGCTAGCTGAAGGTAAAGTACACGCTTCTAACATCCCCACCACCTCTACTCCATGTGTTTCTCTGCACAGACCCTGTGCACCCAGAACGCGATCTTCCCAGATGTCTTTTATCTCCACCCGGAACCGCTTCGCCCCCCTCCGCGAGACGGAACGCGACGCTGTGATCGTCGGAGGCTCCATCGTCCGGCACGTGCGTGCTACATAGCTGAAGGTAAAGTGCACATTCACTGTTTCCCCGGTGCTCGTGTTCTCAATGTTTCTGCGCAGATACCCGCGATCCTGAAGGGAAACGAGAACATCGGTGCTGTCGTGCTGCACGCGGGGGTTAACGACACCAAGCTGCGGCAGACGGAGACACTGAAGAGGGACTACAGGAGCCTGATCGAGACGGTACGCAGCACATCGCCCGCGACGACAATCATCGTGTCAGGACCGCTTCCCACGTATCGACAAGGAAACGAAAGGTTCAGTAGACTGTTTGCTTTAAACGAATGGTTATCGTCATGGTGTCAAGAACAGAAACTGCTCTTTGTTAACCCTCTAAGCGCCAAAGTCGCAAAATTGCGACAAGACGTCATACTTCATGAAATGGGCTGTAGTTCCTAATCTGGTGTAATGGCTCATTTGTATTCCCTTCCACTAGATGGCAGACATGTAGTACTTCGATTCTAGACCAAAATTGTTCGAGGAAATATGACAAGTGAGCTATCGTGTCATTGATGCGGAAGCAGTTCGGTTCATAGCGTCTGAGTAAATTGTGAGATTTGTGAGAGAAAATCACCAAACGGCTAATAAAAAGTTGTACTGTGAGGATGTGTTGCAAATGTTATTGGCTGATTCTGACTCTGAAGGGGAATATTTGCCTTTTGGAAATGACGATCGGCAGTCTAATGATCACGCTTCTCCCGGTACACCTTTTCCGCGCAATTGTGCCGCTGCGCAAGGCGCGATCGTTCACAAAGCACAAACAAGTGATCATTTCAACACTTTGCCCAACGGGGATGGGGGGTGGCAGGGGTGGACGTGGTCTTAGTGTCCATAGGAGAGCTGTTTCTCTCTGATGATCGGCCAGATTGCGCTGTTTGTTCTGATCGTGCGCGCTCTAAGTGCCGCCGGCAGATAGTACAGGTGCAGTCAGTTTGGGGTAGGTCTGTGCGCTGTGCCATACAATGAGAGGTACCATACTCTCAAGAACTATAAACTGTCACATAGATACCTGATTGGACAGATAGCTGGTCAACTGATCAAAACATAGGCACATGCATTTTACTATGGCACAGTAATATAGTAATAATTTACTACTTTCTCCTGTTTTACTGTTGATTTCCTCTTTTCCTGATCATTTGGAATGAGGATAAAAAGACAAAAAAAACAACAACAACATGCAAATAAGTTCAACCATCCATTCAATATCTATTATTTCCTGAATATTACTGATGAACTGATCAAAAAGTAGGCTACTGTTCACATGCGTTTTACTACTATATAGTATAGTAATATAGTAATAATTTAGTACTTTCTCCTGTTTTATTGTTGGTTTCCTCTTTTCTGATTATTTGGAATGAGGAGAAAAAGACAAAAAAAAACAAACAAAAAAATCAAACATCAATTCAATATCTACTATTTCCTAAATATTATGAAATTCAAGAGGGCCGCCCCTGATGACGTCATAATATGCAAATTAGATGAGTATATTTACACCCCACATAAACTTACGGTCATGCCCAACATTTTTTTAATTTACAGTAGATCTCTATCTTTAAGCCCTTTCAAGTAGGGGTGTGCTCAAAATATCGATTCTTAGATACATACCGATATAATAAAAAAAAGATACAGTATCGATATTCTAGCCTTTAGTATCGATACTCCGCCCAGCCATTAGGGGGCGCAGCGGCGCCCGCGAGTTTCAAAAAAACTCATGGAAAATGTTAAAGCAAGATGTAGCATTTAAGCGATTTCATAGTGAAATATGTTATGGCAGTACATGGTGTCACAAAAAAAGAATTATAAGAAGATTTAATAAGAAGTTAAGAATAATAAGAAGAAGATTTTGTGCTTGTGTGAGCTCAGACTGTACCCTTGGAAAGTTAAATGTTGACTTGTGGTAATTTCCAGATTAATACAATTTGTGTACAATTAATCAGAGCACTTAAAGTTGCAAATATTTAAGCAAAACGCACTGTTATAATGCACTTTTGTCTTCAATAAATTGAAGAAAAATGCAGAGTTCTGTTTGTTGAGTAAATGTGTTCAGCATTAACTAATTGGCTCTGGCCCATGTATTTTTATTGAATCGTATCGAATCGTGTCACATTGTATCAAATCGTATCGATACAGCTCTGTATCGAGGTACGTATCGAATCGTGACCTGTGTATCGAGGTATGTATCGTATCGCCAGGTTCTCCAAGGTATACAGCCCTACTTTCAAGCCACAAGCTTTTGAAATCTTGATGTCAAAATCCAGCATTTTTTCCAAAAAACCCTGGCGCCTAAAGGGTTAATAATTGGAATCTTTTCTGGGAGTGTCCTAGGCTTTTCCGTGCTGATGGCCTGCACCCCAGCAGAGTTGGAGCGGAACTCCTGTCGGACAACATCTCCAGGACGCTACGCTCCATCTGACTAGTAAGCCAATTCTCAAATAACTACTATGATGACTTTTGTTCTACCCACTTAAAAGATAGAAGTACTTGCGTTGTCCAATCTATACAGACTGTGTCTGTTCCCCGAATAGCGAGGTCAAAATATAAATTTAATGCAGGATCTAGAAAAAATCTGACCGTGATTAAACCAGAAAAACGCAAAATAAATGAACAAAAACAATTTTTAAAACTTGGGCTCCTAAATATTAGATCACTCGCACCCAAAGCAGTTATTGTAAATGAAATGATCACAGATAATCATTTTGATGTACTCTGCCTGACTGAAACCTGGCTGAAACAAAATGAATATTTTGGTCTAAATGAGTCTACTCCACCAAGCTACTGTTATAAACATGAGCCCCGTCAGACTGGTCGTGGCGGCGGTGTTGCAACAATGTTACTCAATGTTACTCAGAAAACAGGATACAGGAGGTTTAACTCATTCGAACTATACATATACAGATTTCCTAAAAGAATTTGCAGATTTCCTCTCAGATCTACTAGTTAATGTTGATAAACTGCTAATTGTCGGAGATTTTAACATTCACGTTTAAATCACAAATCCAGGACTTGCGTTTACTGACCTAATAAACTCTTTTGGAGTCAAGCAAAACGTCACCGGACCCACTCATCGTTTTAATCATACGCTAGATTTAATTATATCGCATGGACTTGATCTTACTGATATAGATATCATACCTCAAAGTGATGATGTTACTGATCATTTCCTTGTATCGTGCATGCTGCGTATTACTGATATTAGTTATATGGCTCCGCGTTATCGTCCGGGCAGAACTATTGTTGCAGCCACCAAAGACAGATTCACAAATAACCTGCCTGATTTATCTCAACTGCTCTGTGTACCCATAAACACACATGAACTAGACCAAATGACTAGCAACATGGGCACTATCTTCTCTAATACATTAGAAGCTGTTGCCCCCCTCAAATTGAAAAAGGTTAGAGAAAACAGTACTGCGCCATGGTACAACAGTTATACCCATTCTCTCAAGAAAGAAACTCGTATTCTTGAGCGCAAATGGAGAAAAACTAACTTGGAAGTTTTAAGAATTGCGTGGAAAAACAGTCTGTCCAGCTATAGACAGACTCTAAAAGCTGCCAGGGTAGAGCATATCCACAAACTCATAGATAATAACCAAAACAATCCAAGGTTCTTATTTAGCACAGTGGCTAGACTAACAAATAAACAGACACCACCCGATCTAAATATTCCCTCAGTTTAATAGTAATGACTTTATGAATTTCTTTACTGATAAAATAGATAACATCAGAAATACAATATCAAATGTAGATTCTACTGCGTCTAGTATTTCAGCTTCATTCATCGCACCCAAAGAAAAACTGCAGTGCTTTACAACTATAGGACAGGAAGAGCTAAATAAACTTATCAGTACATCTAAACCAACAACGTGTTTATTAGATCCTGTACCTACTAAACTACTGAAAGAGTTGTTACCTGTAGCAGAAGAACCGCTTCTCAATATTATTAACTCATCGTTATCTTTAGGTCACGTCCCAAAACCATTCAAGCTGGCGGTTATTAAGCCTCTTATTAAGAAACCACAACTAGATTCTAATGAACTGGCAAATTACAGACCCATTTCAAATCTTCCGTTTATGTCTAAAATTTTAGAAAAAGTTGTGTCTGCTCAATTATGCTCCTTTTTGCAAAAAAATTATCTCTATGAAGTATTTCAGTCAGGTTTCAGGCCTCACCATAGCACAGAAACTGCACTTGTTAAAATTACAAATGACTTGCTTCTTTCTTCAGATCAAAGCTGCACCTCATTGCTAGTATTACTTGATCTCAGTGTTGTGTTTGACACTATAGACCATAATATACTCATAGATCGATTACAAAAATATATTGGTATTCAAGGACAGGCCTTAAGATGGTTTAGATCCTACCTGTCCGATCGCTACCACTTTGTTCATTTAAATGGGGAGTCATCTCAATTATCTAGCTGCAGATCTTCACAAGATGTTGAAGAATCTAATGTGTAGATTCATAAAACCAGAGGTCATGCAGGAAGCCAAATCTGTGGAAAAATCTCCTGGATGTTGACATTAAATTGCCAGCTAATTATATGGACTGCTCAAATGTCGACCTTGGGTATGTCACCAACAGAATTGAGGGTAAAGCAAAAGGTTGGCGCAAGCACCCTCATGGATTTCAGGCGGTCCTGAAGAGATGTCTAGTTGCTATGGTTGACAAACTTCAACACTGAAATACATCTTGGTGAAAAATATGGGCTTTTTGGATCCTGTGAAGATGGCAGATGAAAATGAGACCGAACAGTTTGAACCCTTGCCTATCTGGTAGATCAAGGAAGGATCAATGAGCAGGACTATGATGAAATTATTCTACAGTATGCACATTTTATTGATGGTGTTGTGCAAAAAAACCATTCTGCATTTGCTGACTTCAACCCACTTTGTGATCGAGTAGACACTCTCCTGCACAGCTATATGTCCAAAGAAAAGGAATTACAGAAACTCTGGAAAATGTGCCGTCAACTCCTGCTGCTGTCTCATGGTCAAGGGACAGTTGAGAGGGGGTTCTCTGTCAACCGAAAGATTGAAGTGGAGAACCTTGTAGAGGATACATACAGAGCTTGTAGGAGGAATCGAAAATGTGGCAGTTGACAAAGAACTGCTACTATCTGTATCGTGTGCAAGACAGAGATACTTGGAGGAGAAGAAAAAGAGAGAAGAATCAAAAAAGAAAAGCACTGTTTGAAGAAATTGAGGAGCTTCAATCAAAGAAAAAAAGGCTGGAGAGTGACTTGCAGGCTCTTGTTGAATCAGCTGAATTGAACACTCACGTTCTGAGCGGTGACTCATCTGATTGGCCACTGCGTTATAGAAATCAACAGATATGTCTCTGATTTGCTACAATGTACAACGCTGCAAACACAAATACACATTTGATTCTGACCTGAGGCGGTTTTGTTGTTTATGTTATTTAGTTGCTTCTTTCCTGAGTCTTGAACTGGTTACATACGTTTTCCTTAAATCATCCTGGTGACCCATTTTTTAAACCCAGGTTTGAAAACCACTGCCCTAGACTCACAAGATGCAAAGAGGAAAAACTTTATTTCTTACTTAAAATTAAAGACATTTTTAATTGGTAGAACATACAAACTCTTACATAATTTCACATTTTGTTATATTTCATTTAGTTTCATATATTTCAGACACAGGCCTGTCATTTGTATTTACTACCTGTAAGTGACAGCATTACACCAACAGTAACAGAAACCCTTACAGTATACAGAGCATAGAGTTTGGATAACTCGTTGAATTGAATAACATTTTTATAGTTTGTAAGTTTTTGATTACAAGACTTACATTATGTAACATTGTAAAATCTCAGAATAAAATGAGAATCCTGCTGTTCTTTGGCACAGCTGCTCACAGAAATAGTAAAATAATGGATGCTTTTCATATTTCTGGGGTTCTCAGAAGGGGATGTTGTCATAGTTGGGTAGTGGGGTATGGAAATTACAACAAATATAATTTTGGTATTTCTATTTTCTCCGATAGCATGATAGCATTTCTATGACTTTCCAAAAGATGAAAAAATATAGGGAGATTATGACAGTCAGAACAGAGTAAACTGTAAAATGTACTCAGCTGTTTTGGAAGAAACAGCAGACGAAAGTGTTTTATATGTGAAAATGGTCTGTAGTTGTGCTTACTGTATAATGTAACTATAGGGAAGTTTTGATCAAAACTTCCCCATAGTTCCCCCAAAACATTTCCATGATTACAAGCCTCATGGTTCCTGTTTGTTTGTTGACAACAATCACGGAAAACCAGTTTAAGAAAAAATAAAATCCCAGAGATGCTTGACTGTCATGAACACAGCCAAAAATGCACCAGATATTTATGTAGTTATACTTCCTTATACAAAAGCACATGAGGTGAAAAAACCCACATTCATTTAATCATATGTCATCTTGATGAATGTACAAAATTCAGCTGTTTATAATATTTAGTCATGGCCCATTTGATAATCAACAACCGCATTAAACACCTCTATTTTACAACGTTTGACGCCCTTCATACATTTAAATAGAAAAAATAGCAATAAGGCTTTTTAATGTGGAACATGACATTACTATTGTTACTTGATACTCTGCCTATGATTTTTTTGTATCATGTTTACCACAGAATATTGACAATAAACGCTTCATATAGTTTCACAGTCCAGCAAAAACACAACCATGAACTGCTTATTGTATTTCCTTCCTGAACCACTTTCTAAAACCAGTGTTTTCAAAACATTTCCAACATTTTGTTACATATTGAGGGAGATTGAAATCGAAACATTATTTAATGAGATACAGCACCAGTAATATGTAATCTTAAAACACTGAAGGGCTTGTCACAGTTGAAATGGTTAACCCTGGGTCATCCTAAACCCCGGATAAGCAGAATCCTGGGTTACCAATACTACTTGCAATTCAGGGAGTACAGTTTTTACACTTACTGATCCCATAGCTATTCGATCACGGAAAGACCAGGTGCAAATGTTTCACTATTTACGCTACTATACAGTATATGTAGCATCTAACACTATTAACAAGAATAAATTTGTTTATTTACACTTAGTGCAAGTAACTACTATCACAATTTGCACTTACTGCAAGTACTGTTAAACCATAGGGCTTTAAAATAACATGAAATATAATACATAATAAATTGTGCAAATAACCTTCTCCCACAGGTTATATATTGATCTTTTGGTTTGTGTATCACTGGTGGTATTTTTCATAAGAAACTTCCGTCACAAACCAGTTTGAGGAACTTCCTCTGCTAGTGATCTGCTGTATCTACCAATGAAAGGAGATACATATTTATTTCACCAATTGACAAAAATACTAGTTTTGAAGAAGACTGGTTTCTTTCAAAGGTTCTTAAAAATGAACATAGGTAGTGTAATGTAGTGTGCAGGTTACACACACAAAACAATATCTTTAAATGGTGTAGATTTGTGCCACTTCAAATCTTATCTTTGGTACAGCATGCCATGCTTTATGATCCTGTCACTAGAGGCTGTTAAGGATGAGTGCGTTAAAATGATATTGGACACAAAAGCAAACTTACTGTCAGTCTGTGAGCACTAGAGCAGACTTATTTAAGCATTTATTAAAGGCAGCAGGAAGTAAAGCAGAAAGTTCAAGGAAATAAAAAAAGCAGTCATGCAATGCAGTAATTTTTGAAGAGCTGTAGGGAGTGTCAGGCACAACATGGAGCAGAACCACTGCAAATTTTCTTAAACACGACCACTTTTAATAAAATAGATTTTTAATGGCAAGCAAAAAATGTGATTGGGTGATGTTGGCTACTTGCTGAAGGCATATAACATATGACCTGATTCACTGATTTTGTTGTACATCGTTTGTTCTACAAAATGAGATTAGAAACACATTAAATCTCTAAAGATCTCAGCAGAGGATGATTAAACAACTCCACAAACAGCACTAACCAGATTGTCCATATTTCTCTCATATGTCTAAAAAATGTTTGAGAACAGAGGTTTAGATGTTGCATTTGTTTCGTTTGAAGGTCACCATTAATGCAATCAGTGTTTGGCAGTGTTTTGAGTACAATTTTTAACAGTTTGTAAAGAAACACGTAGGACCAAATGTACATATAGAACATGAAAATCAAGAAAATGTTTCTAGTCAACCACATTAGGGTCATTCGGGGACACATTGGACAGACAAATTAATCTCTGAACCATTTTCCTTAAAAATTAGTAAAATATAGTCATCATACTTGTTTAGTATAGTTGTTTCATTTATTAGGCATGGTCACAAAGACTTGTATCTTATTAGTTTCAGATACAATATTGTGTACAAATACAAAAGATGAACTTAGCGAGAGCAATAATCACTATATATATATATTTCACACTGAATTTCAACACTGAATACTATCTTATATTACATTCATATAGTGCTTGTCAGAAAAAAATAAGTATCCACTTTTGTGCTATAATTTTATTGTTGATTTTCTTGTTTTAAATTTTAGTTATCAAAATTTATTGAGAAATCTACCATTGGAAATGAGGTACTAGGATCCTTCCTGTCAAAGACAAAAAAGATTGACAAGTCAGAATGCATGTAAAGGGATGATATACACAGATTAATATCGATCTAAATGATTCTCATCTCCATTGACCTGTTGACTTCTTCTTGTAGTAAATGAGTCCAGCAGCTGCTGTGATGATTCCCAGCACCAGGCCAGATGCCCCGAGGGCGACTGTATTCCTTTCAGCCTCAGAAAGAGACGGATCTGTAGGGTACACTAATGTATCAAATTATGCCACAAACATAGTTTTAATAAGACAGTAGGTGAGGTGAGGGCTATTTCATATTTTCTATTTGATCTTAAATTGGCATATTATAATAAACCATTCACAAATGTAGTACTAATATGAGATTAGGTGAGTATCTCGTCTTACTCCAGTCATAAATCATGGGTTTATTGAAGCTGGCATGCTCCACCACACAGGAGATCTTCTCTCCAGATCTGGGAGTATATTGCAGTTCAGAGTGGATCTGATAGTACCAATCTCCATCAGCCATCTCCATTACGGAGGTCACATCTGAGGTCACCACTTTACCATCTCTCAACCAGTACACTTTGATGTGTCGAGGAAAAAATTCATATGCGCTGCACATCAACACAGCTGGATGTCTGCCACCGGCCTGCTCCACTAAACTGACCATAACCATTGGTTTCACTGAATCAAGAAAAACAACATTAAATACACAGCTATCAATTCATCAATGAATGTCTCATAATGGGCCTCATTTATCAATCTAACGTAGAAACGAGCGCACAAATCAACTTACAACAGAGTTCATGTGTGATTTATGAAGCATTCGTATGCCGCCAATCCCATCGTACGTTGATAAATGTGGCGGCTGAAAACATCACGCCCCTAAAAACAGCCCGGTTTAGAAGCTTCACCCCTAGAGTTACGACACGGAGAAACGAAACGAGGAAGTAATCTTATGAAAGAGAAATTGACCTTATTCCAAAAACGCCCTTTAACCTTATAATTGCAAACAATTGCATTAATTTATATGTATATTAAATACCAGTAAATATGGTATTTCATTAAGTCTTCACATGCGCAGAAATGTTTATTTTGGTGCTGCACGCTGATTTTACAGTGGACCTTATAAATTGAGCAGTGTAACTTTTACGTTTGGTTGATGACATTTCAGCCACTAATTAAACTAAAATGCAAAGTAGTAATGCTGAAATAAGTTTTTAAAAATAAAGATATAAAGAAAACAAATAAAATGCATTAAGAGTGTCACAAAAACACTCACCGCTCACGTTGATAAATTCCACGTTTTGCGTAGAAATGACCGTTCGCCCAATTTTCGGTCGTATGTTCGTTTCGTTAATGAGGCCCATTATGTATGTATGTGTGTGTGTATGGTGGGGTGGGGGTGGGGGGGTGAAGAAAAAAAAAATATATATATATATACTTTTGTTATTCTAGAGTGTAATGATTATCATCCAAGGTAACATTAAAACATTTTTCCCATTACCAATTATTTTCTATTTAGTAGCATATGCTTCTGTAAAAATAACAAATGAACAAATGAGAATTCCACGAGTCAGTAAAGATCAGAGAGGTTTTGAGCCACTTACCGACTCTAGTACGGTCCGGTGTGTCCCAGATTCTAATATAAAACCTGCAGTATATATCAACACCAGCTCTCTCTGTCAGCAGAAAGGTGCTATTGTTCCATTGCTTAGCAATTTTCATTCCTTTCTCACTAAATCCCACAAACCTCCCCAAAGTACTGTTGAACTGAGTGAATAGAAATTTATTTAAATAAAAGTTGTCCATATACACCATGTCACTGAGATCAGAGGAGCTGTAGATGCATCTTAACTCTCTTGTGTAATATTGATGAGCTGAAAAAGATATAGATGCAGAACAATCACAGTTAGATCAATTTTTTAAGCCAGTTTCAGTACACTGTTCTTCCCCCCCCAAAGAAAAACTTAAGTAATATTCACTATGGAGACTACATCACACAATTCACTCTTAAATGTTGCAGTAGTATGGCTTCAATAATTCTCGTTTTACTTACCACTTTCTGTTCCAGTCCATAAAGACAGTGTCAAAATGAGATGACAACTCAAGCGCTTTAGCGGTGACATTTTCCTCTCACACTGAACGCTGCTAGTGCCTTACGCTCATGCCAGGTGGATGTTTACGGTGACTATCGAACCAGCTGAGATCCGAAGAGTCGAGGATCGTAGTGAAGAAACAAAACCAGAAGATAATTCTAAAAGACAAAATCATCTAATAAGTGTGGTGTTCGTCGAATAAACACTCTGAAAAGTACATTTATGAACTTTACTTCTTAAGCACACAACCTCGGTTTCAGTTTAAGCTTTACTATCACTTCTTTGTTCTGTTTTTGCTCTTATGTATCTTACCGTTGCCATCTATTGGACGATAACAGGAACATCAACTAATCACTACAATAAGGTGATCAACCAACACAAAACAGAACAAATTCAGAAGTGTAAATACACAGGATGATAACTAACACACACAAGGGAATACTCAGCAACTCCATGAACTAGACGTGACAATATCTCCCCCTTCCAAAAGGTGGCTCCTGGGGGTGAAACGTGAATATTTACAGTGGAGCCCGATGAACCATTGGACATGGTGGAGCTGGTAGATCAGAAATGGCATACTTCCCTACTATACAGTAGACAATAAGTATGGTTTGAATCCTCAATATTCATAAAAGAGTAGGCGAAAATTACCTGGGTGGTGCACTAATTATCGCAAGATTCAGATGTACGTATACTTAATTTGCATCCTAAATATGCCTACTTATATACTATGTGAAGAAAGAAGTATGTTTGAAACCTCAGTATTCATAAAAGAGCAAGCGAGAAATCCCCGGATGTCCTACTGCTTCTGCCCAGATTCTGAAGCGTTCATCCGATGGACACTTTTCTATCCCAGAAGCCCACGCGAGAGAGGATACGTCATGGAGAACAGCGACAAGGGTTTACAAATGTGAGTATTACAAACCCAAACACGGTTCCTTGTGTTAAAATCATATTTAACCCCAAATGTGTTCTGTCCTATATTTACCCAGCAGTTGGGTTAAAAACAACCCAATTTGGGTTTTTAATTCAGTGTTTTTTGCATTGAAATTAATCATATTCTTCAATCTTCTTTGTTATAGAATAGGTTCTTTTCATTGTCATTAAAGTGAAATAACTAAACATAAACATAGGAGCCTGAGAAAGATGCTAATTTTAAAACAGAAGACATGTGCAGGAATAACGCAGGTGGATGGAAGACTATAAAAGGCTGAAGGCAGAGATGGACGAGGCCAACAAGTTGCGTGGTGAAGACTTCTCGTTTGTTATTTTTTTTATTTGCTTATGAGTTACTGTATTTTTTGAAGAAAACGAAGCCATTGTATTGGTGATTTGTTAAACTTTTAAATCAGTCTCTGAGTAATTAATTCTTAAATAACTAGTTATCAGAACCTAAATCATGGTTCTTGTAGCCATGGTAACCGTAAATTAACCATGGTTTTATTACTTCAAATATTAATTTACAAAGAAGTATTAAGAGAATATTTTTTGTGGTTATAAAAACAAACCTAAGCCAACAACAGCCTTTAAAATGACTTAAAATGCATAATATAAAAACAACGAGGCAACCCTGCTGAAAAAAAACAATAGAACCATCACAGAAAATTCTAATACCATCACATATGAATCACAAATACCATTGCAAACCATCAACTTTAAACCATTAAAAGCTACCAATAGAAGGTGACCAATTACCAGTAGAGACCAACAGGGTCCAATACAGTTTCCATCAAAAACTCCCATTATAACCAGTAAAACCATTGCACATTTTTTGATGGTGATGGTACATTACATGCTTGTACATTACAGATGGTGCATCTTACCCACTGACTTGGGTCAACTTACCCCTACCCCGGGGCAAATTGAGCCACAGAAACACTTTTTTATAAGAAGCCATTCCTTTAAAATCACAAAAAAGGTGTCACTTACTAAAGTTCATCGCAATCTCAGAAAGTTCCTTTATAATCAATGAATCTCGTATTAACATCGTCTTATAGAGAGATGATTCGTAAGCATGCAGGGAAATAAATCCTGAGTTTAGAGGTGAGTGAACACAATGGCCAATCACAGGTGTTCAAGAAATCAACAGATATGTTTGTGATTGGCTACATTGCTCAGCGCTATGAAAACTGCTTTCAGTGGTGACCCCATCTTTACTTTGGTTGATGTTGTGGAGTACAGGGAGGTGTTTGGCTTAGCAATTGGGTGGTTAAAGTATGATAAAAGAGTTTTATTATTGCTCATGTAAATGGTCATTTGCACAGGATATCTGGTCAGCTGCCCTGTGACTCAAATGATACATTGAACATTAAGAGTTCAGCTACATGAAAAGATCAGATTCATGATTCCTGATTGTGATGTGTTTTATCTCCATCAGATTCCCATCGGCTCACTCTGGATCTGAACACAGTGAATGAATACCTCTGTCTGTCTGAGAGCAACAGAGTGATTACTTACACTTACACAAAACAGCCGTATCCTGATCATCCAGACAGATTTGATTTCATCCAGCAGAGAGAGTGTGTGTGGACGCTGTTACTGGGAGATAGAGTGGAGTGGGAGTGTGTTAATATCAGTGTCACATAAGAGTCTCAGCACAAAGGGATGGGGTAATGAGAGTGTGTTTGGATATAATGATCAGTCCTGGAGTTTGTCCTGCTCTCCCTCCAGATACTCATTCATACACAATAACATAGTGACTAAACTTCCTGTACAGCCTATAAGCTGCAGGAGAATAGGAGTGTATGTGGATCACAATGAGCCTCATCCACACAGAACAGACCACATTCACTCAGACCCTCTATCCTGGGTTTCTTGTTGATTATGGATCATCAGTGAAATTGTATGAATCAGAACAGACTGACCAGAGATTCTACCCATAATGCTTTGAGCTGCATGATGAATCAGTAACAGTGAGATGTTACACAGTCTCTTATTTTCCTATTCAATACATTTAATACTACAGATGAATTTCTGGCAGTGAAATAACATGTCAGAATAAATGTGTGATAAATCCTTATATAGACAGTAAGATGAGTGGGTGTTTGTGTGAGCGAGTCATGCTGCATGAGGTTTTTCAAGCTCTGTATGTGGCGATGGAAATCACAGTCAATCACTATGTGCACAAATAATGCCATTATTTCCGATAATCAGAGTAAGGACTTAATCGCATTTTGATGAAATGAAAGTATGTTCTTTTTTTGGTGATTCAATCCCATGCTGTCAGCTGAAATGGATTTATTACTTCCAGCTGGTAAACATCGGTTTTAAATGCTCCTTTGACCACTTGTTTGCTTTCATCATACTCTACATTAGTGTGGTGAACAAATGCTACTGAATGAACCCCCCCGGGTGTAAAGGTCTTTGCACAATGAGTCTGAAAATTTCCTCCAAAATTTTCACACGTTAAAACATTTACACGACTTCACGTTAAGTCAATCACGTTTACACGCTGCCTCCGAAAGTTTCGTCCGTCATAAAAAAATTAGGATCGGTTTCGATTTTTTTGCGTTTTTCGCATCCATAGCAAGCATTTTGAGAGGTGTTTGGACAGTTCAGAGCCACTGTACAAGAGAACACCAAAATCCAGAATGGCGACTGTCAAATTCACCCACTTTGAAATTGGTGGTCTTCTTTTTAATATGCGGCTCTAGTATCACTAGCAAAGCATCAAACTGAGCCACGGACATCCTGAAGTAAACTTTGAATCTCCCGTAATAATCCCGCTGCTCCTTAATAAGAGAGGTGTCTACGAGTGTTATATTGCGTTTATACAACAGTTCGATGGTACAAGTGTGTAAATAAATTAGAAACGTCAACGAAGTGTCGTTAAAAGCCCTCTTTTGTGCAGAACTACTTCCTTGCGCCACAAATTTAAAGACAGCGTGATATACAGCATTGAATAAACATGAAAATATTTTACCGTTTAATGAGACCATTAAACAATTATTGAGTCGGACTTGTAACCTGAAGGTCATGGGTTCGAGTCTCAGGTCCGGCAGGGATTGTAGGTGGGGGGGAGTGAATAATCAACACTCTCTCCACCCTCAATACCACGACTGAGGTGAGACCCTTGAGCAAGGCACCGAACCCCCAACTGCTCCCCGGGCTGCCCACTTGGGGTGTTTGCCGTTGGAAGTTAGGATTAAGGATGCTCGTTAAAGTTAAGTGCAAGACTTGAAACTTTCAGATTGTCTGGATGAAGGTAACTTGTAAAATAAATTTGTAGCTACCACTAACTAGAACTGAAAATCATTTTGATGTGTTTAGAGCCTTTGTGAAATTCGGAATTCCTGCCTCCAAACCGGCCGAGGCCAGGCCTTACGATGAGTCTTGCACTGAAGTTGATGAGGATGTTTTCGTAAAGCAGCCAAATTTAGGCATTTTTCTTCTTCAATTCGAAAACTCGTTACACTGTAATTGTATTTATTTATTTATTTTTTTGTGGTTGTAGGGCATTGTCTTCAAATGCTATTGAGATTTAAATGTTATTTGAGCCCTTTAGGTAGTGAAATAAATAGCCCCGTAAATTTTTCTAAAATATTAAAAATGGAAAAGATGTGCATCATATTTGACACACGAATGCTTAACAGTTGGTTTTATGAGTTTAAGTCATTATCTTCAAACGCCATATAAGTTAAACGTCATGTGTAACTTTGGAGACGGCCCCTAAATTGGCGCGACAAGGTACATTTAATTTTTATTTTTCTTTGTGACACTACTTTTGTCTATGAATGTAGGTCATACATTTGTAGAGCCTTATTGAACAGACCCACATAACTATAGAATCTCACATACCCAAGAAAAACTGAGATTCTTCTTTTAGCCTAGTTTCTACAATGGTTTTGTAATGTATTAATTATCATGGGCTGTAATAAAAAACAAGTAGTCATATCCTAATACTGAGAAAATACATTTGGTTCGAATAGCCTGGTATGGCAAGATGTCTTAAAATATATTTATTTTTGTAACATTTAAACTTAGACCACATTATTAGATTACCTTTTGACTCCATGAATACACAAATGACAGCTTAATGATTTTTAAAAATCTTTTTTTTATATTTTCTTTTTAATATAATATATATTATAATTTAATATAATATTTAATATATTTTTCTGTCATATTTATGTCATTTATTTGATAGTTATGTATACATTATTTTATTTTAAATGGAAGAAAAGCCTGTTTTGGACCTCAAAATACAGCACTTTCCCTCGACGAGCAGTTTTGTGCTGCTTGGAATTCTTTATAATTCATTAAAAACATATATTTCCACATTGATGGCTCAAGAACTTTAATTTTATAAGTGTCTGCAGGACTGTTAGGAGAGGTGGAGGTGTAGCTGCTCTGTTTAAAGATGTTTATCAATGCAAGCAAGTGTCATATGGTCAGTATTTTGACAGTTTTGCTCTTACAGGGGATTTTAATATTCACATAGATAATGCAGAAATCTAAACTTCAAAAGAAATGAACCGTTTAAAACACCTTTGGCCTGATTAAGCATGTGCATGGACCCACACACTCCAGATTCACTCATCAGTAGAGGTCTAAACATTTCATCTATTGTTATTAAGGATGCAGCACTATCATATTTCTGTATTTTCTTTGATATATTGATCTCTGTCACCACTGAATCTAGATCTGTCTCTGTCAGAAAGAGATGCATTAACGAGATATTTCTGGAGGCTATATCTTTAATGACCTAGCATTATCTCCAAATGACTTTAGGTGGCGGTATGCACCTAAAAGTAGTTTGCAATCCGCCATTAACCAAGAGAAGAAGAAGAAGAAGGGTCCGTGGTCTCGCGTCGAGTCCTCTGAGCAGAAGCGAGCAGTTGACGGTATTTCTCTCAAACACTTTCTATAGTTTCAGTAACATACACGGGCTCGTCTGTGTTGTTTTGATCGGGCTGAGTGTGGCTGTGATCCCATATCAAGTGCTGCTGCTGCTGCGACGTTCATCTTTAGACAGGAGCTTGAGTTGGGATGCAGATTTAAGCGTTTAACAAAGACTGTAAACAGCCTCATCTTTTATACATTTGTAGATCATAACCAAAAGTACCATGGTAAAACAGCAGCCTAACTAAATGTTGTTTACTATGAAAAACAGTAGTCTAAAGACATTTAGTTGCACATCAACAGAATGTCTAACAAAAATACTGTATTTATATTCCATTACTCTTTTAACATATTAAGTACATTAATAAAACAATTAAATTTGAATATCCTACTTTTCTGTCACAATACCAAAACCAGTGTAAATGCTTTTGATTTGTGGATTGAGACGTCTTCTAACTGGAGCGGTGCACAATGTTTGGATAGATACTGAAGGAGCATATTAAACTGATGTGCTCTTATAATGATTTACAGAGAGACAGCACTCAAAGATAGAAGTTGGAGGGCAGCTGCTTCACTTACATAAATGCTTAGATATGTAAATTAATTAAACAGACTCAGATTTATTGTTGCTGTTCTTCATCTTCCTCACAGAAATTCATGTTCAGTGAAGCTCCTCCCACAACAATGAGAGGAAGATTCCCATCAGCATCAGGAAGAGCAGAAATCTGATCGAAGACGGAGTTTAAAGATGAGTGATCCTGACCCCTGCAGAATCACACACACTGAAGAACACAGAGGTGGGTGTTTGTTCTTGATTCTTCATTCATTCATGATGCTGAGGAACATTCATGTTATAACTCTTCAAGCAGTTCATCAGATTTAGATCAATATTTAAACTATGCATTTAGTGAGACTTGTGACGTCACATATTAATTAGCATATTTATGACGCTTTGGCACTTCAGAACAGATGTATTTTAAAGACTCTATGCCGCGAACTTTAAATATTTCACATACTTTTGAAAATCCAGCACTTATTGGCCCTGATAAGCGTTCGTCACATTTGTAAACACGACGGCTTTCTTCTTTCGTGAGGGGGTTTGGCGACACGGCATCTTTGTTTCCCGGCGGACCGAATATAAACGCGACACTCCCGTGGAAATCCAGTTTAATTCAACCAGTCAGATGCATCAGACGTTTAGCCAACGTTTCGTGTCCGGGGCTGAGACTACACGTTAACCAGTAGTCACTCTCACTATACTCCTTAAATCATGACTTATAATCATGACAAAATCAACATCTGTGAGCGGCTGTATGCAGTGATTTTGGCTGCATACAGTGATGTTACACTATTGTCTCATGCAGTGCACTGCCTGTGTCTGAGTAACACACTATGTGCATATTAACAGACGAACTATGTTCATATTTAAAAGAACAAACGGTCAGGTGCTGTTTTGTACTCTTTACTGAGGAGTCTGCTGTGATATGATAAAAAAATCTATCAAGGTGTACTCTACTAATAAGCCGTGGCTGACAGGTGAAGTTTGCTCCTTACTGTAAAACTTTTTACTTTTTACTTACCTGTAAAAAGGCATTCACACCAGGCAAAAAAGGCCTTTGGGATAAAGCTCTCCACTCAGTTTACCAACAGCAAGGATACGAGGAGCTTATGGTAGGGATTTCAAATGCCCATTGCGTTTACTGTAGGTTTATGGCCAATGATCCTTCTCTTCCTGATGATCTCAATGAATTTTTTTCTCGGTTTGAGGATAAGAACACTGGAGTTGCACACATGCAGGAAGAGCCTTGTTCACCAGGCATTGCAGCTGACAGTAGACAGCATCTTCACTAAGATCAACCCACGGAAAGCTGCTGGGCCTGACCATGTCCCAGGTTGCGTGCTAAAAGGTTGTTCGGAGTAGTTAAAGGATGTCTTTTGTGACATATTTAACATTTCTCTCAGCCAGGCCAATGTACCCACCTGTCTAAAAAGCTCTATTATTATTCCACTTCCAAAAAAGTCCAATCCATCCTCAATGAACGACTACCGTCCAGTAGCCTTGACCCTCAATTGCTATGAAGTGTTTTGAGCGTCTAGTGATGAGTCATATCAGGTCTTGTCTTTCAACAAATCTGAACCCGCTTCAGTTTGCGTATAGAGCGAACCGCTCTACTGAGGACGCCATCTCCACCTCACACTGACACACCTGGAGAACAAGAACACCTACGACAGGATCGCACTAATGGACTTCAGCTCAGCATTTAATACAATCTTGCCTCAACAACTGCTGGAAAAGTTGTTGCTGCTGGGTCTGGATTCAGGAGTGTGTAGGTGGATTATGAACTTTCTGACAGGGAGACGACAGACCGTCAGAGTTGGCAGTTTAACATCTAAAACAATAACTGTGAGCACAGGTATGCCACAAGGGTGCGTTCTGAGTCCTTTATTGTTCACGTTGCTGACATATGACTGTACTGCCAGTTTTAATAGCAATCATGTCATCAAGTTCGCAGCCGATACCACTGTTGTCGGCCTTATTCCCAACAATGATGAATCGGCATACAGGAAAGAGGTGGAGAAACTCACAGCTTGGTGCACAACGCACTCAATCTGGCCCTCAACACCAATAAGACAATGGAGATGATTATAGACTTCAGGAGGGCTGGCCAACATCACCATCTCCCTCTGACTATAAACAGCTCTGAGGTGGAGAGGGTCCAAAGCACCCAAGTTTCTGGGGCTCCATCTGACAGACAAGCTGACTACTAGAGATAACACCTCAGCTGTTATCAAGAAAGCCCAACAATGCCTTCACTTTCTTCGTAGGCTGAAGAAGGTGGAACTTCCTATCTAAGCCATGACCCTGTTTTATAGAGGTACAGTAGAGAGTCTGCTGACCTACTGCATCTCGTCCTGGTTCGGTAGCTGTACAGCAGAGTAGAGACACAATCTCAGCCAGCTTGTGAGACCAGCAGAGAAAATTATTGGTGTCTCACTGCCACAGCTACAAGACATCTACACAGAGCACCACAACTCGGCTGTTCGCTCTGCGATGTGTTTTTCACTGCGTGAGAACATGAGAGCGGCACTGTTTGTCGGGGATAGCAACATAACTAAGGAGGGCGGGTCTTTGCGAACGGCCAACTGAATGTGCTGCTTTTCTGCCGCTCACTCCACTGAACAGACGCCGAGAGAGGCAATGCGGGGCAGTACTGGCGAAATCGTCCAACTGAACGATGGCTAAGGTTTATCCAAAAAAAAGTCACTGGGTTTGTCAACATGTACCTTTTATGGAAAAAAGTCGTTTTGAAAGTTGCTAAATCTAGTGCTTGTAGGAGCCAATGTGTTAATGTCTATGTGTTTTGGGCTGTCACCACTTGGGGGCAGTATGTGCACATTAGGGGTGTTCGATAAAAATGTCTTCACGATCTGCTTTTGAAGAAATATCGTAGTATCGTTCTACAGCGCACATTATATCAGCTGCAGTTCTATATGCTGTACAGTGCCACATACATTCACATCAGTGTTAACTCAGCGGTAGCGTTGCACTCACAAAACACTGCACTTATTCGCAATCACAAATATACGTTATTTGCGTGTTTTAAAGCCTTGCCAGTTAAGCTTTTCATGCGCTAGTGCTGAACACAAAAGAAGATATTTTGAAGAACGTGGTTAACCAAACCGTTGCTGGTCCACATTGACTTTGATAGTAGGAAACGTAGTTTTCCACGTTCTTCAAAATTGCTACACAGAGCCGTAGTTCACTGAGAACAGCTTTCATTTATCACAGAACGATTTCATAATCTTACGATTATATCGTTTGCGATTATGAATGCGATTTTGTGTAGCTTGTCAGAGAACTACGGCTCTGTATAGTAAATGCTGCTCCATCTGAAAGCAGGTGATTTACTGGTGATTGACCTGCTTTACTGACAACATGTGCGATTAATCGTGTTCGATTAACTGTGCAGCCCCAACTGAAAACAAATAAAAATTCGAAAATTTACAAATATACAATCTAGTCAACTTTACTGCAAAAGTTTGCCTTTTTTTTAATTTCACACAGTGACGTATCGATCTTCTATTGGTCTTCACGTGATATGAATTCACAGCTCCGAGTTTTTCCAGCCTTGAACGTGGAACGCAGTGAAATTCACTTAAGCTTGTGTTTTCAGTCTCCCACATCCAGTCATGGGCAAATGGCCACCAGTCCTCAGAAAGGGTTGACGGCACCAAAAGGTGATGGCTTAAAGCTGGACGATTTTCAAATCTTTCAAATCCGATTTTAAAACCATGGGAGCCCACAGACATGAAGCGAGTTCAACCGATTTTTAGCCTTATAATTAGGGCTGGGAGAGCTGGCCAAAAAAATTATCACGATAAATGTCAAATCTTTATTTCTTTCAAGTTTAAAGCCGGAATTTTGCTCCATTTGCTAATTTTCCATAAAATAAATATCTAAAAAAATTAATTTCTTAGTTTCTGTATTTTCTGATGAGTGATATTGTTTCAAATTGAGAAACTGATAATAATAATAATAATATTACTTTCTTTTGTCTTTGAACGATTATCTAATCGTGGCTTCCATAGTAATCACGATTAGAAATATAATTATATTCCTAGTGTCAAAATTGTAACGTTTTTGTTACATTTTATTACATTAGTTAAATATATTTAATAGTTCTCATTACAGAAATACTACATAAGCCTGTAATGTTGTACAATTAAACATTGGAAGATCAATGTATCTCATTCATGCAAAGTGTCGGGGACAAATCATTAATTATGCTAAAAATAATGGTAATTTTTTACTAACAGTTGTCTGTTTTCTGCTATTACATCAGGGCTCACTTTTATGGCCTTTCAATTCATAATCCTATCTTTGAATTATTTTGGTGTATTGAAAATAAAACTTTTCTCTTTCATTTCAGACCCTAAAGAAGAGAACGAGGAGAGTGAAATAGAGGGGAAACATCATGTCGAGCCTGAAGAGAAACCTCTGAGTCACTCGAAAACTACAACTGATGTTTTAAAGAAAAGAAGAGCTGAGAAATCTTCCACCTGCCTTCAGTGTGGAGAGAGTTTCCCATACAAACAAAGTCTTGAGATTCACATGAGAGTTCACACTGGAGAGAAACCGTACGCATGTGATCAATGCGGCAAAACATTTCTTGTGTCGTCAGCCCTGAAGACTCACATGATGACCGTTCATACGACGGAGAAGCCACATTCCTGTTCTTTATGTGGAAAGAGTTTTCCACTGCTGCAAAGTTTGAAATTACATCAGAAAACACATACTGGTGCGAGAGACTGCATGTGCTTTGAGTGTGGGAAGACTTTTACTTGGGAAAAAAATTTAAAACAGCACCAGAAGATCCACACTGGAGAGAAATCTCACAAGTGTTCACACTGTGACAAGAGATTCAGTTGGTTAGCACATCTGAAAAGACACGAGCAGATCCACACCACAGAGAAAACACACAAGTGTGATGTGTGCGGGAAGAGCTTTGCACGCAAAAAACATGTTAGAGTCCATATGAAGATCCACATGGGAGAAAAGCCATACGCATGTGATCAATGTGGAAAGAGGTTCACTCAATCGTCAAACCTTAAAGGACACATGAGGATCCACACTGGAGAAAAGCCGTACACATGCGATCAATGTGGAAAGAGATTCTCATTAAAAAACTGTCTTGATGTTCACATGAGAATCCACACCGGAGAAAAGCCGCACGCATGTCATCAATGCAGTAAAACGTTTCTTAGGGCATCAGACCTGAAGAAACACCTGACGGTTCACATGCAAGAGAAGCCACACTCATGTTCGTTATGTGGAAAGAGTTTTTCACTGCTGCAAAGTCTAAAATTACATCAGAAATTACACAACACCGTGAGAGATCATGTGTGCTTTGAGTGTGGGAAGACTTTTACTTTGGTAAACCATTTAAAACAGCATCAGATGATCCACACTGGAGAGAAACCTTACAAGTGTTCACACTGTGACAAGAGATTCAGTCAGTCAGGACATCTGAAAAAACACGAGCAGATCCACACTGGAGAAAAGCCACACATGTGTGATCAGTGCGGAAAGAGATTCGCATTAAAAAACTATTTTGATGTTCACATGAGAATCCACACTGGAGAAAAGCCATATGCATGTGATCAATGCGGCAAAACATTTCTTGTGTCAAGAGCACTGAAGAGACACCTGGCAGTTCATACGGGGGAGAAGCCATATTCATGTTCCTTGTGTGGAAAGGATTTTCCAGTGGAGGAAAGTTTAAAATCGCATCAGAAAACACATACTGGTGTGAGAGCGCATGTGTGCTTTAAGTGTGGAAAGACTTTTACTTTAGCAAGCTATTTAAAACTGCACCTGCGGATCCACACTGGAGAGAAACCTTACAACTGTTCACACTGTGACAAGAGATTCAGTCAGTCGTCAAATCTGAAAACACACGAGAGGACTCACACTGGAGAGAAAACACACACATGTGATCAGTGCGGGAAGAGTTTCGCTTTTAAAAGTCGACTGAAGCTACACATGAAGATCCATTCAGTGAAGAAACTGAGCAATAAAGTCTCGTCTGTGTCCTAACTGCCACAACATTTTCATGGTTGCTTGGAAAGTATCTTTGAATTTGCTGTAAGAAATCAAATACACTGCTGGACGATAATCAATCATTTGTAATCTATAATTTTTTCTTAATGGCAATTTTATGATTGATTTTTATATACTACAAACACTTATTTCAATTTTCTGCACAGGATAAGGTAGAAACTTTAGTTTCTGTACTGTAATAAATGTCAATTAGAACTGCATCATTCATAAATTTGATTTATTTGTTTATTGTCTTAACGTTTCACCAGTTCATTCTGCTTTTTATTCAGATTATTTCCCGCTGCTTTGTCCATATTAGGGATTTCCTGGCACGCCTTAAGTTCAATTGCAATGATTACATTTTATGGTTCCCACGGGTCCTTGAAATCCTTGAAAGTTAGTAAATCTAAAAAAAAAAAATACACGGCCCTGTAAAGTTTTTGAAAATAAACATGCATAGATACAGGTCCTTGGAAGTGCTTGAATTTATTTTGTCCCAAGTTTCCTGGAAAAAATTCCATATTCCCTCCGGTCTGTTAATGTGTTATTTTGCCAACACTTTACATACTAGCTTGCTTGATTCACGTTAGTTACGCGCATTTATGCATTACGTTAAGTGTTTCCCGCGTGAGATGCTTTGTGTTGTACGTTGCATGACGTTCACACGCGCACAAAACTACTACAATGATTCCTCAAAGTTTCACAAGACACGCCGTGTTCAGGAATCATAAATAATCTAGTGATGTCAAACGATTAAACTTTTTGTTTGTATAATATATGTGTATTTATTATGTACAGTCATGACCAAAAATATCGGCACGCTTAGTAAATATGACCAAACAAGGCTGTGAAAGTTAATCCTCCAAATCTTTTATAAAAATCTAATCTTTCATTGGATAAGAATTTAAAATGGGGGAAATATCATACCCCTGTTTTGCCTTCTTGTTGTTGGCTGAATAGAAGTCAAATGTATATTTCATTACTCTAATGAAGAAATGAAACCGGTTGGATTAGAGAACATTTCATTATGTGAAGAGAGTATTAGAGTATGTGGAAAAAGACACTACAAATATTTAACATTCAATAATTATTCAAAGTCAAGTAGCCTACACCCAATGAACCTTTTTATGCTTGAAGCTTTACCTGATTGAATTGTGTTTTTATGTTTAGTTATTTTGTGCTGATGTGTTTTTTTAGTACCAAATGAGTATTAGTTCAATAACTTGCCCTTCTGCCAGTTTTCACCTCTGATATTATAACGCATCAGAATTAAAGTTACGTAATCTATAGTATGCAGAAGTATTTTTGTAGGGTCTGATGCCATGGTGAATTGTAATTTAGGCGCTCCATTGATCATGGCAACCTACCGAGAGTGGATTGAACGAACACGATTCAGCTGTTCTGAAACCGGAAACTCAAGATTTCAACTCAGACTTCAAGTTTTAACAAAGGGTTTGTTGAAACTCTTTTCTGTAGCAAATCAGCTCAAAAAGGAAATGTATATAAATAATTATGATTTATTATAATTATATCAGCTGACAGTTGTAACTCTAGCCATCAACTAATCTGTTCGTCCAATGAACATTCTGTGCAAGTTCATATCAACTCTACGAATAGTTGCACAGTCTTTCATAGACATTCACGTTTAAACTCGATATAAACAACGTATCAAATGCATTTGGCTTCTAGATTTGTATATTAAGTTGCTCAAGTATTTGAAACTAAAACTTACCACTAACGCTCTCGTGCTTTTTACGTTTAAATCTTTATTACAAACAGTAAAAACTTTGTTTTTCTACCTCCACAAGAGCATATGTTGCCTTGTTTATCTAATAGTGCACTTTTCTTTGTTTTAACCCTGCTAAAAAAAAAAATAAGCCCAATAGAAACAATCACAGAAATTCCAGTGGTTTCCATTAAAATACCATTATAAACCATTAGCTTTTTCCAGTAAAAGCATTACAAAATTCATTTTTTTAGTGTGTTTTGGGCATTTTTCCAATAGGATTTAACATCCCACCAATATAATCCATCATATACCAGTAGACATCATTTTAGTTTCCATTAAAACCAATACAATTCCCATCATAACCATTAAATCCATTACATTTTCTATTGTGTTTTGGGCAGGCTTCTTTTGTTTTTTTCAGCAGAGCCAAAAAGCCTGTGAAACACAGTAGATGTTAATTATATCTATTTATTGTGAAATTACTACATTTCCATGTCAAACGATCGCTGCAACCACGTGCAGTGTGAACGCTTTAATCCGTTAACATGAGTGCGGAAAAAAATACGCACCGCAATCAAGAGTATGTGTGAAACTGGCGTAATAGCTGTCATTGCTACTGAGCCGTGTAATGCGTTTTCTTTAACCGATATCTGAGGGAAACAGCGTGAAACATTACACAAACAACTACTTAACCGCAGATAAAGTTAGCATAATCATCAATAAAGTGTATTCTGAGATCTTATATCACTGTATTAGTTCACTGAGGCGCGTTACGCTTCGTTGGGGAATCCTGGAGTGTGACGTATGAGCAGTGGTGTAGTCTAGTTTTTTGTAGTGAGCATACTGTGCTTTAGCCCTCCCTCACCCAGCCGTCCCAAAGCGACACCCTATAAGCTCCACTAACTAATGCGTACTGACAGCTTTCTGAAAGACTGCTTATGTGATATCAACATGTCAATTTATTATAAGCAACACAAGACAGCCAATGACATTTACAGCTGGGGAGACTGGACTGGTTTTCTACTGTGTTAATCATCAACCTCAGCCAGTTAAGAGCTATATTTTTCCTGAATATGGTCCCTGGAGCACAGGTTTTATCAGCTGGCAATTTTCAATGCTCATTTAAGAGTGCCTTAAGTCCCTAGTCTTTTGAATGTTTAAATGGGCAAGGCATAAAAACGCATGCAAATGATCAGCTTTCGTGGCGATGCACAGCAGTGACGCATTTTTAGGATGGCTTCAGCCAGTCAGTTGAAATGAAAGAGTTGCGTAATAGCAATAGCACTGGTCATCAACAGAAACAGTGTGATTTTCAAAAAAGTCAGTGCTTCGATCGCAACACAGGCGGGGTGAATACAGAAATCCTTGACCTTTGCTAGTGGGTATACACCGTATACCTGCGTATCATGTAGACTACACCACTGTATGAGGGGAACCCCAGAATCACAGCACAGCATCACACAAGCCATGATACAAAGTTACAGAAACTAAGCAACCGAAAGCAATATACATGTCTTCCTCAGATGTAATGTTAGTTCTGTACTTCAGCATTGGGTAAAAGAGCATTATAATCTCCTTTGTGGTAGAGTATTTATAAACAGATTTAATATTTTGGAAGTGAATTCTGGAAAGTGAATATGAATTATTGAATTTTTAATTATGAAAATGTGTGTGAAATATTTTGAATTGAAATATTCACAGCTTAAATAAACAACTATGTTCAATTTCAGGACCTAAAAATGCAAGCCCTGGAAATACAAGGCATTAAAATGCAAGCACTGTTAATTGCAATGCATCTTTTTTTCAATTTGTGGAATTCAGCATGCTTTATATTTCAAAAACTATTGTCATTATTCTACGTGTCCCTACCAATATCCAGCGACTACCAAGCTGTCCCTAGCAATAACTTTGATCAAACAATTAAATATGTTTTTGTAATTTCAGGTGCATCTGAAAGGTCATACCATTGACATATACCTAAGAAGTTAAAGTGAATACGTTAGAAAACTGCGCGGTTTCAAGGTTTCAATTTTCAATTAAATGCATTTCATACATGAGAGGAGTTGCACACCGGACGAGAAGCGCAGCACCGCATTTAGAACAACTCTCAGTTATTGCACCCAATTCAAGACAGCAGTCTAAAATGGTAAATATAAAAGTTCACCTCAGGATAGGTGCATCAATGAATTTGAAGTACAGTGTTTGACAAAACAGAGCAAATGGAAAGAGAAAGTGCGACCTATGCTATTATTAGATACAGACAGAAAGACAAACATTGTGCAGAAAGATACACAATCTTCCAGCCTAGGATAAAGTCAATATGAACATTAATAATAATTTGGGGCAAATATAATGTGGATTGTATGGTAAACTGTAAGTGGCACTCTGTGGGTTCAGCAGGATTTGGAACATACGTCCTGAGTCACCGCGAAATGAGAGCGTGCGGTTTATCTGTCAATCAAATGTGCATGAAAGTTCCGTTACTACAGCAACAGCAGAGTTCTCCTTCTAGGGAATTCCACGCTGTGCCCCCTAGGGGACACTATGGGGAATGCAGTCTGCATGACCGGTGTCTGAAGCAGGTGTGAAACAACGCCAATCTATTGGCCCACATTGCCCATTACGTCAAAGGGTGGGGTGCCCGGAAGTATTTAGGGCACCTGCTGAATACGTCATCCTCTTTGCTGTCTTCAGGAACCGTCTGTTTGAAATGCGTGAAATCAGTTTCTCGGTCATGATCTGCGAGATCCGCACACCTGTGACACGGCCACAAAACAGAGACATTGTGTTAATTTCAGATATTCTAATTATTTCAAACATTGCTAATGATGCATTGATAATTGTGTGTTTATATTTTTGTTATGGTAATGTTATTTATGTATACTGTTTTGAGTTGGAATATGAGGGACTCTTATTCAAAATGGCCACTAATTTAGGAAGGAGGGATGGGTGGCCATTTTGTTTTTTGAGGTAATGGCACATGGCAGGACGAGGGGTATATTTGGAGAGGCTGGCAAACAAAGGTGCTGGGAAATGCCTTGCTCTCGCTAGTGCCAGTGCCATGGATTTATCACGTTGGGTTACTGACCAGAGGATTCATTGAATTGGGGGGCTGAGGCCTATTTGGCAGTGAAAGTTTTCTGTCTCGGATCGTTTGAAGGATTTTTCCCCTTTTTCCTGGAGCATTGCAGGTGGGGTCCAGGAATCCCTGAGAGGATAACGTGGGTGAGACTGATCGGGTTTTTTGTCCCTTTTATCACTTTTTCTTTTTTTGCTGGACTCTTTGTGTTTTTTGGACTGCTTCTTTGTTGTGGACTCTGATGGATGGCATTTGGATATCTGTGCCTTTATAGGACTCCTGGACTCAATATTTCACTTGCCTTTTGGACTCAATTTGCTTATTTACCTTCCAATATGCTGTTATTTGTGCTGTAGGATTGAACAATGTTTGTTTGAAGTTTATATGTTTAGCAATACATGTACTGAATCCCTGAGAAACTAATGTTTGGCACCTGCTTTATTGAATTGACGGTTGGTGAACTGGTTAAAACAAGATTACCCAAGAAAAGAATCCTTTGGTAACAACAGGACTTAAAGGAGGTTAAGTTTAAATTGTTACAGATGGTGGCCCGTACGGGGAATTCTTGTGAAAAGTAAATTGATGTTCAACTGTATTGTTAATTTATTAATGGGCCTAGGGTTTTATATTTACAATGGAAACTGATAATGCTAATCCTGATGCTGAGGTACTTCCGGTAGATAATGTGGGTGTAGCAGAGTCTCTTCCTTTTAACCCTGCTCCAATTGGAGGCAATTACCGAAACCCAGAATCTGTAGTGGAAATAAGTTCCCTATTAAGTGGAATGTATATTGATAGCCCAACTGAAGAAAGTAATCGAGGAAAGTGAGGACAAGTGACTTGGGCACTACCAACTGGTATTTGCCACCACCAGCATATGGCATAACTCGATATAACACGCCCTGCTGGATTTCCCATCTCATCCGATCACTTGGTTCATCCTTCATATCTACTTTAGCCATCAGTTCCTTTACATACTCATCTTGTTCTTGAGATGCTGCTATCTCAGACAGTGAAGTGGGCAACTCAAAGTTCCAAAGGGCGGTCCGTTTGGCTACACACGTGGCCACAATTGCTTGAGCCTGACTGGACCTTGACAGGGCATCAGGTACCACATTCATTCTCCCTTTCCTGTATTGCACCTGGAATTGGAACCGTTGCAGTCTCAAGGTCCATCTGGTGAGTCTAGATGTTGTCTTTGGAGCGTTAAAGGCCCATGATAATGCTGCATGGTCAGTATATACTACAAAGGGTACCCCCTCCAAGTAATAGTGCCATTTTTCTACTGCCCATACCACAGCGAGGCACTCTTTCTCTGATGTCGAATAGTTTAGTTCTGCTCCCCTTAAACATCTCGAGGCATAAGCGATAACTAATTCTTTATTGTCAATCTTTTGCACAAGTACAGCTCCCAGTCCATTAGCACTGGCATCAGTTTGCACTTGAAAGGGATATTGTAAATCTGGTTGGGCCAGCACAGGGGCTTGTTGTAGAGCAGCTTTCAGCTTCTCCACACTCTGCTGGCATTCTTCAGTCCATGTCCAAGCTACATTTTTCTTCTGCAAATGATACAATGGGGAAGCAAGCTCAGCCAACTGTGGAATGAACTTATGGTACCATCCAATCAGGCCCAAGAACCTCTGCAATGAAGGAAGATCATGAGGAATGGGATAGTTTGTAATGGCAGCTGTCTTTTCTGGATCCACCTCCACCCCTTTTCCTGAGACCACATGGCCTAAGAATCGTAACTCGGTCTTAAGAAAAGGGGTGGAGGTGGATCCAGAAAAGACAGCTGCCATTACAAACTATCCCATTCCTCATGATCTTCCTTCATTGCAGAGGTTCTTGGGCCTGATTGGATGGTACCATAAGTTCATTCCACAGTTGGCTGAGCTTGCTTCCCCATTGTATCATTTGCAGAAGAAAAATGTAGCTTGGACATGGACTGAAGAATGCCAGCAGAGTGTGGAGAAGCTGAAAGCTGCTCTACAACAAGCCCCTGTGCTGGCCCAACCAGATTTACAATATCCCTTTCAAGTGCAAACTGATGCCAGTGCTAATGGACTGGGAGCTGTACTTGTGCAAAAGATTGACAATAAAGAATTAGTTATCGCTTATGCCTCGAGATGTTTAAGGGGAGCAGAACTAAACTATTCGACATCAGAGAAAGAGTGCCTCGCTGTGGTATGGGCAGTAGAAAAATGGCACTATTACTTGGAGGGGGTACCCTTTGTAGTATATACTGACCATGCAGCATTATCATGGGCCTTTAACGCTCCAAAGACAACATCTAGACTCACCAGATGGACCTTGAGACTGCAACGGTTCCAATTCCAGGTGCAATACAGGAAAGGGAGAATGAATGTGGTACCTGATGCCCTGTCAAGGTCCAGTCAGGCTCAAGCAATTGTGGCCACGTGTGTAGCCAAACGGACCGCCCTTTGGAACTTTGAGTTGCCCACTTCACTGTCTGAGATAGCAGCATCTCAAGAACAAGATGAGTATGTAAAGGAACTGATGGCTAAAGTAGATATGAAGGATGAACCAAGTGATCGGATGAGATGGGAAATCCAGCAGGGCGTGTTATATCGAGTTATGCCATATGCTGGTGGTGGCAAATACCAGTTGGTAGTGCCCAAGTCACTTGTCCTCACTTTCCTCGATTACTTTCACAATAATCCTTTGGGGGCTCATCTTGGGAGGATGAAGACCCTATTGAAAATCTTGGAGGTGGCATGGTGGCCTGAAGTTAGGAAGGATGTGTGGAAACACGTTAAAGAATGTGTTGTGTGTCAGCAATACAAACCTTCCAATACAAAACCGTTGGGTTTTCTTCAATCAACTGAAGTAAATGAGCCAGGTTATATGTTTGGCATTGACCTTATGGGCCCCTTACCGAGAAGTAAGAAGGGCAATATTTTTCTTCTGGTGGTGGTTGACTACTTTACGAAATGGGTGGAACTTTTTCCTTTAAGAGACAGTAAAACACCACGTATCTGTCAAATCTTGAAGGATGAAATCTTCAATCGATGGGGAGTGCCCAAGTACCTCCTTTCAGATCGAGGCCCACAGTTCCTCAGCCAGCTCTTGGTTGACTTGTGTAAGAATTGGGGTGTGACTCAAAAATTAACCACTAGTTATCACCCTCAGACCAACCTTACTGAAAGGGTTAATAGGACCCTAAAAACCATGATGGCTTCTTATGTGGGGGAGAATCACAGAGAATGGGATAAATGGCTGGCAGAGTTCCGATTTGCATTAAATAATGCCAAGCATGAAACTACCAATAGGACTCCTGCAGAGCTCACTTTGGGAAGACCTCTGAAAGGACCTCTAGAGAGACTGATCTATTATGCACCTAACCCCTCTCAAACTTCTTATTCAATAGTAGAAAGACAACACCAGCTTGCTGAAGAAGTTAAAAGATCTATAAGCAAAGCACAACTTAGACAAGCCAGGTATTATAATACCCATAGAAGAGAAGTGCACTTTCAGGTGGACGACCTGGTCTGGGTGAGGGCCCATCCTGTTTCGAAAGCTTTGGAGTATTACTCCTCTAAGTTAGCTCCACGTTGGTCAGGGCCAGCTAGGGTGAAGAGTAAGCTGGGGCCAGTCAATTATCGAGTCAAATGGATTCACCCAAATGATAAAGAAGAAACCGTGAATATTGTTAATTTAAAACCTTTCTGGGGAAACCTCCCTGAATAGCCGCTGGGGGGAGGGGTGTGGGGGGGGGGATGTGAGGGGAGACTCTGTGACACGGCCACAAAACAGAGACATTGTGTTAATTTCAGATATTCTAATTATTTCAAACATTGCTAATGATGCATTGATAATTGTGTGTTTATATTTTTGTTATGGTAATGTTATTTATGTATACTGTTTTGAGTTGGAATATGAGGGACTCTTATTCAAAATGGCCACTAATTTAGGAAGGAGGGATGGGTGGCCATTTTGTTTTTTGAGGTAATGGCACATGGCAGGACGAGGGGTATATTTGGAGAGGCTGGCAAACAAAGGTGCTGGGAAATGCCTTGCTCTCGCTAGTGCCAGTGCCATGGATTTATCACGTTGGGTTACTGACCAGAGGATTCATTGAATTGGGGGGCTGAGGCCTATTTGGCAGTGAAAGTTTTCTGTCTCGGATCGTTTGAAGGATTTTTCCCCTTTTTCCTGGAGCATTGCAGGTGGGGTCCAGGAATCCCTGAGAGGATAACGTGGGTGAGACTGATCGGGTTTTTTGTCCCTTTTATCACTTTTTCTTTTTTTGCTGGACTCTTTGTGTTTTTTGGACTGCTTCTTTGTTGTGGACTCTGATGGATGGCATTTGGATATCTGTGCCTTTATAGGACTCCTGGACTCAATATTTCACTTGCCTTTTGGACTCAATTTGCTTATTTACCTTCCAATATGCTGTTATTTGTGCTGTAGGATTGAACAATGTTTGTTTGAAGTTTATATGTTTAGCAATACATGTACTGAATCCCTGAGAAACTAATGTTTGGCACCTGCTTTATTGAATTGACGGTTGGTGAACTGGTTAAAACAAGATTACCCAAGAAAAGAATCCTTTGGTAACAACAGGACTTAAAGGAGGTTAAGTTTAAATTGTTACACACCCTCTCTAAACAGGTTGTTGGATATCACAGATACTACTGGGTTGTTATGACGATGAAGTGTGAGCACAGAGTCGTTTCAGCCCTGATCCTGCGGGATTCTAATATGCAAGTTATTGTGTGTGGAGAGCCTCGCTGGGCATGAATATATTTTTATGCTTTGTGGAGAGAGGCTTGCGAGTTTTCTCTCCCAGGGTTTTTAGCACCTAGAGTGGTTATGGGGAATGTCTCTTCCAGTGTTAAGCCAGAGTGCCGCTGTCTGCAGACGGTTATGCTCCAGCCCGACTTACTTAGTTAAAGAGCCATATTCCAGAACAAAGTTGGGTTCCCCTTGGCATAAGTTCTTCCGATTAAGCGCTGAAGTCTTTGTTTAGGAATCTGCTATTTGAGGATAGCTGTGTTCCATCTTGGAGACTGCTTCCCTTTATTTTTAGGATTAAATAGTGGTCTCCGTGAGCCCCTTGCATGGACTGTGCTGTCTCCCCTCCGGGCTTTTACATAGATGGCCCACTTCCTTGATCTGGGCTATCTTCAGCCTTATCTGAGTAACTGCTATTTGAGGATAGCTGTGTCCAGCCTTCTAGTGTTATGGCCTCAGCTTACATCAGGCTTTGATCACTGACTATGTTATGTGTTCGCTCTTTAGCGAATCATTTACTAATGGTCCGGATCTCCCTCTTGTGAGCTTCTGGTCAATAACACGGTGCTTCGCTAGCCTAATGTGGGACTGACATGGATTGGAGACCTCCTTAGTATAATCATCTGAGGGTGGTTATATTCCAGCCATTATGGCAGGTCGGGCTTACTTGAATACAGCTATCTGAGGCTAGCTGTCTTCTACTGCAGTTACGGTGAGCCCTCTTATGGAGTGGTCCCCTTTCCTAGAGCCTAGCTGTCTGAGGATAGCTATGTGCTAGTTGAGCCCTTACCTACACAATGCTATCTCTCCTGCTAGGGTTGTAAGTAGATAGCCCACTCTTTGTGGTCTGAGTAGTTTCAGTCAGTCCCCCTTCCGGTATCCCTTCCTAGGTATATAGCTATCTGAGGATATCTGTGTGCTAGCTCGGTGACTGCTCCACTTCTTAGGGTCTTTAAGTAGTGGTTTCCTTGAGCCTTTGCATACACAATGCTATCTCACCTGCTAGGGTTGTAAGTAGATGGCCCACTCTCTGTGGTCAAGGCAGCTCTGTAGGAAGGCTATCTTAGCTATGTTATTCTGGTCCACAAGCCTTCATAAGACCTTAGGGACATAGCTATCTGTGGATAGCTGTGCTCTTAACTTGAGTGGGATGTTCCCCTTGATCTTTTCAGGTTCCCCTGTTTCTGCCAAGTTGTGTGAGCAGCCTGTGGCATGGCCCCCTTTCTAAGGCTGGGCTTAGGTGTATGTATGTAGCTTCCTTGGTGCTCTCCAACCAGGACAGGCATGTGCCTCGGCACGGCGTGGTTGGATTTCCTTCCCCATAGTGCCCCCTAGGGGGCGCAGTGTGGGGTTCCCTAGAAGGAGAACATCTCGGGTTACGCATGTAACCATGGTTCCCTGAGAGGGAACGAGACGCTGCGCCCCCTTGCCATGCCTTCAGCCTGCCTGTCTACGTCTCCTTCAGACAGCTAAGTGGATGACGTATTAAGCAAGTGCCCTCTTATACTTCTGGGCACCCCGCCTATGATGTCATTGGCCATGTGGGTCAATAGATTGGCGTTGTTTCACATGTGCTTCGGACACTGGTCATGCAGACTGCATTCCCCATAGTGCCCCCTGGGGGGCGCAGCATCTCATTCCCTCCATGGTTACATGCATAACCCGAGATGTTTTCTTTCAGAATCATCCTAGGTTGGTTAATATTAAAATAAAGTGATGCGTGATAAAGACACCCAGAGCTCTGATGCTGATGTGGTTGGTTCACAAAGTCAAAATTGTGTAATTGTCTATTAAACATATTAATTAAAAAAACACTCTGTATATGAATTATGAATATGTTGGCTATAGAGTTATGTCCCCACCAATGTGCTTACAATGAAACCTACCCCCTTGCCTCCCTGGCTCTTCCTGCTAATGAAGAGCCAGTAGAGGAAGCAAATAAGCAATTTCAGGAAGCCAATCTATTGCATTGTAAATCAATCAGTCTACATGAAGTCAGTATGCAAAATTGAAACTAGAAGTGATATATGTTTAAATAAATATGTAAATAACGCCCAACAGCTACTGAAGCCACGGATCAGGGAGCTCCATTCATAGCTTTTTGAGTCATGAAATGTTAGTGAAAATCCTCAAGAATGCTGTTGGTGGCTGGCAACTTTTTTCAAAAACGCTGGCGGGGAAAGAGTTAAGTGTCTGAGAGAAGATGTCTTGTATATGACTGTGGTTATTTGTGTTCGTTATATTTTTAACTGTTTTATTGTTTTAACACTGTTGTAGTATTATGTCCTTTATAAATAAACTTGAACTTAAAAATCCTAATTCATGTATAGTTCACCATCAACAGTTAAAAGTCAAATAAGTAGAGACAGAAACAGACACCGGAGAACAGGAAGCTCTTTAAAATACAAAAACAATACAGTTTTACATTTATACATTTGATACTTTTATAAAGTTCACTTAGTACACCTCTAATATACTCCACTTTAATCATGCACTTAACATCAGGAGAGCTGATATTAGAGACCTGAGACGGCTGTTTTTAGGAATAGTTTACCCCCAAAAATGGTTTGATCATTGACATAAATGGCATTTTCATTTTGAGTGAACTATCCCTTTAATATTACAATTATTTCTCTGAAATGAGCAAATGTACGGGAAACGTACCTGCATAGGGAAAATCAGTTAACAAGCATAAATATCATAATAGCATTAAACTAGGAATTAAGTGTGCTTGTGATGTAAAAACTGACACTGACTTCAGTTAAATACAGCTGTGTGTTTTTCAGCTCTATATTTATCAGCAGGTTAAACTGAGCTGCAGGTGTTCAGTGAATGAGATGCAGGCTTCTCAGCTGAAATACAGCACACTACAGTACAGCAGCTGCTCTGTGGATTCACTACAGAGTGTTCGTCCTGGTTGTGATTCGATCACTGATGTCTACAACAGCAGCGAACAGACTTCATCATATTACGAACATCAGGCCTTATGAACAAGTACAGCACACAGTCAGCAAGTGGATTCACAAACACGGGCAATTGTGTATAGAAGTAAGATTTTACAAAGAATACATCAAGAAAAAAAGTGTAATCGTACAAATAATAAAAAATCAATACCATAATCACAGCAGGGAGAATGAGAAATGTGTAAGTCAACAGCACCAGGAACAAACTGCCTAAAATAAATTTGCGCTTGAGAGCAGTCAGAGATATTGAGCGAGAAAGACCTCGCCAAGTACCAGCAAAACAGAGAATGATGATGGGGTAGGGAATTAAACACGCTATACACACGGGTAGACGTCTATAATAAATAAGAGGGGGCTTTATTTCTGCAAAGATCAGAGGCACCATCCAGACGATCACAGAAATAAAACAGGAGAGTTTGAGTGAATGGTGAGATTTGTACCAGATAGGCTGAGAAACCAGAAAATATCGTTCAAAAGCAACACATGCCATAAAATACAGACCCGCAATCAAAGCATAGAGATATGCATCAGTCAGTTTCCATGTCATTGAGGTTGTTGTTGCTGTTAAAATACAAATGACCTGCATGAGATCTGAAAGTATCAAATTACTAACAAAAACTGAAGCAGCAGGCCGAGATTTGATGATGAAACACAATGCAATCAGAGTTAAGATCATGACTGGAATCTCAATGACTGACAGGACACGGATAAACACAAAGAATGTATAATCTTGTTTCCTCATAAATTTAATCAAGTCCCTAAAGAGTAACTCATCATCTGATGCAGTTGAGTCATTGATGCTGATGTTATGTTGTGCCATTGTTTCACAAATTCCTGAGAGGAAGCACTAAATAACAAACCAGTTATTAGTTTTAATATGCAAGAAATTCTTTAATATCTCATTGTAAAATTGTATTATTTATAAACCAGATGGTCTGATGTTTCTTCTGTATAATGTTGCCATTCAAATGGGTCATGTGTGATGTTACAGGGATAGTTCACCCAGAAATGAACACTGTGTCATCATTTACTGTTTCAAACCTGAAAAAAAAATCCTCTTCTGCACACAGATGAAGATAGTTTAAAGAATTCTGAGAGATTTCTGAAGAGATTTGATTACTTTATCTGATGAATTACTTGTTTGGCTCTCAGCGAAGGCGGTCGCATTTTTTCTCTCAAAAAAAATTATTTCTCTCTTTTTTCTTCACCTCCTAACCTCGACCCCTCGCCTTCGCTGCTTTGTTCCGCCAGCCTGACAAGCGGGTCCGACCGGCGCCGAGAATGGCTGCAGGACCGGATGGCTGCTTGCCGGAACTGGATTACTCCCCTGTTGCAGTCGTGTGACTTTGTTGTTGATTGACTTTGTGCTTTTTGTTGCTGGGGTGTTTTTTCTGTTCTCACACTGTACTCTCATAAGAATATAGTCTGTGAATTATTTTTTTTCTCCCCCCTCTCCTCATGTCATGCTGTATATTTCCTCACTACAAATTCCTCGTATGTGTAAACATACTTGGCGAATAAAGCTCATTCTGATTCTGAACAGATTTAATTTAGATTTTTATTCACATATTTACACTGAACAGCAAACAGAAACAGAACCTCATTGGTTCTTCTGGATCTCAAACGTGCTGTGAAACACAAGAATGATCCTCATTGATTCTGACACAAGCAAGTGTGCTTGAGCTTCTGTTTGCCATGACTACTGTGTGCTGATTCATGTTTATCTGTGAATAAAAGACTCAATTAAATCTGTTCAGCAGATAAATCAATCAAGTCTCTTCAGAAGATGCAGACTGAACCGCTCAATTCATCTGGGTTTCTTTATGAACTCTGTGTTGACTGTCAGTGGAGGGAAAGAAATCTCTCAGATTTCATTAAATATATCTTCAGTTGTGTTCTGAATGTGAAGAAAGTCTTACCGGTTTTGGAACGACGTGACGGCGAGTGAATGATGACAGAATTTACATTTCTAGGTGAAATATCCCTGTAAAATGTTCAAAATACATTATACATTAAAAACCACATACATTATAAAAGGATAAAGGTTAACTTCAAATATTTTATTTCAAAGTTATTCTGAACATTCAGTACTACAGCACAACTGCTAGTGTGATATTGATTTAGTAAAATTGTTTAATACACAAGCAATAAATACTGAACAACTTACATTAATGACAGAACTTGTCCAGTTGGTTTGTGTTTCTTTTTCTTTGTCCATGTTTGAAGGGCTCTTTACTCATTCAGGTTCAACTCCACACCATAAAAACACACTCCAAACGCTGTTGAACTGATGGAGAACAAACAAAAGTGAATAAAAGGTTTGTCCATTTAGTAGGTAAGTTTAACTGTGTCATTTCTGATGGAAATAGTGAGATCTTACTGTGATGTAAGGATCAAGACGACTGGGGAAGCTGCAGTGAATGGTGCTTATCGAGTAACAGTCGTATGCTGAAATAAACAAATGGTAGTCAAAAAGGGTAGTTTGAGTGATTTCTTTAACCTGAGTACACTGTGAACAAACTAGAAAACATTCTTAGTGTTTTTAGTGTTTTCACTTCCTCAATCAAATAAGAAACCTGCAAATACTAAGAGAAAGCACAAATACTCAGACTTTATTCATTCTCTTGCTGCTTTCTGAACTCAGATGTTTTCTTTAGGAAATCTGTGTCGTTATTCCATTCAGTGCTGATAATAAAACTGAAATTGCACAGACTTTTAATTAATTAGTTTGATTAACTACAAACAATCAGTGATACCAGGAATACAAATATAGTTAACATCATATGAACTCATACATGAGATAACATGACCTAAACTGCAATCATAACGACAAATACAAGACAGATGATTATGAGCTGATCGCCTCATTATTGAACACAACCCCTAAAATGAGAAGTGGCTCTGACAAGGACCTGAAAGAAAACCCAGAAAGCTACATTAAACAATATACACATGATCTTACCTGAATCAGACTGTGGCTTGAAGATGTTCATCAGCAGATGATGGTGTCTGTGAGCTGATGGTGGTTCTTTTAAAGTCTGAATTCACTCCAGAAACAGCGGAGAATGGAGAGTGATTCTGCCAGATAACGAGCAAATGAACAAAGATGCATTAAACATAATGGATGTAACCACAACCATTATATTTGTGACATAAAACCATTACATGACATCAGAAATTAAACCAAAGGCGTTTCATTGCAGACAGTGATATTTGTGAAGCACCACATCAGTCCTTGAGTCTGCTCCAGCTTTGGTTTAGTCAGACTCTGGTTAATCGTGCAGTCCTGCTCTTCAGTGATGTTCTGCTAAACTCTGTACATCATTCTCATTACTGGCTCTTGATGTAGTGGTACATGTATATTGTAAAGGTGACTTGACTTATACTTATAAAGTGTGTAGCGGGCTGAAGAATCACACGACAGCTGCAGGTGCAGTAAATGCCCCGGAGGGGTGTTTATTCAAACAAACAAGTGTGGTGAGGTGGGTGCTAACGTGTCCGGTGCTCCAAGGCAGTGCCGCGTGATCCCTTCCTTTGGCCGTGGGTGCTTGCCGTGCAGTGGCGTGGTGTTTGAAGTGATGGGCCGATCGGTCACTAGCTGCTATCTGTGGGGTAGAGAGAGATTGGACACAAGCGTTAGTCACCATTCGTTGGGAGTCGTTGCTCACCGGCGTGTGTTGCAGAGAGGCTTTTGTAGCTCTCTGGTAACGAGTGTCAGCTGTGACCGATCAGCCCGTGATGACGGCGGCCAGGTGTTCCTCCTTCGTTTCCAGGGCGACGCTGATAGGTGCTCGGGACGCTTCTCACACTCCCCCCCCCTAAGCGACGTCCTGGTCCTGCGGGACGGGGGGAGGACGGGGAACGAGGGAGGGGTAACCCTTGACAGACCTACGAAAGCTGTCCACAGCCGCGAGAGTCCGTCAGCGTTGGCATTGGCGGTCCCGGCCCGATGACGCACGTCAAAGTGGAAGTCCTGGAGCGCCAGGAACCAGCGAGTCACTCGGGCGTTGGTGTCCTTGGCCCGGGCCATCCACTGTAAAGGGGCATGGTCAGTAAAAAGGGTGAACTTTCTGCCGAGGAGGTAATACCTTAGCTCCAGGACTGCCCACTTGACGGCCAACGCTTCTTTCTCCACCGCGGCGTAGCGTTGTTCGGTCGGGGACAGCTTTCGGCTGATGTATAACACCGGGTGTTCCTCACCGTTTTGGACCTGGGAGAGGACGGCTCCCAACCCAGTGTTAGAGGCGTCGGTCTGTAGCAAGAAGGGGCGGTTAAAGTCAGGCGCGTGCAACACCGGTTCCGAGGTGAGCGCTGCCTTCACTCGACGAAACGCTTCTTCCTCAGTGGGTCCCCAGGAAACCTTCTCCGCCTGCCCCTTCTTGGTCAGGTCTGTCAAGGGGGCTGCTAAGGAGGAGAAGTTAGGAATAAAGCAGCGATAGTAGCCCGCCAGACCCAAAAAGGCTCGTACCTGTGTTTTTGAGGTGGGCCGTGGGGCCGAGAGAATCGCTGCCACTTTCGTCTCTTGAGGTCTAATCAGTCCACGGCCCACCCGGAAGCCGAGGTACTTGGCTTCAGGCAGAGCCAGGTGACATTTTTTTGGGTTGGCGGTAAGTCCAGCCCGACGTAGCTCCATAAGCACCCTCCGTAAGCGCTCCAGATGGTCTTCCCAGGTCTCCGAGTGAACCACGACGTCATCCAGGTAGGCGGCTGCATACTCCTGGTGGGGCCTTAGCAGGACATCCATCAACCTTTGGAACGTCGCGGGCGCCCCGTGAAGCCCGAAGGGGAGAACCCGGTACTGCCAGTGCCCAGATGGAGTGGAAAAGGCGGTCTTCGGTTTGGCTTGCTGCGACAAGGGTACTTGCCAATATCCCTTCGTGAGGTCCAGAGTGGTGATAAACCGGGCTCTCCCCAGACGATCCAGGAGTTCATCTACTCGTGGCATGGGGTAGCCATCGAACTCGGAGACCTCGTTGAGCCGGCGGAAGTCGTTACAAAAACGGAGGGTGCCATCTGGTTTTGGGACCATTACGATGGGGCTGGACCAAGGGCTGCGGGAGGGCTCAATCACTCCTAACTTCACCATCTCCTGTACGCCCTCCTCGATGGCACGTCGCCGAGCCTCAGGGATCCGGTAGGGACGCTGCCTGACGACGGTCCCGGGTGGTGTGCGCACGTCATGCTCGAGGACGTTGGTCCGCCCGGGGAGTGAGGAGAACACATCCGAGAACTGACCGACCAGATGTTGAAGCTCCGTCTTCTGGGCGGCCGAGAGGTGGGAGCTGATATCCACAACCACGGGACTTGTGGCCGCCAACGCCGAGAGCTGGGTCCTAGTCCCAATCCAACGTTTCAGGAGATTGATGTGGTATATTTGTTCTTCTTTCCTCCTTCCAGGTTGGCGCACCCGGTAGGTGACCGGCCCTACACGCTCGGTGATGGTGTACGGACCCTGCCATTGGGCGAGGAACTTACAGGCGGTAGTCGGGACTAGGACAAGCACGTGGTCTCCCGGCTGGAACTCCCGTGGTTGGGCCGCCCGATCGTAACGACGTTTTTGGGCTTCTTGGGCCTTGACAAGGTGCTCTTTGACGAGGGGCATCACTCGGTCAATTTTCTCCCTCATGTCCCGGACGTGCTCAACGGTGGACCGATGGGCCGCGGGCTGCTGTTCCCAGGCCTCTTTGGCCACGTCGAGCAGGCCACGGGGTTGACGTCCAAAGAGGAGCTCAAAGGGGGTGAAACCGGTGGAGGCCTGGGGAACCTCTCGTATGCCGAAAAGGACATATGGTATCATTTGGTCCCAATCACGGCGATCGTCAGCAGCCACGCGACGGAGCATCTGCTTCAACGTCTGGTTGAATCTTTCGACCAGCCCATCGGTCTGCGGATGGTACACTGTAGTGCGCAGTTGTTTCACTTTGTGGAGGCGACAAAGGTCAGCCATCATCCGGGACATGAATGGGGTGCCCTGGTCGGTCAGGATCTCCTTGGGGATGCCGACCCGGCTACTAAGCAGGAAGAGTTCCTGGGCAATTGCCTTCGCGGTGGCCTTTCGAAGGGGGATGGCTTCCGGGTAGCGGGTCGCATAGTCCACGATGACCAGGATGTGCTCGTGGCCCCGGGCAGACTTAGGCAGCGGTCCCACCAGATCCATCCCTATCCGCTCGAAGGGCACCTCGATTATGGGCAGCGGAATCAATGGCGAGGGGGGAGGGGCCCGTGGCGCCGTTCGCTGGCACACGGGGCACGCCTGGCAAAACCGTTTCACGTCCGCCTCCAGACCGGGCCAGTGGAAACGGTCCCTTATCCGTTGGGTGGTATTCTGCGCGCCCAGGTGACCAGCCATCGGATGGGAGTGGGCCAGCTCCATTATCGTCTCCACCTTTGAACGGGGCACCACCAAGAGTTGTACTTCCTCCCCCCTTCGCTGGGCAACGCAGTACAGCAGGCCGTTCTGGACCACAAAGTGAGGGGTTGGGTGCGGTGGTGGTTGACTTTCCTTGCCTTCAACCACCCTCACTTGGGCCCAGCAATGTTTGAGCCGATCGTCCCCGAGCTGCTCCTTTGCGAACGTTCCCCCTCTCCTGGCCTGTTGAAACACATCATAGAAGAGGTTAGAGGACTGGGAGGGGGACTCACCGTCTCTGGCGCTATCGGTCGTCATCAGGGCAGGTTGTCGCCGTCGGGGACCTCGGCTCAGCTTCCCTCGTCGGCGGTTCCCGGCTGGGCTGGCAGGCTGCGTAACGGCGGCGAGCAGTTGGTCGAACCCCGGCCAGTCCCGGCCGAGGAGGACGGGCACGGGCAGATCTTTCACGACCCCCACCTCTACGGGCCAGGTGCCCGGGCTAGCCGTGATGTAGATCTGACGGGCTGGAACGTGGCGGGTATCTCCGTGCACGCAGGTGATGGGAATCTGGGCCTTGGTGCCCGTCCTCGGGGGTAATACTGTTGGCTGGACCAAGCTCACCGCACTCCCGGAGTCCAGCAAGGCCTGGTACGTTCGGCCGTTGATCTTCACCCGCGCCTGCGGGGCTTCCGGCGGCAGCTCCTGGTGTACCACGCAACCCGCCAGCCAGGTTCTGCCAGGTGAACGCGGGGGATCCGTGGGCATCGGCTCATCCTGAATGCCGGGAACCGCGGGCCTGCTGATTGAGCGTTGGGTGCCCTCCGGCGCGCGTCGCTCCTGAAACACCCTCCGGGGAAAAGGCGGTGCTCGCTCCCCAGCCTCCCGTCGCTGCGTCGCTTCTGCCAGCTCGATGGCCTCCACTAGATCCCCGATGGTTTGCGGGTTCCGCATGCCGGCTGCCTGCCGAAGAGAGCGGGGGAGGGCCCGGAGAAAACGGTCCACAACCACTCGCTCGGCCACCTGAGCGGCGCTAGGATCTCCCGACAACAACCAGTGCTGGGAGAGGCGTGACAGTTCGGCTGCCTGGGCGCGGGCTGGCAACCGGCTATTGTACTCCCAGGCGTGGAACAGTTGGGCTGCTGCAATCGGGGACAAGCCGACGCGGGCCAGGATTTCCTTCCGTAGGTCGTCGTAGGAGTCCACGGAACTGGTTGGCAGCGAGAAGTAAGCCTGTTGCGGCTCTCCAGTCAATAGCGGCGCCAGGATCCGTGCCCACTCGTCCCTTGGCCAGTCTTCCCGCGTCGCGATGGCCTCGAACATCTGGAGGTAATGTTCTACATCGTCGTGGGCGGTCATCTTCGGCAGGAGACGGGTGGCTTGAACTCGGGGGTCGGGCAGCGGAACCTGCTGGGCAGCAGAAACGCGCAGAGTGGCGATCTCACGCTCCGTCTCTCCCTGTCGAGCGGCCATGTGCTCGACAATTTGTTGTTGACGGATGCTTACTTCAGTGAGATGCTTTAATAACTCTTCCATGGCTGGGGAGTAGCTGCCGCCTGTGCGTGACTGGGCGAGGAAAGACAAAGAGGGGAAAAAAATTAGTTGGGGTTGTCGTGACAGTCGGTGATTCTTCAGCAATCTGCCCGCATTCTCCACCAGTGTAGCGGGCTGAAGAATCACACGACAGCTGCAGGTGCAGTAAATGCCCCGGAGGGGTGTTTATTCAAACAAACAAGTGTGGTGAGGTGGGTGCTAACGTGTCCGGTGCTCCAAGGCAGTGCCGCGTGATCCCTTCCTTTGGCCGTGGGTGCTTGCCGTGCAGTGGCGTGGTGTTTGAAGTGATGGGCCGATCGGTCACTAGCTGCTATCTGTGGGGTAGAGAGAGATTGGACACAAGCGTTAGTCACCATTCGTTGGGAGTCGTTGCTCACCGGCGTGTGTTGCAGAGAGGCTTTTGTAGCTCTCTGGTAACGAGTGTCAGCTGTGACCGATCAGCCCGTGATGACGGCGGCCAGGTGTTCCTCCTTCGTTTCCAGGGCGACGCTGATAGGTGCTCGGGACGCTTCTCACACTCCCCCCCCCTAAGCGACGTCCTGGTCCTGCGGGACGGGGGGAGGACGGGGAACGAGGGAGGGGTAACCCTTGACAGACCTACGAAAGCTGTCCACAGCCGCGAGAGTCCGTCAGCGTTGGCATTGGCGGTCCCGGCCCGATGACGCACGTCAAAGTGGAAGTCCTGGAGCGCCAGGAACCAGCGAGTCACTCGGGCGTTGGTGTCCTTGGCCCGGGCCATCCACTGTAAAGGGGCATGGTCAGTAAAAAGGGTGAACTTTCTGCCGAGGAGGTAATACCTTAGCTCCAGGACTGCCCACTTGACGGCCAACGCTTCTTTCTCCACCGCGGCGTAGCGTTGTTCGGTCGGGGACAGCTTTCGGCTGATGTATAACACCGGGTGTTCCTCACCGTTTTGGACCTGGGAGAGGACGGCTCCCAACCCAGTGTTAGAGGCGTCGGTCTGTAGCAAGAAGGGGCGGTTAAAGTCAGGCGCGTGCAACACCGGTTCCGAGGTGAGCGCTGCCTTCACTCGACGAAACGCTTCTTCCTCAGTGGGTCCCCAGGAAACCTTCTCCGCCTGCCCCTTCTTGGTCAGGTCTGTCAAGGGGGCTGCTAAGGAGGAGAAGTTAGGAATAAAGCAGCGATAGTAGCCCGCCAGACCCAAAAAGGCTCGTACCTGTGTTTTTGAGGTGGGCCGTGGGGCCGAGAGAATCGCTGCCACTTTCGTCTCTTGAGGTCTAATCAGTCCACGGCCCACCCGGAAGCCGAGGTACTTGGCTTCAGGCAGAGCCAGGTGACATTTTTTTGGGTTGGCGGTAAGTCCAGCCCGACGTAGCTCCATAAGCACCCTCCGTAAGCGCTCCAGATGGTCTTCCCAGGTCTCCGAGTGAACCACGACGTCATCCAGGTAGGCGGCTGCATACTCCTGGTGGGGCCTTAGCAGGACATCCATCAACCTTTGGAACGTCGCGGGCGCCCCGTGAAGCCCGAAGGGGAGAACCCGGTACTGCCAGTGCCCAGATGGAGTGGAAAAGGCGGTCTTCGGTTTGGCTTGCTGCGACAAGGGTACTTGCCAATATCCCTTCGTGAGGTCCAGAGTGGTGATAAACCGGGCTCTCCCCAGACGATCCAGGAGTTCATCTACTCGTGGCATGGGGTAGCCATCGAACTCGGAGACCTCGTTGAGCCGGCGGAAGTCGTTACAAAAACGGAGGGTGCCATCTGGTTTTGGGACCATTACGATGGGGCTGGACCAAGGGCTGCGGGAGGGCTCAATCACTCCTAACTTCACCATCTCCTGTACGCCCTCCTCGATGGCACGTCGCCGAGCCTCAGGGATCCGGTAGGGACGCTGCCTGACGACGGTCCCGGGTGGTGTGCGCACGTCATGCTCGAGGACGTTGGTCCGCCCGGGGAGTGAGGAGAACACATCCGAGAACTGACCGACCAGATGTTGAAGCTCCGTCTTCTGGGCGGCCGAGAGGTGGGAGCTGATATCCACAACCACGGGACTTGTGGCCGCCAACGCCGAGAGCTGGGTCCTAGTCCCAATCCAACGTTTCAGGAGATTGATGTGGTATATTTGTTCTTCTTTCCTCCTTCCAGGTTGGCGCACCCGGTAGGTGACCGGCCCTACACGCTCGGTGATGGTGTACGGACCCTGCCATTGGGCGAGGAACTTACAGGCGGTAGTCGGGACTAGGACAAGCACGTGGTCTCCCGGCTGGAACTCCCGTGGTTGGGCCGCCCGATCGTAACGACGTTTTTGGGCTTCTTGGGCCTTGACAAGGTGCTCTTTGACGAGGGGCATCACTCGGTCAATTTTCTCCCTCATGTCCCGGACGTGCTCAACGGTGGACCGATGGGCCGCGGGCTGCTGTTCCCAGGCCTCTTTGGCCACGTCGAGCAGGCCACGGGGTTGACGTCCAAAGAGGAGCTCAAAGGGGGTGAAACCGGTGGAGGCCTGGGGAACCTCTCGTATGCCGAAAAGGACATATGGTATCATTTGGTCCCAATCACGGCGATCGTCAGCAGCCACGCGACGGAGCATCTGCTTCAACGTCTGGTTGAATCTTTCGACCAGCCCATCGGTCTGCGGATGGTACACTGTAGTGCGCAGTTGTTTCACTTTGTGGAGGCGACAAAGGTCAGCCATCATCCGGGACATGAATGGGGTGCCCTGGTCGGTCAGGATCTCCTTGGGGATGCCGACCCGGCTACTAAGCAGGAAGAGTTCCTGGGCAATTGCCTTCGCGGTGGCCTTTCGAAGGGGGATGGCTTCCGGGTAGCGGGTCGCATAGTCCACGATGACCAGGATGTGCTCGTGGCCCCGGGCAGACTTAGGCAGCGGTCCCACCAGATCCATCCCTATCCGCTCGAAGGGCACCTCGATTATGGGCAGCGGAATCAATGGCGAGGGGGGAGGGGCCCGTGGCGCCGTTCGCTGGCACACGGGGCACGCCTGGCAAAACCGTTTCACGTCCGCCTCCAGACCGGGCCAGTGGAAACGGTCCCTTATCCGTTGGGTGGTATTCTGCGCGCCCAGGTGACCAGCCATCGGATGGGAGTGGGCCAGCTCCATTATCGTCTCCACCTTTGAACGGGGCACCACCAAGAGTTGTACTTCCTCCCCCCTTCGCTGGGCAACGCAGTACAGCAGGCCGTTCTGGACCACAAAGTGAGGGGTTGGGTGCGGTGGTGGTTGACTTTCCTTGCCTTCAACCACCCTCACTTGGGCCCAGCAATGTTTGAGCCGATCGTCCCCGAGCTGCTCCTTTGCGAACGTTCCCCCTCTCCTGGCCTGTTGAAACACATCATAGAAGAGGTTAGAGGACTGGGAGGGGGACTCACCGTCTCTGGCGCTATCGGTCGTCATCAGGGCAGGTTGTCGCCGTCGGGGACCTCGGCTCAGCTTCCCTCGTCGGCGGTTCCCGGCTGGGCTGGCAGGCTGCGTAACGGCGGCGAGCAGTTGGTCGAACCCCGGCCAGTCCCGGCCGAGGAGGACGGGCACGGGCAGATCTTTCACGACCCCCACCTCTACGGGCCAGGTGCCCGGGCTAGCCGTGATGTAGATCTGACGGGCTGGAACGTGGCGGGTATCTCCGTGCACGCAGGTGATGGGAATCTGGGCCTTGGTGCCCGTCCTCGGGGGTAATACTGTTGGCTGGACCAAGCTCACCGCACTCCCGGAGTCCAGCAAGGCCTGGTACGTTCGGCCGTTGATCTTCACCCGCGCCTGCGGGGCTTCCGGCGGCAGCTCCTGGTGTACCACGCAACCCGCCAGCCAGGTTCTGCCAGGTGAACGCGGGGGATCCGTGGGCATCGGCTCATCCTGAATGCCGGGAACCGCGGGCCTGCTGATTGAGCGTTGGGTGCCCTCCGGCGCGCGTCGCTCCTGAAACACCCTCCGGGGAAAAGGCGGTGCTCGCTCCCCAGCCTCCCGTCGCTGCGTCGCTTCTGCCAGCTCGATGGCCTCCACTAGATCCCCGATGGTTTGCGGGTTCCGCATGCCGGCTGCCTGCCGAAGAGAGCGGGGGAGGGCCCGGAGAAAACGGTCCACAACCACTCGCTCGGCCACCTGAGCGGCGCTAGGATCTCCCGACAACAACCAGTGCTGGGAGAGGCGTGACAGTTCGGCTGCCTGGGCGCGGGCTGGCAACCGGCTATTGTACTCCCAGGCGTGGAACAGTTGGGCTGCTGCAATCGGGGACAAGCCGACGCGGGCCAGGATTTCCTTCCGTAGGTCGTCGTAGGAGTCCACGGAACTGGTTGGCAGCGAGAAGTAAGCCTGTTGCGGCTCTCCAGTCAATAGCGGCGCCAGGATCCGTGCCCACTCGTCCCTTGGCCAGTCTTCCCGCGTCGCGATGGCCTCGAACATCTGGAGGTAATGTTCTACATCGTCGTGGGCGGTCATCTTCGGCAGGAGACGGGTGGCTTGAACTCGGGGGTCGGGCAGCGGAACCTGCTGGGCAGCAGAAACGCGCAGAGTGGCGATCTCACGCTCCGTCTCTCCCTGTCGAGCGGCCATGTGCTCGACAATTTGTTGTTGACGGATGCTTACTTCAGTGAGATGCTTTAATAACTCTTCCATGGCTGGGGAGTAGCTGCCGCCTGTGCGTGACTGGGCGAGGAAAGACAAAGAGGGGAAAAAAATTAGTTGGGGTTGTCGTGACAGTCGGTGATTCTTCAGCAATCTGCCCGCATTCTCCACCAGTGTAGCGGGCTGAAGAATCACACGACAGCTGCAGGTGCAGTAAATGCCCCGGAGGGGTGTTTATTCAAACAAACAAGTGTGGTGAGGTGGGTGCTAACGTGTCCGGTGCTCCAAGGCAGTGCCGCGTGATCCCTTCCTTTGGCCGTGGGTGCTTGCCGTGCAGTGGCGTGGTGTTTGAAGTGATGGGCCGATCGGTCACTAGCTGCTATCTGTGGGGTAGAGAGAGATTGGACACAAGCGTTAGTCACCATTCGTTGGGAGTCGTTGCTCACCGGCGTGTGTTGCAGAGAGGCTTTTGTAGCTCTCTGGTAACGAGTGTCAGCTGTGACCGATCAGCCCGTGATGACGGCGGCCAGGTGTTCCTCCTTCGTTTCCAGGGCGACGCTGATAGGTGCTCGGGACGCTTCTCACAAGTGTTACCAGAACATGTTATCTAGTGTCATAATCAAACTTTAGCTCATGACACACAAACCTAACAAATACACAGAATACAAAAACCTCAATCAAGAACCATTTTACAAGTCAAGTCACCTTACAATATCAAAAAAGGAAAATAGTGTGTCAATAATGTAAAATGAAAAGATTTAAAAAAAAAGATTTTCAGTTAAAGGCATTTCATTATTGAATTCAGTGATGTCATCATCCAGCTCAGTTCAGTTTAGTGTTTACTGCAGTGTTGGGGCAGTTCTCCTCTGGCCAAGACAAGTCAATGTCTTTTAGAGTATTTCTATTATGTGTATTTCAGCACGTCAACTACAGTATACAACATAAATATACAGGTGCAGATACAGTAAAACCCAACAATGAGCTTTAATAAAAGTTTTCTTTCATTACACTACTGTAAAGAGATCTTCAGTAGATGAAAAGCACTAGAAAAGAAAATTATAAAATGCCAAAGAATCAAACTCAGCCGCAGAGAGGTCTTTGGGCATCCAAGCTACCGTCAGCCCATGCTGAGAGGTAGGAATGGGTTTGAAAGTATTGATTCTGTCCAGGAGAACAGAGCATTCAGAAGATAGACTCCAGGGCCTTGTGCTGTCTGGAATGAAATCTCCCGCAGAGTCTGACCATACACCAACTCTGCTGAGGAAGTTTGTAAACCCTCCTTGGGAACTGTTCGCAGGCCCAGGAGAACCCAGGGCAGCCACTTAATCCATCTGTCATCTGTGAAACTGGCCCTCAGTGCAGTTTTGAGAGAACGATGAAAGCGTTCACACAGCCCATTGGCCTGTGGGTGAAAGGCCTTAGTATGGTGAAGCTGCACACCTAGGATCCGAGCCACCTCCGTCCACAACTAAGATGGAAATTGAGGGCAATATCAGAAAATATGTCCGATGGTGTGCCGAAAAACGCAACCCAAGTGTCGATGAAGCCCCGTGCTACATCCGCCGTTGTCATTGAGGCCAATGGTGCTGCTTCCGGCCACCTGGTGGTTTGATTCACCATAGTCAGAAGGGGAGTAAACCCCTGGGAGGTTGCAGTGGACCAACCAGGTCAATGTTAAGATGGTCCAAATGTCGTTCTGATACCTCAAAAGTTTCCAGTGGCGCTTTAATGTGTCTCTGCACTTTAGCCCGCTGACATGCCACACACGCTGAAACCCAGATACGAACATCCATTTTCAATCCATGCCACACAAACTTTGACGAGACCTGTTTCTGTGAAGCTTTCCGCCCAGGGTGTGACAAACTGTGGACCTTGTCGAACACGGCTCTCCTCCACTGCACAGGTACCACTGGACAGAGTTACTCCTGCCTCTGTGAAGCAGATGTCAGCTATTTTCAAACTTGAGCTGTCCTGGAAGCCTGCACATCGGGGTCGGATTGCAGGTCAGCTGCTAACTGGACAAAGTCTACACCCAAGTGTACTGCTTGCACAGTAGCCCTGGAAAGGCAATCTGCCACAATGTTGCTTTTTCCGTCGATGTGCAGGCCAGGTGGTGTTACTGGCATAATGACCAGGGCTCAGAAACTTTGGACATAGCATAAAGCAAGGGTTTATGATCCACAAACGCTGTGAAAACACATCTCTCCAAAAAGAAACGAACTCCCTATTTCCCTCCCTATCTCCCGCTTTGCTCCCTATTTATGTACTTTTCTCAGATTTCTCTAAGATTTTAATGTCAGCAGATCAGCATAGTGCTCAAACAACACAGTTTTTGGAAAAAGAAGACTTTTTTTCTCCCACTGCCAGCAGCTTACATTCTGGAGACAGGAAAACACAGCTGTCTACATTGAAACAGACAAGAGAAAATGCCCCTTGTGGAATCTACTTGCTGCATGAACTGCCACAGACTTATACAAAGGATTGTGGTTCTTGAAACAAAGTTACTAGCTGGACCTCCAAAAGAGACGGAACACACAGCAGATGGTCATCACGGACCCCCTCAGCATACAAGATTCAAGATTTCAAGATTCAAGAGTTTTATTTGTCACATACACAATTATACAGGGTATAACCAACAGTGAAATGTAGGTCAGGTCCGCTCCAAGGACAGTGCAATTATAAAGAATACAAATATTAAGAAGAAGTACAAACATAAAATAAAATAAAAGATAAGATAAAATAAGATAAGATAAGATAAAAAAATATAAATATAAATGTGCAGGTCAGTATGTTGTTGACAAATAGTAATGAGAGGAATGTGCAAAACGTTGTACAGGGTATTTGAATAGCAGCAATATGAGGTAGAGAAAATTTATGAATAGCTTATTGATATATGATATTTACATGGAGAAAAATTATGAATAACTTATTGATATGGTGGTATTACATGGAGTCAAGTGATATTATGACACAGAGTTAGAGTTTAGGAGCCTGATGGCCTGGGGGAAGAAGCTCCTCCTAAGTCTCTCAGTTTTTGCCTTCAGGCTACGAAAGCGCTTACCAGATGGAAGCAAAGTGAATAGTCGGTTACCAGGGTGATTAGAGACCTTGAAGATTTTAACAGCTCTATATTTGCAGCGTTTGAGGTAGATGCCCTGCAGAGAGGGGAGAGCAGACCCTGAGATGCGCTCAGCTAAGCGCACAACTCTCTGTAGTGCTTTGCAGTCCTGATTGGAGCTGTTTCCATACCACACTGAGATGCACTGAGTCAATACACTTTCTATGGTCCCTGAATAGAAAGTTTTCAGGATTGCTGGTGAGACCCTGAATTTCCTCAGCTGTCGCAGATGGTACAGTCTTTGCCTGGCTTTCTTAACCTGTGTTTGGATGTGTGTAGTCCAAGTCAGGTTCTCGGAGATGTTTACACCGAGGTACTTGAAGCTACTCACCCTCTCCACAGGGGTCCCACTGATCCTGAGAGGAGAGTAGGGCTGCTGCTGTCTCTTCCTAAAGTCCATGATCAGCTCTTTAGTTTTCCCCACATTCAGAGAGAGACAGTTGTCCTGGCACCATGATGTGAGTCTCTCTACCTCATCCAAGTATGCGGTCTCATCGTTGTTGGAGATGAGGCCCAGAACCACAGTGTCATCAGCGAATTTGACAATAGATGTGGAGCTGTGAGAGGACACGCAGTCATGCGTGTAGAGAGAGTAGAGCAGGGGACTCAGGACACAGCCCTGTGGGGCTCCTATGTTCAGAGTGATGGAGTTTGAGGTGAACTGGCCAACTTTCACCACTTGAGGTCTGCCGGTGAGGAAGTCTTGAATCCAATCACAGAGTGATGTGTTTGGGCCGAGGTCCATGAGTTTAGAAGCTAGCTTGATGGGGACTATAGTGTTGAAAGCTGAGCTATAGTCAATGAATAGCAGCCTTACATAATTCCCATTGTTGCTGTCCAAGTGTGTGAGGGAAGAGTGGAGAACGTGAGAAGTGGCATCGTCCGTGGATCTATTTGGGCGATAGGCAAACTGAAGAGGGTCCAAAGTATCAGGGATGGAGGAGCAGATGTGGCTCTTTACAAGTCTCTCAAAAACCTTCATGACTATAGATGTGAGGGCAATTGGGCGATAGTCATTCAGGCAAGAGGGTTTATTGTTCTTTGGCACAGGGATAATAATGGATTTTTTGAATGAAGTGGGAACCACGGAGGTAGCAAGGGACTCATTAAAAATGGAAGTGAACAAACCAGCGAGCTGATCGGCGCAGGACCTCAGAACACGGCCGGTTATCCCATCAGGACCGGCTGCTTTCCTGACGTTCACTCTCTTTAACGCCCTCCGAACCTCATCCTCCGACACGGTGATTACAGGATCATCGCTGCTCTGCCTGCTGCTTCCTGACGCGCCGCCGCCGTTGCCATCGAAGCGGCTGTAGAAGATGTTTAACTCGTCGGCCAGCAACGGATCTGCTCTCACCTCCGTGGAGGATTTGTTTCCGAAGTCACAGATGGTCCTCAGTCCCTGCCACATCCGTCGAGTCGTTGAGCTGGAAATGAGACTCAATTCTCTCTCTGTATCTGTGTTTGGCGGCTCTTACTGCACGACGGAGAGCATAGCACGATGCTTTGTACTCGCTCGTATTTCCAGACAGAAGAGCCTCATTGTAAGCGGCAGTGCGTGTGTTAACCGCGGCACGGATTGTTCTGTCCACCCACGGTTTCTGATTGGAGAATGTCCTTATCGTTATTGTTTCTGTAGCTTGCTCGGTTAGCGTGTTTACAAAACTTAATGCTACATCCGTGAACTCGCTGACGTCAGAAGAACTCGCCCGGAACATGTCCCAGTCGACGTCATCAAGCGCCGCCTGCAGCATAGTCTCTGAGTGGGAGGACCAGCGCGTCACTACTCTCTGCACCAGAGGTTCCTGAACGAGCCTTTGTTTGTATTCCGGTGTTAGAAAAATGGTGGCATGGTCCAATTTGCCAAAAGCCGGTAGTGAGCGGGCTTTGTAGGCATCCTTGAACTGAGTGTAGCAATGATCCAGTGTGTTTGGTCCTCTAGTTGGACAGGATACGTGTTGGTGGAAGTTCGGCATGACCTGTCTGAGGTTGGCTTTGTTAAAGTCCCCCGCGATGATAAAGGCAGCGTCAGGATGTTTGTTGATGTAGCCGCTGAGCACATCGTGAAGCTTAGACAAAGCCAAGCCGGTGTCCACCTGTGGTGGAATGTACACAGCAGTAACAATGATCGATGAAAACTCCCGGGGCAGATAAAATGGGCGGCAAATAATGGTAAGATGTTCCAGATGAGGCGAGCAGGAACGCGACAGAATGGAGATATTCCTGGGATCACACCATTTCTTGTTGATCATGAAACACACTCCTCCACCCCTGGATTTACCGGCCTCTGCTGTTCTGTCCGTCCGAAAGACAGAGAAGTTATCACTCGGCATTACAGCAGTGTCCGGGACCGAGGACGAAAGCCACGTTTCTTACAAACAAAGGATGTTGCAGTCCCTTATGTCCCGTTGGAAACTAATCCTGGCTCTAAGATCGTCCATCTTATTCTCCAAGGATTGGACATTAGCAAGGAGAATGCTTGGAAGAGGAGGACTATGAGCCCTTTTCCTGAGTCTGACTCGAATTCCAGCGCGCTTCCCGCGGTGTTTCTTGATCCGTCGCCTCGGGGGGGTTATTGTTCGTCTCCACGTTCCGAAGAATCTCCAGAGGCCACGCAGGATTCGTGGATAAAGTGTCCTGAAGCAGGTTGGTGTAGCGGTTTCCAATGTCCAAAAGTGTTTCTATGTTGTAGGTGATCAGTGCCGACGTGAAATGTGTAAAAAGGGAAAGTAAAAGTAGGTTCAAAAGTAAGTTTAAGCTAAATCTCAGCGGAGCGACCCGAACGGTGTCCGAACACAGCGGCGCCATCTTGGTAGAATCTGGTGAGTCCTGATTCAGCTGGTGAGACAGCTGGTGAGTCCTGTGAATCTAGTGAATCTCAACAGTTTATACTAAGTGTAGAGGAACAAGCTGAAACTGATCGACAGACTAATCGATGGCACAAACAGGGAGCGAGACCCAAAAGAAGTCGAGACATCAGATTGTCACAAGTATCTCATATTGCTGCTGTAGCATCCTCTACCCCAGATACAGCTATGACAAGACTTGTAAACATGGGCATTCTACAACCCCCTATACATCTTGAGAGCAGATTTGAAGCATTAATGTGGGTGAGGAATCCCCAAATGTGACTAAACATGGATTGAATCAGCCAGCAGCTAACACTGCTACTAACAGGCGCTCGAGGTCAAGCAGACCGCGGCATTCAGCTCAGAGCGCAGCTGAACCCAGGACTCTGATAGTGGGTGACTCTATTATCAGAAACATCAGTAGCAGGACTACAACTACATGCTGCTTTCCTCAAGCAATCGTCTCTTATGTGAACAAGGAACTTCAGAACATTCTGATGAAGCACAAGACTGCAAATCGAGTCATCATCCATGTGGGGAAGAATGATATTCGGAAAGATCAGTCAGAACTCCTTAAGAAGGATTTCAGTCAGTTCAGTCATTCATCAGTGGACCACTCCCAGCTAGGGGAACTAACATGTTTTCACAGCTGCTTAGGCTGAATACATGGCTACGAAGAACCTGGATTATAAAAGGAATCAACTTCATCGACAACTTCAGTCTTTTCTGGGGTCATAGACAACTGTTTAAACTGGATAGCCTCCACCAAAACAAACTTGGTGCAAGAGTGCTAAAGGACAATATCTTTTCATCAGTGGTGTCTGCCAATCCACTCGGCCTGAATGGCACACACACGCCTGGACAGAGTATGAGTGACCACAGGACTTCATATCAGCTACAGAGTCATCATGTGGTTGACACATCCCACAAGGACATTGATAACACCACGCAGCCAAAACAAGCTTTCCTTATGGAAACTATCCCGGCTGAGCCCTGCCCACAGAGCTCATCACAAACAGATTGTGACGTACTAGAAGCTCCAAGACTCAGCACCCAAGGACAACTTTCTGGAAAACAGCCAGGGAAGCCAGGACAACATATTACAGCCTCCTGAAACACCAAAGCCAGAGCCCATGTCACCAAACACATTATCCCTCTCTCCAGCATCTCCACTTCTAAACTTCTCACAGAAAAATGGAGGAACTTGTGTATGCTGGGACCAAACTCTCCCACTCTTTCGCTGCAAGCCCCCAGATATCAACTAAAAATCGGCAGGCCCCACAACCACCAAAGTCTGCAGGCCAAGCTCTCCCTCTTCCTCCTGTGAGACCGCTGCCGCAACGCCAGGACCCAAACCCTCCTCCATTGGCTTTAGGTGAACCAAAAACAACAGATAACAGCTCTCAGTGATATGTGTCGGGTCCCTGCTCTATTAGCAGCAACATTCACAGATGTTTACAGAATAAGCCCGGGAACCCAGTGTGCCTGTAGCTTTCTCTATTTCTGTTTTATCACGTGATAGAAAGTATAAGGCCTTCTCAAGCCATACGGCTGACCTTTCTAATCTGTAGCCTGTAATGCATCAATCTAAGATTGCTGTAAAAACAAAATGCAAGTTAGTATTTTTCAACATTCGGTCCCTAAAAAATAAATAATTTCTGATCAATGATTTAATAACCACAAAACAACCTGGATTTTATGTTTCTAAATTAAACATGGCTAGAAGACAGCTGCAGTGCAACAGTCCTCAATGAATTAGCAGCTCCTAACTTTAATTTTACAAGTGTCTGCAGGACTGTTAGGAGAGGTAGAGGTGTAGCTGCTCTATTTAAAGATGTTTATAAATGCAAGCAAGTGTCATATTGTCAGTATTTGTCTTTTGAATACCTAGGTATTGTGATGAAAGGTGCTCCACGCATTCTGTTATCAATGATTTTGACAGTTTTGCTCTTACAGGGGATTTTAATATTAACATAGATAATGCAGAAATCAAAACTTCAAAAGAAGTTAACTGTTTAAAACACCTTTGACCTGATTAAGCATGTGCATGGACCCACACACAATCATGGACACAGTCTAGATTCTCTCATCAGTAGAGGTCTAAACATTTCATCCATTGTTATTAAGGATGCAGCACTATCTTATAATTTCTGTATTTTCTTTGATATATTGATCTCTGCAAAGAGATGCATTAACGAGAACACTGGTGTGCTATTTATGAAGGCGACATCTTTAACACCAAGCATTTCTGCAGACTGTTGATCTTCTCCTGGATTCATTTAACTCAAAAGTTAAGAATGTTATTGATGATATTGCTCCGATAAAGGTCAGCAAGAAGACTGGCAGACAAAAATCACTTTGGGGAAAATCAACAGCAGTTCAGAGCATGAAAAGACAATGCTGAAAAGCTGAGCAGATGTGGCGGAAGACGAAACTCAATTCACTATTGCATCTATAAAGACAGCCTTCATGCTTTCAATGTGGAACTAGCCACAGCTAAACAGACCTTCTTTTCAAACCTTATAAACAGTAACTTAAACAACACTCGCACTCTTTTTGCGAATGTTGAGAGACTGACAACCCCCCCCCCAAGTCAGATTCCCAGTGAAATGCTCTCCGACAGCAAATGCAATGAGTTTGCTTCCTTCTTTTCTGAGAAGATCAATAATATCAGAAAGGAGATTGGCACATATTATAGTTATGCAGAGGTCACACAGATTCGACCGCAATTTCAAAAAGAAGTGACTCTGTGTGTTTTTGAAGCAATTGATAGCCAAATTTTAGAAGAAATAGTACAGCACCTTAAATAGTCAACCTGCTATCTTGACACACATCTTTCTCAAAAATATGCTTAACTGTTTAGAAGCTGATCTCTTAGAAGTGGTGAACGCCTCACTTCTTTCTGGGACTTTTCCAAACTCCCTGAAAACTGCAGTTGTTAAGCCCTTTCTGAAAAAGCGCAATCTTGATAACACAATGTTGATCAACTATAGACCAATATCAAATCTTCCTTTCATAGGTAAGATTATTGAAAAGGTAGTTTTTAATCAGCTGAACAACTACTTAAACTCAAATGGATATCTGGACAATTTTCAGTCTGGTTTCCGAGCGCATCACAGCACAGAGACAACACTCATTAAGATAATAATTGATATTCGCTTTAATTCTCATTCTGGCAAAATATCAGTGCTGGTACTACTAGATCTTAGTGCTGCGTTTGACACTGTCGATCATAACATACTTCTAGAGAGACTGGAAAACTGGGTCGGGCTTTCTGGGATGGCACTCAAATGGTTCAGGTCATACTTAGAAGGGACTGGTTATTATGAGAGTATAGGAGAGCATAAGTCTAAGTGGAAGAATAATGAGGAAGAACCAAATTGCCTATCACAGCTATGCTGATGTTACCCAGATTTACCTAACCTTATCTCCAAATGACTACAGCCCCATTGACTCCCTCTGCCAATGCATTGATGAAATTAACTGAAGAAAGTTCTGGCACATCCAACTGTTAAACAAGGAGAAAACTGAAGTCATTGCATTTGGAAACAAAGATGAAGTTCTCAAGGTGAATGCATCCTTTGACTCTAGGGGTCAAACAACTAAAAATCAAGTAAAAATTATTAATTATAAAAATTCTGGAGACAGACCTTGTCAAGACTTGGAGAAACTTGTTCATGCCTTTATCACCAGCAGGGTGGATTACTGTAATGGTCTCCTCACCGGCCTTCCCAAGAAGACCATTAGACAGCTGCAGCTCATCCAGAACACTACTGCCAGGATTCTGACTAGAACCAGAAAATCTGAGCATATCACACCAGTCCTCAGGTCCTTACACTGGCTTCCAGTTACATTTAGGATTGATTTTAAAGTACTTTTACTTGTTTATAAGTCACTCAATGGCCCAGGACCTAAATACATTGCAGATATGGTCACTGAATATAAACTGAACAGACCACTCAGATCATTAGGATCGAGTCAGTTAGAAATACCAAGGGTTCACACAAAACAAGGGGAGTCTGCTTTTAGCTATTATGCTGCCCGCAGTTGGAACCAGCTTCCAGAAGAGATCAGATGTGCTAAAACATTAGCCACATTTAAATCAAGACTCAAAACTCATCTGTTTAACTGTGCATTTGTTGAATGAGCACTGTGATACAAACTGATTGGACTGTACTTTATGTATAATCATTTATATAAACATTTGCTTTTAAATGTAAAATCCAATGTTTGCAGTATTTGAATTGGAATGATTTTCATGAGTTTTATAGAAATGAATACTGTCACAATAAATATATTTATAAACATGTCTTAAATATTAAATGTGATCTATTCAGTGATCAACTAGAATCTCAAGTAAACATGTCTGTTGAAGCAACAATTGCACAGTTATCTGAGGTTAAACATGTTTTACTGACGGCTTTAAAACACTGAGCAGTTTTAAGTAAAATCTCTCAATCTCTGAATCTTCTGTCACTGGCTGAAGACGACAGACCGAAGCAGTCGACACAGAATCAGAACCAGAATCAGAATCAGAATGAGCTTTATTGGCCAGGTATGTTTACACATACAAGGAATTTGTTGTAGTGACAGAAGCTCCACAGTGCAACAGAGAGACAGCAACAGGACAGGACACAGGTAATGAAACAAAATAACAGGAAATAGCCAATGACCAATGTACAAGCAGCAAAAAAAAATAAGAAATGCACAATATATAATATATAATATAGGCGACTATGTATGTACAGGTCAAGTATGTGCAAATTAGAAATGAGAAAATAAAATAAGTGAGTGTGGTGAATGGATAATGTATTAGTTGTGTGTTTTACGTTTATTTATTGAGTGTTCATGAGATGTATTGACTGAGGGAAGAAACTGTTCCTGTGTCTGGTCGTTCTGGTGCTCAGAGCTCTGTAGCGTCGACCAGATGGTAAAAGTTCAAAGAGGTTGTGTGCTGGATGTGAGGGGTCCAGAGTGATTTTACCAGCCTTTTTGCTCACTCTGGATGAGTACAGTTCTTGGAGAGTGGGGAGGGTTGTACCAATGATTCGCTCAGCAGTCCGGACTACCCTCCGTAGTCTTCTGAGGTCAGATTTGGTAGCTGAGCTGAACCAGACAGTTATTGAGGTGCAGAGGATGGATTCAATGATGGCAGAGTAGAACTGTTTCAGTAAGTCCTGTGGCAGGTTGAACTTCCTCAGCTGGCGAAGAAAGTACAACCTCTGCTGGGCCTTCCTGACAATGGAGTCAATGTGAATATCCCACTTCAGGTCCTGAGAGATGGTGGTGCCCAGGAATCTGAATGACTCCACTGCAGTCACGGTGCTGTTCATGATGGTGAGAGGGGGGAGAGCAGGGGGGTTTCTCCTGAAGTCCACGATCATCTCCACCGTTTTGAGTGTGTTAAGCTCCAGGTTGTTGAGACTGCACCAGACAGCCAGCTCCTTAACCTCCTGTCTGTAAGCAGACTCGTCACCGTCCTGGATGAGGCCGATCAGTGTGGTGTCGTCTGCAAACTTCAGGAGCTTGACAGAGGGGTCTTTAGATGTGCAGTCGTTGGTGTAGAGGGAGAAGAGCAGTGGGGAGAGAACGCAGCCCTGAGGTGCTCCAGTGCTGATGGTTCGAGTGCTGGATGTGAATTTGCCAAGCTTTACTAACTGCTGTCTGTCTGTCAGGAAGCTGTTGATCCACTGGCAGACGGAGGTGGGGACGGAGAGCTGAGTTAGTTTATTCTGAAGGGTTTCCGGGATAATGGTGTTAAAAGCAGAGCTGAAGTCCACAAACAGGATCCTCACATAAGTCCCTGGTCTGTCCAGATGCTGCAGGATGAAGTGCAGTCCCATGTTGACTGCATCATCCACAGACCTGTTTGCTCTGTAGGCAAACTGCAGGGGGTCCAGTAAGGGTCCAGTGATGTCCTTCAGATGAGCCAGAACCAGTCTTTCGAATGATTTCATGGCTACAGACGTTAGTGCCACAGGTCTGTAGTCATTAAGTCCAGTAATTTTGTGTTTCTTTGGGACGGGGATGATGGTGGAGCGTTTGAAGCATGAGGGGACTTCACACAGCTCCAGTGATCTATTGAAGATCTGTGTGAAGATGGGGGCCAGCTGCTCAGCACAGATTTTTAGGCAGGCTGGTGACACACCATCTGGACCAGGTGCTTTCCTTCTTTTGTTTTTCCTGAAGACCTGGCACACATCGTCTTCGCTGATTTGAATTGTAGGTGTGGGGGAGAGAGGGGTTGCTGGAGGTGTGAATGGTTGTGTGGAGGGGTGTTCTGGGCGGGTGTGGGGTGATCGTTCAAAACGACAAAAGAACTCGTTTAAGTCGTCTGCCAGGTGTTGATTCTCCAGAGTGCTGGGGGGGTGGTGTTTTGTAGCTGGTGATGTCCTTTAATCCTAGCCACACTGAAGCCGGATCGCTGGAAGAGAATTTGTTCCTGAGCTTGTCAGAATAATTCCTCTTTGCCACTCTGATCTCATTTTCCAGTGTGTATTTGGCCTGTTTGTACAAGACTTTATCCCCCTTTCTGTGAGCATCTTCTTTGGCCTGACGGAGCTGTCTGAGTTTGGCAGTGAACCATGGTTTGTCATTGTTGTAGAATAGATGAGTCCTGGTAGGAATGCACATGTCCTCACAGAAACTGATATAAGTTACAGTCTCTGTGAGCTCGTCCAGGTCATTTGCCGCAGCTTCAAAAACAGTCCAATCAGTCAGGTCGAAACAGGCTTGTAAATCCCGCTCTGTTTCGTTAGTCCATCTTTTAACAGATCTTAATACAGGCTTCGCAGACTTAAGTTTCTGCCTGTAGGATGGAATAAGATGAACCAAACAGTGATCAGAGAGTCCTAAAGCTGCTCGTGGAACCGAGTGATATGCGTCCTTTATTGTTGTGTAACAGTGATCCAATATATTACTGTCTCTGGTGGGACATGTAACATGCTGTCTGTATTTTGGCAGTTCACGGGAGAGATTTGCTTTATTAAAGTCCCCGAGAATGATTAAAACAGAGTCCGGGTGTTGTTGTTCACTCTCTGTGATCAGATCAGCGAGTTTCTGTAGAGCTGTGCTCACGTGCGCTTGCGGTGGAATGTAAACACTCACGAGAATGAACGAACAGAACTCCCGCGGCGAATAGAACGGCTTGCAGTTAATGAAGAGCGTTTCTAGATCTGAACAGCACATCTTCTTTAACAAAGTTACATCTGTACACCACCTCTCATTGATGTAAAAGCATGTCCCGCCGCCGCGCGATTTCCCCGTTGATTCTGTGTCCCGATCTGCTCTTATCAGCTGGTAATTAGGCAGATGGATTGCGCTGTCCGGTATGTCGCCATTCAACCAGGTTTCCGTGAAACATAGAGCAGCAGAGTTAGAAAAGTCCTTGTTTGTCCGGGAGAGCAGAAGGAGTTCGTCCGTTTTGTTGGGTAGAGAGCGGAGATTCGCCAGATGGATGCTAGGCAACGCCGTTCTAAATCCGCGCTGACGAAGTTTCACGAGCGCGCCGGCTCGCTTTCCCCGTCTGCGCCTCCTGTAGCGTTTGACCAGAGCTATGGCTCCGCCAACTACAATGTCCAGCAAAACGTCCGAAAAATCAAAAACTGGTAGAAGATTTTGTGGTGTGTTCTGCCGAATGTTCAGCAGATCATCCCTGGTAAAGCTGATCTTATTTGAAAAACAAAAAACAGGAAAAACAAACAAAAACAATACAAACACTGAGGAGCAACGCACAATAGCTGCCATCAGCGGCGCCATTTTTCTATTCACAGGAGATCAGTGTGAGACTTGGGAGATCTGGCTTCATCTGGTCTTGTGGAGGTCTATCATGATGGACAGTGGGGTTCAATCTGTGATATCAGATGGGTTTTCCTGGAGCGAATATCAGCTACATCAGGAAGACATTATGGAGAATGTATGAACTCCTCAGCACAGTTTAATTAATGGACACTGGTCTTATTTTTTTCTATTTATTATTTTATAATTTTTTTTGGTCTGAGACAAAGGTGATGAAATTAATTTGGAACAACATAATCTCATCCATTTCCTCTTGATCCCAGTGGATGAACTGATGGAGAGCAATTCAGGAAAACTGTATTTCATTCAGAGTCATGAGAAACTCTACCTCACTGATCTGCTCAGAACTTTTCAGTTCAACGCTCTGCTCTTCTCTAAGATCAGGAATCAAATGGATGATAAGAGTAATGATCATCTATCCAGAATCTGCACTGGAGATGAGTGGAGAGTATTTATCAATGCCTCCACCTTTATTTCCCCAAATCATGACCAAAATAACAGAATGCAAAGCTTTGATAGGGACTGTGTCTTTTCCCCGAACCAGTAAATCACTGATTCTTGAGAAGTGAGACAAAACAGTGTGTGGGTAAGCCACTTGACGATGCTTTCACCACCTGATTTTAGCATCTTAGCGGTTATTGCACAGATGCCGGGGGCTTTCCTGTTGTTAAGTTTTTTCAGAGCGGCTCTGACTTCCTCAGGTGTGACAGGGTCTGTACTGCAGGCAGCACTAGGGGCTGCAGCGTTAGCGGGCGATGATATGGTGGGTTCAGCCGGGGAGCGTACCGACACGCCGGGGTCTTAGTTTGTCTGGAACCTACCCTGGAGACCGGCCCGCCAAGGGTGACCCTACCAGGAGCATGCTTCCGACGGTATCGCTCTCCAGGGTCACTGGAACGCCTCCCTCGCCACGTCAAGGCCAGACCCGAGACAGAGCTACTTTTAGAACTACTGCGACGAAAAAAGGTTGACATTGCTTTGAATCAGAAAGCTCATTTGTTGAAGGATGATGTTCAAGCCAAGATGCAATAATAAATATTACGAGGTGGTCTCTTTTGCTGTGACTTACAATAAAACCAAAGGTATTTAAATATTTCCATTTTAGACAGAAATGGTGATAATCCTGACAGAACTGCCTGTACATCCCTTGTGAAAAATAATTCTCCCCATTGATAATTCTGTTGTTTCTGCTTCAGTTGTTTGCTCTTTTCTCCTCAAACAATCATGCAGACCATTGTCTACAACAACTATCTGGTCTAAGGATATCAGTGGTGACTAGGGGTGTTCGATAATGATAAAAAAAAAGATATCTCTGGGGATTTTTTTCGGTAACGATAATTAGACTATATTTAGCAGAGTGTGTTATTGTGCTGTTATCTGACTACCGTGAACAGCTGCAGTTTTTGATATTCTGTGAGGTCAGGTCACATTAGTGATTAATTCATCTTTTCATGTAAGTTTAAATTGATTTTTACCTTCAATAAAGCAATTTTTTCCTAAAAGTGTACATCTTTTGAGTCAAGTTGTTACATTTAATCAGTCAATTAAGATAATACACATTTAAGCTGTTACCAAACAAATGAAACCAGTATCATCAAAATTAATCTGAATGGCATTTAGATGCATTTACACACAATTTAATGCAGCTCAGAGGGACATGGAGTACTTTAAACAGTTACAAATGCAAAACAAATTGACATTTTAAACATAAAACACTGAATACTGATATTTAAAATTATTTTAAAAATGAAAATAGACTTTAAATGTGAAACTAAAACCACCAGTAGGTGGCAGAAAGTCACTGGTAATAAGTGAGTCATTGCGACTGAACCGAATCGTTTAACGGTGGATTCATTCAGGAACGAACCACCGTCATGTTGCTCAGAGACGCAAAACAGTGCTGTGGCTGTTTGGAATTTTTTTTATCGGCAAAATGGAGCAAAAACTGGTAATACGGTGTCTAAAACGTAAGTCTCTTAATATCAACTTATTGTTTATTGAACTGTTGTATAAAATCAATATCACATTTGCAATCATGCTTATTTTTGAAGAAAAAAATGGCACTCTTCGTGTGATTTTATGAAACGTAAATATATACATTTTCTGCCCTCATATCTTGAGTTTTGTGATCATTCTTAATGCATTTGAATTGAATTTGAACACACTCTAAATGCGCATGTGCACTGTTTAACACGCTTCATCACCACGTAGGCTACTGTAAGCGTGTACTTCATAGGTGTTTTGTTTGGGTTTTGCAAAATACTCGATATTGTCAAATTGCAACAATTATGATATTATTGCAGACGATATATATATCGCACACACCTAGTGGTAACTTACAAACTTTGTTTTCTGATCGGATTTGGGAGACCATCATCCTCGAAGAGCCCAGAGTGAATGTATCGCCTTTCCCTAATTGCAGTTTATGTCCACGGGGTGCACTCTGTTGTAATGTAATGTAAGGGAAATAGGTAAATTTAGCTCAAAGGGAATAATTTATGATTTTATAGGGAATATGAACAGACTCACTGTTACACGGCAGAGTCACTGAGCGATTCACTGAACGAGCCGTATAACAAACTCTGCACTTTAAAACACTATTTAATAGCACAGTAACAAGATCGGCAGTTTAAGACATTAACTTGTAAGCAGAAAACACAAGCTACTTCTCTTTTCAATATAAATGAGATTTTATTCATATAAACCTAAGACATAAACTAATCTAACACATGAACACACACATTCACACAGGTTACAGGAAGAGAGAAAGTGAGGAAAGGATGTGTGTAGAGAATGAAAATGTGAAATCCCAAGTTTACAGCAATATGTGCTATTGCATAGACCTGAACAACCATCAATCACTCATTTAACCTTCGCATTGAGTTTCTCAATGAGACTAAAACATTATATTAAATGCACCAGCTCAGTTAGAATCTGGAGGTTACTTGCGTTGCCATTGTGTTAAGGGATTCCTTTCTGTTGTCTTCTTTGCAGAAAGGGGTTTCCCAAGGTTGATGATTGGCTAACAGTTCAGTGGTCGTTAGTAGTGAAGTCTTGGGCGTTGGCTGAAGTTGTGGTCTGGTTGAAGTTTGAAGCGGGTGCAGTCGGAGCTGGACTTTACAGCAAAATTTACTTTTGAACACGAAACTCAAAAGGAAAGAAAAGAAACTAAAGTAAAAGAATAAAAGGATGTAACGAGACTAGGTGGGGTTTCTTCTCATCGTGGTAGCAGCTGGCATGTAAGCCAGAGCACGCTCAAAGAGCGCTAAAAAGCAGCGTCGAAACACGATGGCAAAAGCAAAAACAAGAAGAGGCAGATTCGATGATGTCCTGAGTTTTTAAACTCTGCTTTTGGACTTGTCCCAATAAGTGTCTTGAGCAATTAGATATGATCTTAGCTTGTTTCACCTCCCCATCCATAAAATCAACATGTTGTCAGGTCAGTGATGTCCTAACTTTACACGCTCTTGCAAAGTATACTTTTGGATATGACTTCTATAACCAGAATATGATACATTTGACAAAGAATTAATGGAAAGAAACGTTTTAAGCACGATTTTTCAAACTCATACATACCAAACACGCATATGAATCCTTCAGCTATTCAATAGTTATTAAAAAGACATACACAATATGTGATTAAAATGATAGTCAATTGTGTGGGTTACATACATGATATGGAGTTATGCATAGAAATGATTAGTTGCTCATGAGTCCTTTTAAGATGATTTTAGGTGCATAAGAAAAAGAAAGTCTCTGTGTAGTTCTATGTAGAACAAAATACATATTCTGTGAAGACCAGAGAAAGGTTAAAGGTCTCCTAAGGAATTTCAGTCTCAGTCTTTGTCTTGTGGGGGAACTAAACCAAGCAAGCCTGTAGCTCGTGATTTCTATCACAGATTTACATGTGACGGTCACACGGTGCATCTCTTTGACCATTAATCTTGATTACTTGCCCCAAATTTGACAATCTCCTTCCTGAGTTGGAATTATCAATAAGCGTTCCTTTTGTTTTAATGTTGCAAGCTGCTCACTGACATTGTTGGTTGGTTCGCTTGCTTCAGACGGGCTGGTGCTAAGGATCTGATTTATGACATGGTCCTGTTTTCTTGGGGCCTCTCTGTGAAATTTGCTCTTTTAGTGCTTCTAACACCAATCTGATCGATTCTTCGATTCTTAAATGGTCTGATTCATTCTGATATCCTACATGGTGCATTTTGTTTCTTCTTTTTGAGTAATTTTGTTTCTTCTTTTTGATGTGTAGTTTTTGTATCACTGTATGTTATTTTTTTCGTGTTTGAGTTTGCCTTTAAATAAAATAAAAAATAATTGTTCACAAACAAATGCTTCCCACATGCAGTGCAGTGATATGGTTATTCTCCAGTGTGGATCCTCTCGTGTCTTTTCAGATTTGATGACACACTGAATCTCTTGTCACAGTGTGAACACTTATAAGGTTTATCTCCAGTGTGGATCATCTCATGTGTTTTCAGGTCTCCTGACTGAATAAATCTCATGTCACAGTGTGAACACTTATAAAGTTTCTCTCCAGTGTGGATCCTCTCGTGTCTTTTCAGATTTGATGACAGGCTGAATCTCTTGTCACAGTGTGAACACTCATAAGGTTTAGCTCCAGTGTGGCTCCTCTCATGTATTTTCAGATGTGATGAATTACTGAATCTCATGTCACAGTGTGAACACTCATAAGGTTTATCTCCAGTGTGGATACTTTCATGTGTTTTCAGGTCTCCTGACTGAATAAATCTCATGTCACAGTGTGAACACTTATAAAGTTTCTCTCCAGTGTGGATCCTCTCGTGTCTTTTCAGATTTGATGACACACTGAATCTCTTGTCACAGTGTGAACACTTATAAGGTTTCTCTCCAGTGTGGATCCTCTCATGTAGTTTCAGATGTGATGAATTACTGAATCTCATGTCACAGTGTGAACACTTATAAGGTTTATCTCCAGTGTGGATCCTCTTGTGTGTTTTCAGGTCTCCTGACTGAATGAATCTCATGTCACAGTGTGAACACTTATAAAGTTTCTCTCCAGTGTGGATCCTCTCATGTAGTTTCAGATGTGATGAATTACTGAATCTCATGTCACAGTGTGAACACTTATAAAGTTTCTCTCCAGTGTGGATCCTCTCGTGTCTTTTCAGATTTGATGACACACTGAATCTCTTGTCACAGTGTGAACACTTATAAGGTTTCTCTCCAGTGTGGATCCTCTCATGTAGTTTCAGATGTGATGAATTACTGAATCTCATGTCACAGTGTGAACACTTATAAGGTTTCTCTCCAGTGTGGATCCTCTCATGTGTTTTCAGGTCTCCTGACTGAATAAATCTCATGTCACAGTGTGAACACTTATAAAGTTTCTCTCCAGTGTGGATCCTCTCATGTAGTTTCAGATGTGATGAATTACTGAATCTCATGTCACAGTGTGAACACTTATAAAGTTTCTCTCCAGTGTGGATCCTCTCGTGTCTTTTCAGATTTGATGACACACTGAATCTCATGTCACAGTGTGAACACTTATAAGGTTTCTCTCCAGTGTGAATCCTCTCATGTAGTTTCAGATGTGATGAATTACTGAATCTCATGTCACAGTGTGAACACTCATAAGGTTTTTCTCCAGTGTGAATCATCTCATGCTGTTTTAAACACTCTGCTGAAGTAAAAGTCCTCCCACACTCAAAGCACATGTACTCTCTCACAGCAGGATGTATTTTCTGATGTTCTTTCAAATTTTGTAGACACAAAAAACTGTTACCACACAAATTACATGAATACGGCTTCTCCTTTATATGACATTTCAGGTGTGTTCTCAGATATGAAGCCCTCAAAAATGTTTTGCCGCATTGATCACATGTGTACAGTTTCTCTCTAGTGTGGATGTTCATGTGGCCCTTAAGGTGTGCTGATTGTGTGAAACTCTTCCCGCACTGATCACAAGTGTACGGTTTCTCTCCAGTATGAACTCTCATGTGATGCTCAAGACTTGTTTTGCGTGTGAAACTCTTTCCACACTGAGTGCAGATGAAAGATTTCTTGGCTCTTTTCATTAAATCTTTCTGTTTGGTTTGAGAGGAACTCAAATGTTTTTCTCCAGTTTTGACATTTTTCTCCTCCTCTTCACTTGATTCTTCATTCTCCACTTTTTCTTCAGTCAACTCTGAAATAAAATAAAAAATGGTTCATTTTCAGTAACTTGTAAAAAGCTGAGAAATGTGAACATAAAAGTTAACCCTGATGTAACAGCGGAGGGCTCCAGACTAACATGTGAGAGCAGCTCCCCTAAGTTCTACAGATGGTGGCACCAGAAGTAGATTTGGTAGCGCTGGGTAGAGGCCTGCACAGGCCTAAAATACAGGACCGACGCCTTGTCATATAATTCTTGCCCTATTCTGACACGAGCCTGTGTTTTTTTCCCCTTCTCCCAAAACAGCTTATACTACTGTTTCAGATAATGAATTAGTTTTGTTTTGTATGTAATGGCAAAGTAATTACAAACATTTGTTGTTCGTTAACCCCCTGGGGTCGAAGCCTGCTATAGTATTCTTTATGACTGCAAAAAGAACTAAAAATACTCTGTCAGTTTTGATCGTACAGATAAGAATAAGGTATCGTCTGAAACTGCAAAGGGTCTACTTTTATTTGTCTATAGTCATAATAACAACGTAACAATGTGCTTTTCTAAAATAAAGAAAATAAACGGGGTGCGTTCTCTGCTGTCTAGGTCTCTGTCACCTCTCTTCAGAGACACCTAAAAATAAAACAACCTGAATCTCCGTGAATACTTGCATCAAAGTAATTAGAAATATATGTATAGAAAGCTTGAAATGTCTACTTTTAAATGAAGTCACATCCAAAACAAATATTATTTGTTGAAGTAATACGTATGAAACCAATGCGATGTCCAGTTTTCCAAATTTACCAAATCATTATATCTAATGAGATCATGCCCACGAGCCGATCGCGCTTTTCAACATAGTTCACTGGCATATGCATCCTTTTGTGCAGATACAAGTTGTAATGTTACGTCTGTGTTATGTATCTAAGGTATCAGATTAATATAATAGGAAGTGTCATAGAACGGGTTTCAGTTTATTGGCATAAAGTCAGCTTCACCTCAGACAGCTATTTGTTTTTAGATGCTTCTTCTTTAATAACATTACTGTATCATAATCATAATCTAACAGTGTTCTAATCATGTGTTTATGTTTTCATGTCATATTTTTATTTTTAACCTTCATTTTCAAAGCAGTCTTCAGAAATTTTCATTATCTCCATTCCGGCCATGCCCCCCCCCCCCCCCCCCCCCCCCCCCCCCCCCCGAGTACTCGATTAATCGTTTTTAAAACCTATCGATGATCGAAATAAGAAATTGCCAAAAATGTCCATTCCTAGTGTAAAGTCAATATTACATGTGTGTTCTGAGTTTGTCACACCAGAGAAAAATGTGTTATTAGCCACCCAGCCAAATTTGAATGCTACAAAAATGCCAAGTAAATAAAATAAGGTATCAAAATCTTGAAAAAATAAGCCATATTTTCTAGCAACACTGAAACCACGCCCACTCGCGGGAAAGCGGCCAACTCTCTCAACTGTCTTCCTCTAGCAGCTTAATTTAAATTAGGAGACCGATCTCAGTTGTTTTGTAAATTATCGCAACCAGGTATTAACGTGACAAAGTCATAGCTAGCTAGCAAACTGTAGGCTGTAGTAACTAACGGTAATGACAATAACTCACAATGAAGCGGACGAACCACTGATGCTAATGCGCTCTAGTTATTACAGTGTTTACCCTGGCATTATATTATGGGGTATATTTATATATATTATATTATATTCAGATTCCTGGGCACCACAATTTCTCAGGACCTAAAGTGGGACACTCACATTAACTCTATCAGTGTTTCCACTACATTCATTCAGCCGCGGCGGGCCGCCACACCAAAAATCATCCCCGCCATGGCTGCAGCTTCTCAGTGACAGAGCAGGACTTGAATTTCAGCGTGGGTTTGCGACTATTAATGATTATTCTACTCATTCCCACAGGTTCTGTGCTTATAACGCGATGACAGATGACGCAATGTATCATTTGCACGTGCTTTTGAGTCGTGCTCATTTAAAATGAAAAAGAACTCAGTCACGCGCTCTCTTATTGACCGTTTTCTGTGAGCCCACAGATCACGATAAAGTGAGTGACAGCTTTTCAAGATTATTAAGGGAGTTTGCAAATGTGATATTGATTTGATTCAACAGTTCAATAAACAATAAGTTAATATTAAGTGACTTACGTTCTCTGAATATAACACTACTGCCTGATTTTGTGCCATTTCATCAAGGAAAAGAGTTCCAAATAAAGTAACAGCTGAGTTGCTGCGCACAGACACAAGCCTTGTCTGTGAAACCGGGGGACAGTGTGCTTAAGCCTAGACCTAAACTAAAATGTAGCCCAAGTCTGAGCTGTGCTGATCATGTGCCGGGCCGGATTTACCTCATATTGTGACATAAGCAAAATAAGCTTTTGCTGTTGGCCGGAAACATTGTATTGGTAATTGGTATTGTGGCTTTACTGCATACAGATACATTTATATAAAGGGTAACACTTAACAATTGTCACGAGTCTGTTCTGTTTTGGTTTAGTTTTGTCTCTGTCAGCCCTCCTAGTTTTTCCCAATGATTATTAGTTAATTAGTCCCGCACCTGTTTCTGTTCCCCTGTGATTACGTTCGGAAACCGTACTCGACGCGACTGACCAGGTGTGTGAGCCGGCAACAACGTGCGTCGTGGGAGTATTAGTGGAGATCAAGGGAATGGATAAATCCCCAGCCCACACTTCCACCACTGAGAGTGAGCAGCAGCTGGTTTCTGGAGACCATTTTGAGGAACTGTTGGACATCTTTGAGAGGGATCTTATTGACTGGTTTGAGGAGGTAGTACCCAGTCCTGAATCTCCCATGTCTCCGCTGGTCCCGTCCTGTACTCCTTCCTCAGCCAGCTCCTCGAATGTCTTGAAGGTCCCTCCCAGCCTCCCTCTCCCTCCTCCTCTGTACCAGTCAGCCAGTCCATCAGTCCTCCCTCAGCTGCCTCTGGAAGACCCCTCAGCTCACCCTCAGCACGCCATGTCCGGTGGATCGGTTGAGCTTTGGGTCTCCCTACAATCAGCTACCTCGGGGTTGGAGGATCCCCAGTCCTCGCCTCCAGCCTACGAGACCCGGACTCCACCTCGGCCCTCCGATCCATCGGCTCCACCTTGGCTCTTGGCTCCCTCGTCTCCACCGTGGCCCCTCATGCCACCAGCTCTGCCGGGCTCCCTCGTCCCTCCGGCTCCGTCTTGGTCAGTCGTCCCCCTGACTACTCCACGGAACTCCACTCCTCCAGCTTCGCTTCATCCCTCCGTTCCTCTGGCTCCGTCGGGTTCCTCCCTCCCTCCCTCCGGCTCCACCGTTGTCCTCGGTCACTCCGGCTCCACCGTGGCCCTCCGGTCCATCGGTGTCACCCTGGCTCTGCGGCTGCTCAGCTCCATATCCTGGGCTCCTTCTCCACCGGCGTCATCTCCGTCAATCGGCCCCCTGGTGTCGGTGGCTCCATCCCCACCATGGCTCCTCCCGCCATCGACTCCGCCTTGGGCCGCCATCCTGGCTGGCCTCTGGCTTCTCCTGCTCCGGGCTCCTCCCACTCTCCACTCCCCCTCCCACTCTCCACTCCCCCCTGGCTTCATCCCTTGGACTGTTTTTGTTCATGCCCCTGGTCAGTGTCATGTCTCCCTCCTAGTCCATGCCCGCCTCCTGAACTCCCACCCTCCCTCCTCTGTTGGACTATGTTTTTCGGCGTGGGTACGCGCCGTTCCGAGAGAGGGCGAGCTGTCACGAGTCTGTTCTGTTTTGGTTTCGTTTTGTCTCTGTCAGCCCTCCTAGTTTTTCTCAATGATTATTAGTTAATTAGTCCCGCACCTGTTTCTGTTACGTTCAGCCTTTATAACCTGAGTTCTCCCTTGTTCCCATGTCCGCTATTGTTTAATGTTACACATGACGTTTTCTACAAGTAAGGTTTATTGTTTGATATACCTGCCTGCCTCATCCTGCTTTGCCTTCTGAGGAGCACACACGTAACAACAATAAGGTTCATTAATTAACATTAATTAGCTAGTGTAGTTAACATGAACTAAAAATGAACAATACTTCTGCAGCATTTATTAATCTTAATTTCAACATTTACTAATGCATTATTAAAATCAAAAGTTGTGTTTGTTAACATTAGTTAATGCACTGTGAACTAACATGAACTACCAATGACTGTATTTTCATTAACTAACATTAGATTAAAAAATACTGTAGCCTAACAAATGTATTGTTCGCTCATGTTAGTTAATACATTAATGAAATCTTATTGTATAGTGCAAGGGTAGGCAACCTTTTCGGCATGACATGCCATTTTTATTTTTTTTGGTTAGACACTGTGCCAATAACAACCCCCCCCCCCCCCCCCACCCCCCCAAACAACCATACACTCTGTGCAAAAAGTAACATTCAGAAGCTCATAAACTTATTGTCAGTGCTAACACGTGACTTCTATTAATTGATACTGAATTGTTACATTACATTTCTCAGCAACAAGGGGGTACAATCGCCGTTTTAAGTAACTAAACTCAGCTTCATTGTTTGTAGAGCGTGACACGCAGACAATTCTCACATCTGTCGTTCTCTCTCTCTCAAAATGGCCATATTTGAGAAAAAAAATAGTTTGCATCACTGGATATAGCTGTCATCTTACCTCGCTCTCTTTCAACGTTAAACTGACGCTTTGCGCTCAGCATCTGTGAATGGTAAACCCCGCCTAGTTTGATTTGATTGGCCATCTCAGTCATTTTGACACTGACGAGCGCTGTTACAGGCCGCTGAGGATTTGATCTGAAGCGCTAAGTATGTGCAGCGGTCATGTGCACATCTGCAGACTAGCGCAAGTTAATTCTCACACTTTAATAGTATTTGTAGCTCCTAACAGGCTGTGTGACTATGAGAAGTACATCAAAATGTACGTCAATATGCAGTTTTCCCTATTGCTCTTGTGCCAGCGATTACCCCTCTGCGTGCTGTAGGTTGCCGACCCCTGGTATAAATTTATAGGCCTACAGATAGGCTACATTTATTTGCTTCATTGCATGTGTCATTATAGCTATAACATTTCACCGAAATCAAGTTCAAATACAAAGTTTTTGACCAGCGAATGTTTTTTCCCCATTATTATCACCACATCATCCCATGCATCGCGTTTACGTTTTTGTCGCTATGTGGGCACTCAGTTTTTTCTGTTATTTGGCCAAAATATCATATTATAAAAGATTAAGTGCTTCGCACAAGCTATTCGGCTGTGACTCGACAACAAATGAAAGACTAAGACAACAATAAAAAACATTAGCCTTTATAAATATAGTGTTTCTTGAATAAAGAAAACTCTGTACTTATTCAATCATGAGGAATAATGAGGTTTGACTGAGAGTTTGAGAAGCCAATGGCGTTAAAAGCTTTAGTGGCGGTGGCGTCACTTACTGATCCAGGATTAGTGATCCTAGACGTTATATTTCTGATTTGACCTTGAGTTTCAGAAATGCTTTGGAAAATGTAACGTTAGCTTTTGTTGGCGCTACTGCGCTACTTGATCAAAAATAGAGCTTCGCTACTGAAAAGCTATTTGAATCAGAAAACAGCGACGCTACCACCATGCTAGGGATGGGCGATATATCGCATGCGATATGCATGCGCATCTCGTCAGTAAAGCTGGTTCCTTGATTAGCGCTAAATCTCCATCACCTGTTTTCAAATGGAGCGGCATTTAATACACGGAGCCCTAGTTCACTGACAAGCTACGCAATTTGCGTTCATTGTCGAAGGCGATATATCTGCAATAATGAAAGCGATATTGCGTAGCTTGTCAGTGAACTACGGCTCCGTGTATTAAATGCCGCTCCATTTGAAAACAGGTGATGGAGATTTAGCGCTAATCAAGGAACCGGCTTTACTGACGAGATGCACATGCAACCAGATGCGATATAACGCCCATCCCTACACCACGCTACTGAGAAATGTAGTTAAACTAGTAGCGGCACTACTTGTAGCAATGCTACTGCCCATCACTGGTCATATGGTAGATTATCCAAATAAAGTATTTCTTCAACAAGCTGACAGAAGTCGATCCATTTATTTGGTGGAAACATTTTAATGATGAAGTATAATTGTTGTCATTGTAAAATATGAATTTTTCCATGGCCACAGAGGAGAATCAGAGATTGTGGGTCACATTCAGCAGACAGACACAAGCACACTGTCCCCCGGCTTAAGCCTAGACCTAAACTAAAATGTAGCCCAAGTCTGAGCTGTTTCAACTGAAAGAAACTTGCACTGCCTGATCTTACAATATATCAGTGCTTTTGTTTTGTCTCAAGATGCACACCAGTTTTTTTTCTAAGAAAGTTTATAAAAATTACTTAAATGTCCTAATTGAACTACGGCCTAATCCTGGTTTAGTCTAAGTCCTATCTGTGAAACTGGGCCTGGATGTTTATATTTATTTCAACAAATGACAACTATAATTGAATCCCTGGAAGGTTGAACAGTTTTGTAGCATTTTAAAATGCTGGTTTAATGTAGTAAGACAGTGATGCTAAAAGACACGCAGATGAGGCCAGAATATTAACTTGTTTAAGTGTTTTCCTCCCTTTAGAAAATCGTAATGAAGAAAACGCTCACGCATTTAAAAGTTCATATTTTGGGTTCATCAGTTTTTCTGCAGATACTATGCTTTATTAGTAAGGATGTGTACAGATTTTGGTCTTTTAATATCACTCTCGTTGTACATAAAGCATTCTTTATATGAGACGTGTGAACTTGACGTGTAAACGTGCTTATGTGCGTATCTGCACGTAGTATATCCTTTACAATTTTTGTCTTTATAGCTGTCATGGTGCATTAAGCCACATGAAGCATTATTTGTGTTAAGCGTATCAATATCTCTGTTCAAGTTTGCTAATTCACAAGCCGAGTGAGAGTCATACTCACGAAGGTGATGTTAATTATTAAACCAAACTAAATGAAAACTTTGCAGCAATACCATTCTTTTATTGAGTGACAGACAGTGGGTTTAATCGGTGACATTATTAATAGATTTACTATCCTTTTTTACTTCTCGTCATCTCTGCGACCTGCTTCCCCTGGGGTTTTTACAGAGAAAAGGTGAAAAATACACTGCAGTGTCTCTCAGAACGAGTACTGAAGTTTCTTTTGCAATTCTCCATGCAGCATGAATGACAAACAGTGGTGACATTTTCCACAATCAGGACAGAAAGCGTCCGCTTCACATTCTCTGTAGCACCAGATCACAACAGAAGTCATTTAAAGTTACCTTTGCTCTAGAACATTGCTCTGTTATTAAACAAACTAAATAGCCTTATGTTATTTATCTTATTTACACGCCAGCATGTCATTTCTCTCTCTACATGGCATGGCAGAGATCCACCCTGATATTCATATATAGCTACATTACCTGAAGCTACTTGATAGCTCATGGCAAAATTATAATTACACAATGTGCAAAATGCAAGATTTTTTAAAGCTTTGTAAGCCTAATGTAACATTACCACAAACAGTTATTAAAGATCAATGAAGAATAAACACCAACCTTCTGGTTCCTCGTGTTTTATTCTGAAGGGTTCTGCTTCCTCCTGTTTTATTCTGAAGGGTTCTGCTTCCTCCTGTTTTATTCTGAAGGGTTCTGGTTCCTCTCGATTTATTCTGAAGGGTTCTGGTTCCTCTCGATTTATTCTGAAGGGTTCTGGTTCCTCCTGTTTTATTATGAAGGGTTCTGGTTCCTCTCGATTTATTCTGAAGGGTTCTGGTTCCTCTCGATTTATTCTGAAGGGTTCTGGTTCCTCCTGTTTTATTATGAAGGGTTCTGGTTCCTCTCGATTTATTATGAAGGGTTCTGGTTCCTCTCGATTTATTCTGAAGGATTCTGGCTCCTCTCGATTTATTCTGAAGGGTTCTGGTTCCTCTCGATTTATTCTGAAGGGTTCTGGTTCCTCATGTTTTATTATGAAGGGTTCTGGTTCCTCTTGATTTATTCTGAAGGGTTCTGGTTCCTCTTGTTTTATTATGAAGGGTTCTGGTTCCTCTTGATTTATTCTGAAGGGTTCTGGTTCCTCTTGATTTATTCTGAAGGGTTCTGGTTCCTCGTGTTTTATTCTGAAGGGTTCTGGTTCCTCGTGTTTTATTATGAAGGGTTCTGGTTCTGGTTCCTCATGTTTTATTATCCTCAGGTCTGGTTCTGGCTCCTCGTGTTTTATTCTGCAGGGTTCTGGTTCTGGTTCCTCATGTTTTATTATCCTCGGTTCTGGTTCTGGTTCCTCGTGTTTTATTGTCATGTTCTCCTCTTTAACAAACACCATCTTCACAGCAGATCTCAGTTCAGCTGATTCTCCTCCAGATATTCCTGCTTGCTTCAACACTGAGTCAAGACTGTGATGATCAGAACATTACAGGTTTACTGAGCTGATTCAAACCCTGTATTCCTCTGTTTACAGAAACAACATTTCTAACTATTTGTATCCCGACAGAACAACAGAGATCATGGTGAAACTGAACTTCTTCCTCTGAGGTTTAATAGTGTTTGGAAAACAAACGAATGTGTTTTAGCGCCACCTGCTGGACTGGAGGGAATGGACTTTTTAAATTATTATTATCTGCACAAATAAATGAAAAGAACTTTAGATGATAGACTCTTATAGATGGTATTTTATCAGCATCAACAGTATTCGTGTGTGAGGAGTAGAGGAGAAAAAGGAGTGAATTATTACTAAAAAATGTCAATGAAAATCACACAACAGTCGCAGCATGTAAAGATGGAATTAAGAGCAATGAAAACACGTGACAACAACACGATGTAACCTAATAATAATAATAATAACTAAATCCAAGCACCACATCTCGGCCAGATTACGGGGTCTGCAGGGTTTGGGGCCCTGGAGAAGTTTTACATGCCCTGACATTTGTGTTTTTCAGTATCTTTTTTCAGTGACATATTAACGGCTAAAGTTTCATCAGTACAAACTGGGCTACAATAATATGTGAGCATAGTTTTACTTAACATTTCATAAAACATAGTTAAAACAGTGTTTGAATTGTGTCAAAGCTCTTGGGGGTCTCCCTGGACCTACCTATCCACCCCCCACATTCCCCAACCCTTTTACAACCATTAAATAACAATAATAATAAAAAAAATACATTTAACTTTATTTACTCTTTTTTATTTTATTTTTGTGTACATTTCAAACCACTTGTATGAATCTGAGCATTTACTAATGAATTAATATTTTTTTTTTATTATTTTGCACATTTCTATTAATGTTAATGTACAAAAAAAAAAAACACAATCCTTTAACACTTTGCATTCAGAACTAATATTGGAAATGAACATGCTATCTACTCTTTCTGTCTTTCTGCCAAAGTAAGCATGTACACTAAACCAATGATGAGGGCACTTTCTGAAACACTTCATTGGCTACTGTTTAGAATGGCCCACAGTGACCTGATTTGTCTCTCTTCGTTTTACAGTTTGCAGTTGACAGACAATGTTTCTCCCTTAGCCAGGACTGAATATAGAGGTAAGGGTCAAACGTGTGGAGAGGAGGGCCATTAAGGTCAATGAAAAGTACAGCAGAAAGGCTGCTGGCTCGAAGGCGATTACTTGCATCTGTGGCAGTGGCATTGAGGGCAGAGAAGCCTCTTTCACACTCAGCAGAACTTGCCAGGTATGTTTTACTGGCAGTCGCCAGTTTTTTTGAGGACCTTCCCATTCTGGTCATTGTTGAGCTTCCGGTTCCTGAAGTCCTCAACTGCTTCCCTACTTGATACTCCAAGCATCTTTGCCAGGTCATGGATCTCTTTCTCCCCAAAGAGAACAAGACACTCTCTGAATTTTAGCCAGCTGAGGGGATTCTGTGGTGCTACAATCTTCATGAGCTTAGTGTCAGGCATTCAGTGAAGAGAGACTGTCAATGAGTGCTTTGAGGAACTGAAGTCTGTTTATATGTTCTTTGCTGAAATGCAAGGACACTCCTTTGAATTCTGCTACCTTAAGACCTTCGAAAGAACTTGTGAGTTTAAACTTAAAGACGTTTTATTAATTTGTCCAGTAGGCTATTTACTGTCATTTCATTGTTTTGGATAAATCGTGGCCAGGTTTTATTTATTTGTTTCTTGTTTAATAATGGGAAATAAATAATACAATGTGCTCACATTTTTACTAAAATTAAAGAAGGAATTAAATTTTTAATAAATGTTAAACGATTTCTTAATTCAGGCGTGTCATGTGCAGGTGTTGTCTACTGTATTTCCTGTTAAATAAGGACAGATAAAGGACGTCCATGTAGAAATTGTTATGTTTATTGTAGGAATTATTAAATGTAAATTTCAAACATTTGTATTTGTGACAAATAATGTGACACTGACATTAGCATATCCACATTGAATATGCTTCCACTTTTAATGCTCCAATACAAAGTAAACTACCTTTTCTTTATTTTATGGTAATGTAACATATCATTCAATAATATAAATAATCCTGCACACCTGTTAAATTTGTAAATTTAAAATACAGTGTAGTGTAACACAGTAAAACGTAAGCACAGGCTCATTTACTATGCTGCTTGACTTCGTTCTGAATAACAAACGCACTAAAGTACTAAATTTGCTTCGGTGAATATTAATTATTTTCACTAGTTTATCTTAGATTATAGACCAACTGCAAGCAATTTCGGCAGAATGCAATGCAAAATCTCTCATTTGTTCAGTTCACTTATTTGTTTGATAGTAATGACTGAAATTAATATAAGTTGTAATGTCAAAGATTTAAATGGCCCCCATAAACCTACTAGAACTACTGTCACGAAAAAAGGTTGACATTGCTTTGAATCAGAAAGCTCATTTGTGGAAGGATGATGTTCAAGCCAAGATGCAATAATAAATATTACGAGGTGGTCTCTTTTGCTGTGACTGACAATAAAACTAAAGGTATTTAAATATTTCCATTTAAGACAGAAATGGTGATAATCCTGACAGAACTGCCTGTACATCCCTTGTGAAAAATAATTCTCCCCATTGATAATTCTGTTTCTGCTTCAGTTGTTTGCACATTTACACACTATTTAATGCAGCACAGAGGCACATGGGAGTGCTTTAACCAGTTACAAATGCATAATGTTTTTGACATTTTAAACAAAACACTGAATAATGATATTTGAAATTATTTAAAAAATGAAAATAGACTTTAAATGTGAAATTAAAACCGCCAGTAGGTGGCAGAAAGTCACTGGTAATAAGTGAGTCATTGCGACTGAACCGAATCATTTAACGGTGGATTCATTCAGGAACGAAGCACTGTCATGTTGCTCAGAGATGCAAAACAGTGCTGTGGCTGTTTGGAATTATTTTTTAGCGGCAAAATGGAGCAAAAACTGGTAATACGGTGTCTAAAACGTAATGACGCTTTTCCACTGCATAGTACGGCACGGTACATAGCTTAGTTTTGGGATCATTCTTAATGCATTTGAATTGAATTTGAACACACTCTAAATGCGCATGTGCACTGTTTAACACGCTTCATCACCACGTAGGCTACTGTAAGCGTGTACTTCATAGGTGTTTTGTTTGGGTTTTGCAAAATACTCGATATTGTCAAATTGCAACAATTGATATTATTGCAGACGATATATATAATCGCACACACCTAGTGGTAACTTACAAACTTTGTTTTCTGATCGGATTTGGGAGACCATCATCCTCGAAGAGCCCAGATCATCGGATGATCCATTTGAAATGACTTTGTCTGTCCCCTTTGGGGTGCTTCTGTGTGAATGTATCGCCTTTCCCTAATTGCAGTTTATGTCCACGGGGTGCACTCTGTTGTAATGTAATGTAAGGGAAATAGGTCAATTTAGCTCAAAGGGAATAATTTATGATTTTATAGGGAATTTGAACAGACTCACTGTTACACGGCAGAGTCACTGAGCGATTCACTAAACGAGCCGTATAACAAACTCTGCACTGGATATTAAAATTCACCAAAATATAGTGAAAACACTATTTAATAGCACAGTGACAAGATCGGCAGATTAAGACATTAACTTGTAAGCACAAAACACAAGCTACTTCTCTTTTCAATATAAATCAGATTTTATTCATATAAACCTAAGACATAAACTAATCTAACACATGAACACACACATTCACACAGGTTGCAGAAAGAGAGAAAGTGAGGAAAGGATGTGTGTAGAGAATGAAAATGTGAAATCCCAAGTTTACAGCAATATGTGCTATTGCATAGACCTGAACAACCATCAATCACTCATTTAACCCTCGCATTGAGTTTCTCAATGAGACTAAAACATTATATTAAATGCACCAGCTCAGTTAGAATCTGGAGGTTACTTGCGTTGCCATTGTGTTAAGGGATTCCTTTCTGTTGTCTTCTTTGCAGAAAGGGGTTTCCCAAGGTTGATGATTGGCTAACAGTTCAGTGGTCGTTAGTAGTGAAGTCTTGGGCGTTGGCTGAAGTTGTGGTCTGGTTGAAGTTTGAAGCGGGTGCAGTCGGAGCTGGACTTTACAGCAAAATTTACTTTTGAACACGAAACTCAAAAGGAAAGAAAAGAAACTAAAGTAAAAGAATAAAAGGATGTAACGAGACTAGGTGGGTTTTCTTCTCATCGTGGTAGCAGCTGGCATGTAAGCCAGAGCACGCTCAAAGAGCGCTAAAAAGCAGCGTCGAAACACGATGGCAAAAGGCAAAAGCAAAAACAAGAAGAGGCAGATTCGATGATGTCCTGAGTTTTTAAACTCGGCTTTTGGACATGTCCCAATAAGTGTCTTGAGCAATTAGATATGATCTTAGCTTGTTTCACCTCCCCCTCCATAAAATCAACATGTTGTCAGGTCAGTGATGTCCCAACTTTACACGCTCTTGCAAATTATACTTTTGGATATGACTTCTATAACCAGAATATGATACATTTGACAGAATTAATGGAAAGAAACGTTTTAAGCACGATTTTTCAAACTCATACATACCAAACACGCATATGAATCCTTCAGCTATTCAATAGTTATTAAAAAGACATACACAATATGTGATTAAAATGATAGTCAATTGTGTGGGTTACATACATGATATGGAGTTATGCATAGAAATGATTAGTTGCTCATAAGTCCTTTTAAGATGATTTTAGGTGCATAAGAAAAAGAAAGTCTCTGTGTAGTTCTATGTAGAACAAAATACATATTCTGTGAAGACCAGAGAAAGGTTAACCCTCTGGGGCCGGCTGTATCGCCGGCGATACCAGTTAGTTAAGATCAGTGCAAAAGACACTAAAAATACTCATAATACAAATAAGTGTTATACATCAATCGAAACTGTTAAGTGTCTATTCTTTTTTGTGTACACTCACGATTACAACAAAACTTTGTGGTTTTGGGGGAAAAAGAAAACAAACAGGGTGCGCTCTCTGTCTTCTCCGTCTCTGCGATCTGTTTATAGTAACGCGTCACTAAAATGAAGTGTAACTCAGCAAATACTCAACACAGAGACATGAGATCTCTCTATAGAAAGCCTGAAGTGTCTACTTTCAAATGAAGTAAGTCATATCGAAAACAAACATGATGTGATAAAGTAATCCGTATGAAACCAACACGATGTTCAGTCTGTCTAGTCTAACTCATTATTTTTAATGAGATCCCGCCCCCTCGTGTTCACATGTAAATGATCACCACGTGACCCGCGCACGCTTGGAGACGCCAAACATAAACAAAGCGTCAGTGAAGAGATCATCACGGATACTGTTCGTTTCTGGAAGAAGAAGACGCACTGAGTAAAGGCTGGATTTCCCTAAAAATAAGAGCAAGAGTTGAAGATCCAGAAGAGAAGATCTGATGAGTAAGTAATGCTTGTTTTTTGCATTAGTTGGCGTGTTATTGTGACAAACTTGAACGCGTTTAGTTGGGTTTTTCCCAAACTACAACATGATGAATGCTACGCATCTAAGAATGTTTAATGTTCACAAATAGATTTAATAGCGTGCTAAACAATAATAATTAGCTTCTCAGATATAAAATATCCTTTTTTAATGGTACAAAGTACATCCTTTTGTAGTTCACAGCATACGTGAGTCTATGGCTACAGAATCATAACAGCTACTATAAAATCATACATACTAGACTATATGAATCTAAAATCATAGTTTTCCCCAAAATGTAATTCCAGACTACAATGTTGGAAATTGATGGACAATTCATTGTATTTAAATTACTTTTAGCACGATGTCTAGCCTACAAGACTGATTACTCAAAAGTCTTATTCAGGACGATTTAGTGTGGCTTTTATGGCTTTATTTCAGCTACATTTTGTTCCCCAAAACTTACCACGCATAATATTTTTTTTCTAAAAAATGCAAACATGTACATCCACCTTGGTCACATATTATTGTAGCATAGTTTGTGCTGAATACCAAAAAAAAATACATGTTGGTCAATAGTATGGTATAAGTAGCTGAAATAAGCACAAATATCAGGGCATGTCAAAACATCTCAAGGGCCCCAAAATCACCTCAGGCCCCAGAGGGTTAAAGGTCTCCTAAGGAATTTCAGTCTTGTGGGGGAACTAATCCAAGCAAGTCTGTAGCTCGTGATTTCTATCACAGATTTACATGTGACGGTCACACGGTGCATCTCTTTGACCATTAATCTTGATTACTTGCCCCAAATTTGACAATCTCCTTCTTGAGTTGGAATTATTAATAAGCGTTCCTTTTGTTTTAATGTTGCAAGCTGCTCACTGACAGAGTTGGTTGGTTCGCTTGCTTCAGACGGGCTGGCGCTAAGGATCTGATTTATGACATGGTCGTGTTTTCTTGGGGCCTCTCTGTGGAATTTGCTCTTTTAGTGGTTCTAACACCAATCTGATCGATTCTTAAATGGTCTGATTCATTCTGATATCCTACATGGTGTATGTTTTTTTTTTTCTTTTTGAGTCATTTTGTTTCTTCTTTTTGATGTGTAGTTTTTGTATCACTGTATGTTATTTTTTTCGTGTTTGAGTTCCTTTAAATACAATAAAAAATTATTGTTCACAAACAAATGCTTCCCACATGCAGTGCAGTGATATGCTTATTCTCCAGTGTGGATCCTCTCGTGTCTTTTCAGATTTGATGACACACTGAATCTCTTGTCACAGTGTGAACACTTATAAGGTTTATCTCCAGTGTGGATCATCTCATGTGTTTTCAGGTCTCCTGACTGAATAAATCTCATGTCACAGTGTGAACACTTATAAAGTTTCTCTCCAGTGTGGATCCTCTCGTGTCTTTTCAGATTTGATGACAGGCTGAATCTCTTGTCACAGTGTGAACACTCATAAGGTTTAGCTCCAGTGTGGCTCTTCTCATGTATTTGCAGATATGATGAATTACTGAATCTCATGTCACAGTGTGAACACTTATAAAGTTTCTCTCCAGTGTGGATCCTCTCGTGTCTTTTCAGATTTGATGACACACTGAATCTCTTGTCACAGTGTGAACACTTATAAGGTTTCTCTCCAGTGTGAATCCTCTCATGTAGTTTCAGATGTGATGAATTACTGAATCTCATGTCACAGTGTGAACACTCATAAGGTTTTTCTCCAGTGTGAATCATCTCATGCTGTTTTAAACACTCTGCTGAAGTAAAAGTCCTCCCACACTCAAAGCACATGTACTCTCTCACAGCAGGATGTATTTTCTGATGTTCTTTCAAATTTTGTAGACACAAAAAACTGTTACCACACAAATTACATGAATATGGCTTCTCCTTTATATGAAATTTCAGGTGTGTTCTCAGATATGAAGCCCTCGAAAATGTTTTGCCGCATTGATCACATGTGTACAGTTTCTCTCTAGTGTGGATGTTCATGTGGCCCTTAAGGTGTGCTGATTGTGTGAAACTCTTCCCGCACTGATCACAAGTGTACGGTTTCTCTCCAGTATGAACTCTCATGTGATGCTCAAGACTTGTTTTGCGTGTGAAACTCTTTCCACACTGAGTGCAGATGCAAGATTTCTTGGCTCTTTTCATTAAATCTTTCTGTTTGGTTTGAAAGGAACTCAAATGTTTTTCTCCAGTTTTGACATTTTTCTCCTCAACTTCACTTGATTCTTCATTCTCCACTTTTTCTTCAGTCAACTCTGAAATAAAATAAAAAATGGTTAATTTACAGTAACTTGTAAAAAGCTGAGAAATGTGAACATAAAAGTTAACCCTGATGTAACAGCGGAGGGCTCCAGACTAACATGTGAGAGCAGCTCCCCTAAGTTCTACAGATGGTGGCACCAGAAGTAGATTTGGTAGCGCTGGGTAGAGGCCTGCACAGGCCTAAAATACAGGACCGACGCCTTATCATATAATTCTTACCCTATTCTGACACGAGCCTGTGTTTTTTTCCCCTTCTCCCAAAACAGCTTATACTACTGTTTCAGATAATGAATTAGTTTTGTTTTGTATGTAATTGCAAATTAAAAGCATTTGTTGTTCGTTAACCCCCTGGGGTCGAAGCCTGCTATAGTATTCTTTATGACTGCAAAAAGAACTAAAAATACTCTGTCAGTTTTGATCGTACAGATAAGAATAAGGTATCGTCTGAAACTAAAAGGGTCTACTTTTATTTGTCTATAGTCATAATAACAACGTAACAATGTGCTTTTCTAAAATAAAGAAAATAAACGGGGTGCGTTCTCTGCTGTCTAGGTCTCTGTCACCTCTCTTCAGAGACACCTAAAAATAAAACAACCTGAATCTCCGTGAATACTTGCCTCAGAGTAATTAGAAATATATGTATAGAAAGCTAGAAATGTCTACTTTTAAATGAAGTCACATCCAAAACAAATATTATGTTTTGAAGTAATCCGTATGAAACCAATGCGATATCTAGTTTTCCAAATTTACCAAATCATTATATCTAATGAGATCATGCCCACGAGCCGATCGCGCTTTTCAACATAAAGTTCACTGGCATATGCATCCTTTTTGTTATGTATCTAAGGTATCAGATTAATATCATAGGAAGTGTCATAGATGTTACGGTACCGTGGTTGTAGTATAAAAAGCGCTCGACCAAGGCATAAACAAAAGGAGTAGTCTTTAATAGACAGCATCAACACACGTTTGACAATTGTTAACTTATGAACAGACACAAACCAAGGGAAAACTCAGGACTTATAAAGGGGCTGGAACAAACGAGTAAACAAGATAATTAAATCAAACACAGGTGACGGGGATGATAGATAATTAACTAATGACAGGAACTAAAACAGGAAGAACCAAATATGGGCAAAAGGGAAACTAAACAGAAACAGATACGTTACAGTATCTCCCCCTCCCGGAAGGTACGTCCCGCACCGTAACAGTAACATCGGGGAGGGGGGGTGGGCGTCCTGGAGGCTGGAGCAGGGTCAGGACAGGACAGGGAAGCCTCCAGGGCGGATCAGGAGACTCGGGAGGCCATGGCGGAACTGGAGACTCGGGACGCCATGGCGGATCGGGGAGCTTGGACGGCCATGGCGGATCGGGGTCCTTGGACGGCCATGGCGGATCGAGGTCCTTGGGCGGCCATGGCGGATCGGGGTCCTTTGTGGCCTTGGCCCTTGACCTGGCCACACAGGCTGAGACTATATGCCCCCCCCCCAAAAAAAATTTCTTTGGGAACGTTCCCCTCTGGCGGCCATACTGGAGGAGCAGGTTCATGGGAACGCTCAGGAGGAGAGGGCTCTTGGGGGCGCTCTGGAGGAGCGGGCACTAGAGGGCGCTCTTGCAGCACGGACTCTGTGGGGCGCTCTTGCAGCGCGGACACTGGAGGATCGTGAACAGCACTCTTGGCCGTGACTTGAGAACTGGATTCTCGGGATTCGGGATTGGCACTCCTGGCCGTGACATGAGAACTGGATTCTCGGAGATCGGGATCGGCACTCCTGGCTGTGACATGAGAACTGGATTCTCGGGGATCGGCACTCCTGGCCGTGATTTGAGATCTGGATTCTCGGGGGCGCTCTGAAAGCGCGGATTCAGAGGGGCGCTCTTGTAGCGCGGAGCTGGATGGAACCAGCGGAGACGAAGGAGAGCTAATAAATAAATAATTTTAATAAAGTTCAAATTGTTTTCAGTTTACACATCTGATAGGCTACGTTTACATTAGTGTGTGTTCATTTTAAAACACATCATCACTTCTAGGTTGTTAAAGACTTCAAGAAATTTAAAATCTTCATCCACTATCATAAGTGGGTGTTTTATTTTCTTTCACCATATGTTTTATTGTTATTAAATTCTGGTGTAGTATGTCTAATTATTTGAATGCATAAAAAAACTTAGTTTATTTAAATTTATTCTTAAAATAGCCTAATGAAAGGTTTTATTTTTCCTCAGAAATTCTGTGTTCTGTATCTGGTTTTCAAATGAAGACATAAAACATTCATTTTCAGTAATTTAAAGATAAATTAAATTAAAGTTTATTTATTTTGGCAAACAAAGGGGTTTACTATTAAAATAAAAAAATGGAATAACTGTTGTGTGATCATTACTAAAAAAATAAAAATAAAGTTTTAATAATTTTAATAGTAGCCTAGTAGTATGTACTGTCCGCTGAACAATATTAATATATTTCTGCCGCAGTGTCTTCCAAGTTAAACCGAACTTTTATTTTGACGGGTTGCCTGGAATACCTTTACAGTTCTGTGTGTATATGATATGACGTTAGTTTTACTCGAATCAAACGGTAAAATGCTCATTAAGTGACTCTCACAGCAGTTCTGGAGATGTTGTTCATGTGTTTATGTCCTCATTTAGTTAGGCGGCAGACGCTGAAATCACCGCAAGCGTCACGCGAGCTTCAGTCTGTGTGTAGTAAACAAACCGCGCGATATAGAGAGCGGACTGTTCCGTCCTGTCTGTTCAGTTTCGTGGGGTCTGGTCTACTCGTTACTCCCCGGTGTTCCTGTCTGTGTCTTGCCCTGCCTTGATGTCATAAGTAAAGACATATTTGAGTTTACATCCTCGTCTGCGTATTCCTGTGTCCTCCTCGTGTGTGCACCGTGACAGAAGACCAGACCTAAACAGTAAGCGGTGCCCCTTCACTTCGTTTTATTTTTCTTTTTCAAAAAGTCTTTTGTTTGTTCCTGTTTTGTCTGTCCCTCGCGGCATGGAAGTCGCCGCTCGGCATCCCGCCTTAGCCCACTGCAAGTCCGCGTGGGAGTTCGGCGGGATCACCGCGAGTCCGCTGGCCGCGAGCCCTCCAGCCCGCCGTTCGCGGGAGATATCAGCCGCTGCCCGCGGCTATCCCAAGCCTGCCGCTCAGTCCAGCCCGCCGTTCGCGGGAGATCACGCCGCTTCCCGCGGCTCACCCAGGCCTGCCGGTCCGCCTCTGACTCAAGCCCACCGGATTGCCGCTGACTCAAGCCCACCGGATTGCCGCTGACTCAAGCCTGCCGCCTCTGACCCTATCCCCGTGGATCAAGTCCACACGTCACGGCCAGGAGTGCCGTGTGTATGTCTCTTTGTGCCCACAGGAACATTTTAAACTTACCATGTCATGTCTTGTCTTGTCCATGGAGACTCGTCTGGGGCAGGCGGCTCCTTGAGTTGTGGCCATGGAGGCCAGTCGCAGCCGCTTGCCCCCCCTGTCGCAGAAGTGGAGGAGGTTGCTGAGGGACCCTGTGAGGGCCCCTGACTCCTCGTCATGCCCAGAGGAAGCCTCAGCTTCCTAGCCAGCCCAGGAGGGCTTCTGGTTCCTGTGGGATGTCCTGTCGTGTTTGTCTGACCCTGGAGGGTTTCCTGTCTTGTCTTGTACTGTCTTGTTTGTCTAGCCCCGGAGGACTCCTGATACCCCCTGGATTCCCCAAGGAAATTTTGGGGGGGGGTAGTAGAGCTCTGGGTGGAGTGGGCGGGCCGAAGAAGGATGCCACGGCCACAAGTACCACCTGCCATGGCCTCCTGAGCTCCCTGCTCCGCCATGGCCTCTAGAGCTCCCAGCCCTGCCATGGGTCCTGTCTGTCTGTTCCGCCCACCCCCCCTCCCCGATGGAACTGTTAAGGCTCGGGACGAGCCTTTCGGGAGGGGGGAGTTATGTCAGTCCTCTGTCGTGTCTGTCATGTGTTCCCGCCTCATGTTTCCTTATTTGGTTTGTTTCCTGTCCTTGTTAAATGTTATCATTAGTTAATTCTTGTCCAGCCGTGTTCGTCTCGTTATCTATGATTATCCCCTATATATTAGTCCTGTCTGTTCAGTTTCGTGTGGTCTGGTCTACTCGTTACTCCCCGGTGTTTGATGTCTGTGGTTTGCCCTGCCTTGTCTTGCCCTGCCTTGATGTTATCAGTAAAGACTATTATTTAAAGTTATATCCTCGTCTGCGTGTTCCTGGTTCCTCCCTTGTGTGTGCACCGTGACAGTATCAAAATCTTGAAAAAATAAGCCGTATTTTCTAGCAACACTGAAACCACGCCCACTCGCGGGAAATCGGCCAACTCTCTCAACTGTCTTCCTCTAGCAGCTTAATTTAAATTAGGAGACCGAGCTCAGTTGTTTTGTAAATTATCGCAACCAGGTATTAACGTGACGAAGTCATAGCTAGCTAGCAAACTGTAGGCTGTAGTAACTAACGGTAATGACAGTAACTCACAATGAAGCAGACGAACCACTGATGCTAATGCGCTCTAGTTATTACAGTGTTTACCGTGTTTTAGAGCAGGACTTGAATTTCGTCGTGGGTTTGCGACTATTAATAATTATTATTCTACTCATTCCCACAGGTTCTGTGCTTATAACTCGATGACAGATGACGCAATGTATCATTTGCACGTGCTTTTGAGTCGTGCTCATTTAAAATGAAAAAGAACTCACTCACGCGCTCTCTTATTGACCATTTTCTGTGAGCCCACAGATCACGATAAAGTGAGTGACAGCTTTTCAAGATTATTAAGGGAGTTTGCAAATGCGATATTGATTTGATTCAACAGTTCAATAAACAATAAGTTAATATTAAGTGACTTACGTTGTCTGAATATAACACTACTGCCTGATTTTGTGCCATTTCATCAAGGAAAATAGTTCCAAATAAAGTAACAGCTGAGTTGCTGCGCACAGACACAAGCACACTGTCCCCCGGTTTCACAGACAAGGCTTAAGCCTAGCCCTAGACTAAAATGTAGCCCAAGTCTGAGCCGTTTCAACTGAAAGAAACTTGCACTGCCTGATCTTATAATATATCAGTGCTTTTGTTTTGTGTCAAGATGCACACCAGTTTTTTTATTCTAAGCAAGTTTATAAAAATTTCTTAAATGTCCTAATTGAACTACGGCCTAATCCTGGTTTAGTCTAAGCCCTATCTGTGAAACCAGGCCTGGATGTTTATATTTCAACAAATGACAACTATAATTGAATCCCTGGAAGGTTGAACAGTTTTGTAGCATTTTAAAATGCTGGTTTAATGTAGTAAGACAGTGATGCTAAAAGACACGCAGATGAGGCCAGAATATTAACTTGTTTAAGTGTTTTCCTCCCTTTAGAAAATCGTAATGAAGAAAACGCTCATGCATTTAAAAGTTCATATTTTGGGTTCATCAGTTTTTCTGCAGATACTATGCTTTATTAGTAAGGATGTGTACAGATTTTGGTCTTTTAATATCACTCTCGTTGTACATAAAGCATTCTTTATATGAGACGTGTGAACTTGACGTGTAAATAAACACATTTTGGGCTTATGTGCGTATCTGCACGTAGTATATCCTTTACAATTTTTGTCTTTATAGCTGTCATGGTGCATTAAGCCACATGAAGCATTATTTGTGTTAAGCGTATCAATATCTCTGTTCAAGTTTGCTAATTCACAAGCCGAGTGAGAGTCATACTCACGAAGGTGATGTTAATTATTAAACCAAACAAAATGAAAACTTTGCAGCAATACCATTGTTTTATTGAGTGACAGACAGTGGGTTTAATCGGTGACATTATTAATAGATTTACTATCCTTTTTTACTTCTCGTCATCTCTGCGACCTGCTTCCCCTGGGGTTTTTACAGAGAAAAGGTGAAAAAATACACTGCAGTGTCTCTCAGAACGAGTACTGAAGTTTCTTTTGCAATTCTCCATGCAGCATGAATGACAAACAGTGGTGACATTTTCCACAATCAGGACAGAAAGCGTCCGCTTCACATTCTCTGTAGCACCAGATCACAACAGAAGTCATTTAAAGTTACCTTTGCTCTAGAACATTGCTCTGTTCTTAAACAAACTAAATAGCCTTATGTTATTTATCTTATTTACACGCCAGCATGTCATTTCTCTCTCTACATGGCATGGCAGAGATCCACCCTGATATTCATATATAGCTACATTACCTGAAGCTACTTGATAGCTCATGGCAAAATTATAATTACACAATGTGCAAAATGCAAGATTTTTAAAGCTTTGTAAGCCTAATGTAACATTACCACAAACAGTTATTAAAGATCAATGAAGAATAAACACCAACCTTCTGGTTCCTCATGTTTTATTATGAAGGGTTCTGGTTCCTCTTGTTTTATTCTGAAGGGTTCTGGTTCCTCTTGATTTATTCTGAAGGGTTCTGGTTCCTCTTGTTTTATTCTGAAGGGTTCTGGTTCCTCCTGTTTTATTATGAAGGGTTCTGGTTCCTCGTGTTTTATTATGAAGGGTTCTGGTTCCTCGTGTTTTATTATTAAGGGTTCTGGTTCCTCTCGATTTATTCTGAAGGGTTCTGGTTCCTCTCGATTTATTCTGAAGGGTTCTGGTTCCTCTCGATTTATTCTGAAGGCTTCTGGTTCCTCTCGTTTTATTATGAAGGGTTCTGGTTCCTCTCGATTTATTCTGAAGGGTTCTGGTTCCTCTCGATTTATTCTGAAGGGTTCTGGTTCCTCTCGATTTATTCTGAAGGCTTCTGGTTCCTCTCGTTTTATTATGAAGGGTTCTGGTTCCTCTCGTTTTATTCTGAAGGGTTCTGGTTCCTCTCGTTTTATTATGAAGGGTTCTGGTTCCTCTCGTTTTATTCTGAAGGGTTCTGGTTCCTCCTGTTTTATTATGAAGGGTTCTGGTTCCTCTCGATTTATTATGAAGGGTTCTGGTTCCTCTCGTTTTATTATGAAGGGTTCTGGTTCCTCTCGTTTTATTATGAAGGGTTCTGGTTCCTCCTGTTTTATTATGAAGGGTTCTGGTTCCTCTCGATTTATTATGAAGGGTTCTGGTTCCTCTCGTTTTATTATGAAGGGTTCTGGTTCCTCCTGTTTTATTATGAAGGGTTCTGGTTCCTCTCGATTTATTATGAAGGGTTCTGGTTCTTCTTGTTTTATTCTGAAGGGTTTTGGTTCCTCTTGATTTATTATGAAGGGTTCTGGTTCCTCTTGTTTTATTATGAAGGGTTCTGGTTCCTCTTGATTTATTCTACAGGTTTCTGGTTCCGCCTGTTTTATTATGAAGGGTTCTGGTTCCTCTTGTTTTATTATCCTCGGTTCTGGTTCTGGTTCCTCGTGTTTTATTCTCATGTTCTCCTCTTTAACAAACACCATCTTCACAGCAGATCTCAGTTCAGCTGATTCTCCTCCAGATATTCCTGCTTGCTTCAACACTGAGTCAAGACTGTGATGATCAGAACATTACAGGTTTACTGAGCTGATTCAAACCCTGTATTCCTCGGTTTACAGAAACAACATTTCTAACTGTTTGTATCCCGACAGAACAACAGAGATCATGGTGAAACTGAACTTCTTCCTCTGAGGTTTAATAGTGTTTGGAAAACAAACGAATGTGTTTTAGCGCCGCCTGCTGGACTGGAGGGAATGGATTTTTTAAATTATTATTATCTGCACAAATAAATGAAAAGAACTTTAGATGATAGACTCTTATAGATGGTATTTGATCAGCATCAACAGTATTCGTGTGTGAGGAGTAGAGGAGAAAAAGGAGTCGCAGCATGTAAAGATGGAATTAAGAGCAATGAAAACACGTGACAACAACACGATGTAACCTAATAATAATAATAATAACTAAATCCAAGCACCACATCTCGGCCAGATTACGGGGTCTGCAGGGGTTTTGGGGCCCTGGAGAAGTTTTACATGCCCTGACATTTGTGTTTTTCTGTATCTTTTTTCAGTGACATATTAACGGCTAAAGTTTCATCAGTACAAACTGGGCTACAATAATATGTGAGCATAGTTTTACTTCACTACTTTCCATAAAACATAGTTAAAACAGTGTTTGAATTGTGTCAAAGCTCTTGGGGGTCTCCCTGGACCTACCTATCCACCCCCCACATTCCCCAACCCTTTTACAACCATTAAATAACAATAATAATAAAAAAAATACATTTAACTTTATTTACTCTTTTTTATTTTATTTTTGTGTACATTTCAAACCACTTGTATGAATCTGAGCATTTACTAATGAATTAATATTTTTTTTTTATTATTTTGCACATTTCTATTAATGTTAATGTACAAAAAAAAAAAACACAATCCTTTAACACTTTGCATTCAGAACTAATATTGGAAATGAACATGCTATCTACTCTTTCTGTCTTTCTGCCAAAGTAAGCATGTACACTAAACCAATGATGAGGGCACTTTCTGAAACACTTCATTGGCTACTGTTTAGAATGGCCCACAGTGACCTGATTTGTCTCTCTTCGTTTTACAGTTTGCAGTTGACAGACAATGTTTCTCCCTTAGCCAGGACTGAATATAGAGGTAAGGGTCAAACGTGTGGAGAGGGGGGCCATTAAGGTCAATGAAAAGTACAGCAGAAAGGCTGCTGGCTCGAAGGCGATTACTTGCATCTGTGGCAGTGGCATTGAGGGCAGAGAAGCCTCTTTCACACTCAGCAGAACTTGCCAGGTATGTTTTACTGGCAGTCGCCAGTTTTTTTGAGGACCTTCCCATTCTGGTCATTGTTCAGCTTCCGGTTCCTGAAATCCTCAACTGCTTCCCTACTTGATACTCCAAGCATCTTTGCCAGGTCATGGATCTCTTTCTCCCCAAAGAGAACAAGACACTCTCTGAATTTTGGCCAGCTGAGGGGATTCTGTGGTGCTACAATCTTCATGAGCTTAGTGTCAGGCATTCAGTGAAGAGAGACTGTCAATGAGTGCTTTGAGGAACTGAAGTCTGTTTATATGTTCTTTGCTGAAATGCAAGGACACTCCTTTGAATTCTGCTACCTTAAGACCTTCGAAAGAACTTGTGAGTTTAAACTTAAAGACGTTTTATTAATTTGTCCAGTAGGCTATTTACTGTCATTTCATTGTTTTGGATAAATCGTGGCCAGGTTTTATTTATTTGTTTCTTGTTTAATAATGGGAAATAAATAATACAATGTGCTCACATTTTTACTAAAATTAAAGAAGGAATTAAATTTTTAATAAATGTTCAACGATTTCTTAATTCAGGCGTGTCATGTGCAGGTGTTGTCTACTGTATTTCCTGTTAAATAAGGACAGATAAAGGACGTCCATGTAGAAATTGTTATGTTTATTGTAGGAATTATTAAATGTAAATTTCAAACATTTGTATTTGTGACAAATAATGTGACACTGACATTAGCATATCCACATTGAATATGCTTCCACTTTTAATGCTCCAATACAAAGTAAACTACCTTTTCTTTATTTTATGGTAATGTAACATATCATTCAATAATATAAATAATCCTGCACACCTGTTAAATTTGTAAATTTAAAATACAGTGTAGTGTAACACAGTAAAACGTAAGCACAGGCTCATTTACTATGCTGCTTGAGTTCGTTCTGAATAACAAACGCACTAAAGGACTAAATTTGCTTCGGTGAATATGAATTATTTAACTAGTTTATCTTAGATTATAGACCAACTGCAACCAATTTCGCCAGAATGCAAAGCAAAATCTCTCATTTGTTCAGTTCACTTATTTGTTTGATAGTAATGACTGAAATTAATATAAGTTGTAATGTCAAAGATTTAAATGGCCCCCATAAACCTACTAGAACTACTGTCACGAAAAAAGGTTGACATTGCTTTGAATCAGAAAGCTCATTTGTGGAAGGATGATGTTCAAGCCAAGATGCAATAATAAATATTACGAGGTGGTCTCTTTTGCTGTGACTGACAATAAAACTAAAGGTATTTAAATATTTCCATTTAAGACAGAAATGGTGATAATCCTGACAGAACTGCCTGTACATCCCTTGTGAAAAATAATTCTCCCCATTGATAATTCTGTTTCTGCTTCAGTTGTTTGCACATTTACACACTATTTAATGCAGCACAGAGGCACATGGGAGTGCTTTAACCAGTTACAAATGCATAATGTTTTTGACATTTTAAACATAAAACACTGAATACTGATATTTAAAATTATTTAAAAAATGAAAATAGACTTTAAATGTGAAATTAAAACCGCCAGTAGGTGGCAGAAATTCACTGGTAATAAGTGAGTCATTGCGACTGAACCGAATCATTTAACGGTGGATTCATTCAGGAACGAAGCACTGTCATGTTGCTCAGAGACGCAAAACAGTGCTGTGGCTGTTTGGAATTATTTTTTAGCGGCAAAATGGAGCAAAAACTGGTAATACGGTGTCTAAAACGTAATGACGCTTTTCCACTGCATAGTACGGCACGGTACATAGCTTAGTTTTGGGATCATTCTTAATGCATTTGAATTGAATTTGAACACACTCTAAATGCACATGTTTAACACGCTTCATCACCACGTAGGCTACTGTAAGCGTGTACTTCATAGGTGTTTTGTTTGGGTTTTGCAAAATACTCGATATTGTCAAATTGCAACAATTGATATTATTGCAGACGATATATATAATCGCACACACCTAGTGGTAACTTACAAACTTTGTTTTCTGATCAGATTTGGGAGACCATCATCCTCGAAGAGCCCAGATCATCGGATGATCCATTTGAAATGACTTTGTCTGTCCCCTTTGGGGTGCTTCTGTGTGAATGTATCGCCTTTCCCTAATTGCAGTTTATGTCCACGGGGTGCACTCTGTTGTAATGTAATGTAAGGGAAATAGGTAAATTTAGCTCAAAGGGAATAATTTATGATTTGATAGGGAATATGAACAGACTCACTGTTACACGGCAGAGTCACTGAGCGATTCACTGAACGAGCCATATAACAAACTCTGCACTGGATATTAAAATTCACCAAAATATAGTGAAAACACTATTTAATAGCACAGTAACAAGATCGGCAGTTTAAGACATTAACTTGTAAGCAGAAAACACAAGATACTTCTCTTTTCAATATAAATGAGATTTTATTCATATAAACCTAAGACATAAACTAATCTAACACATGAACACACATTCACACAGGGTGCAGAAAGAGAGAAAGTGAGGAAAGGATGAGTTTAGAGAATGGAAATGTGAAATCCCAAGTTTACAGCAATATGTGCTATTGCATAGACCTGAACAACCATCAATCACTCATTTAACCTTCGCATTGAGTTTCTCAATGAGACTAAAACATTATATTAAATGCACCAGCTCAGTTAGAATCTGGAGGTTACTTGCGTTGCCATTGTGTTAAGGGATTCCTTTCTGTTGTCTTCTTTGCAGAAAGGGGTTTCCCAAGGTTGCTGATTGGCTAACAGTTCAGTGGTCGTTAGTAGTGAAGTCTTGGGCGTTGGCTGAAGTTGTGGTCTGGTTGAAGTTTGAAGCGGGTGCAGTCGGAGCTGGACTTTACAGCAAAATTAACGTTTGAACACGAAACTCAAAAGGAAAGAAAAGAAACTAAAGTAAAAGAATAAAAGGATGTAACGAGACTAGGTGGGGTTTCTTCTCATCGTGGTAGCAGCTGGCATGTAAGCCAGAGCACGCTCAAAGAGCGCTAAAAAGCAGCGTCGAAACACGATGGCAAAAGCAAAAACAAGAAGAGGCAGATTCGATGATGTCCTGAGTTTTTAAACTCGGCTTTTGGACATGTCCCAATAAGTGTCTTGAGCAATTAGATATGATCTTAGCTTGTTTCACCTCCCCATCCATAAAATCAACATGTTATCTGGTCAGTCACATGTCCCAACTTTACACGCTCTTGCAAATTATACTTTTGGATATGACTTCTATAACCAGAATATGATACATTTGACAAAGAATTAATGGAAAGAAACGTTTTAAGCACGATTTTTCGAACTCATACATACCAAACACGCATATGAATCCTTCAGCTATTCAATAGTTATTAAAAAGACATACACAATATGTGATTAAAATGATAGTCAATTGTGTGGGTTACATACATGATATGGTGCTATGCATAGAAATGATTAGTTGCTCATAAGTCCTTTTAAGATGATTTTAGGTGCATAAGAAAAAGAAAGTCTCTGTGTAGTTCTATGTAGAACAAAATACATATTCTGTGAAGACCAGAGAAAGGTTAACCCTCTGGGGCCGGCTGTATCGCCGGCGATACCAGTTAGTTAAGATCAGTGCAAAAGACACTAAAAATACTCATAATACAAATAAGTGTTATACATCAATCGAAACTGTTAAGTGTCTATTCTTTTTTGTGTACACTCACGATTACAACAAAACTTTGTGGTTTTGGGGGAAAAAGAAAACAAACAGGGTGCGCTCTCTGTCTTCTCCGTCTCCGCGATCTGTTTATAGCCTGAAGTGTCTACTTTCAAATTAAGTAAGTCATATCGAAAACAAACATGATGTGATAAAGTAATCCGTATGAAACCGACACTATGTTCAGTCTGTCCAGTCTAACTCATTATTTTTAATGAGATCCCGCCCCCTCGTGTTCACATGTAAATGATCACCACGTGACCCGCGCACGCTTGGAGACGCCAAACATAAACACAGCGTCAGTGAAGAGATCATCACGGATACTGTTCGTTTCTGGAAGAAGATGCACTGAGTAAAGGCTGGATTTCCCTAAAAATAAGAGCAAGAGTTGAAGATCCAGAAGAGAAGATCTGATGAGTAAGTAATGCTTGTTTTTTGCATTAGTTAGCGTGTTATTGTGACAAACTTGAACGCGTTTAGTTGGGTTTTTCCCAAACTACAACATGATGAATGCTACGCATCTAAGAATGTTTAATGTTCACAAATAGATTTAATAGCGTGCTAAACAATAATAAGTAGTTTCTCAGATATAAAATATCCTTTTTTAATGGTACAAAGTACATCCTTTTGTAGTTCACAGCATACGTGAGTCTATGGCTACAGAATCATAACAGCTACTATAAAATCATACATACTAGACTATATGAATCTAAAATCATAGTTTTCCCCAAAATGTAATTCCAGACTACAATGTTGGAAATTGATGGACAATTCATTGTATTTAAATTACTTTTAGCACGATGTCTAGCCTACAAGACTGATTACTCAAAAGTCTTATTCAGGACGATTTAGTGTGGCTTTTATGGCTTTATTTCAGCTACATTTTGTTCCCCAAAACTTACCACGCATAATATTATTTTTCTAAAAAATGCAAACATGTACATCCATCTTGGTCACATATTATTGTAGCATAGTTTGTGCTGAATACAAAAAAAAATACATGTTGGTCAATAGTATGGTATAAGTAGCTGAAATAAGCACAAATATCAGGGCAAGTCAAAACATCTCAAGGGCCCCAAAATCACCTCAGGCCCCAGAGGGTTAAAGGTCTCCTAAGGAATTTCAGTCTTGTGGGGGAACTAATCCAAGCAAGTCTGTAGCTCGTGATTTCTATCACAGATTTACATGTGGCGGTCACACGGTGCATCTCTTTGACCATTAATCTTGATTACTTGCCCCAAATTTGACAATCTCCTTCCTGAGTTGGAATTATTAATAAGCGTTCCTTTTGTTTTAATGTTGCAAGCTGCTCACTGACAGAGTTGGTTGGTTCGCTTGCTTCAGACGGGTTGGCGCTAAGGATCTGATTTATGACATGGTCCTGTTTTCTTGGGGCCTCTCTGTGGAATTTGCTCTTTTAGTGGTTCTAACACCAATCTGATCGATTCTTAAATGGTCTGATTCATTCTGATATCCTACATGGTGTATGTTTTTTTTTTTTTCTTTTTGAGTCATTTTGTTTCTTCTTTTTGATGTGTAGTTTTTGTATCACTGTATGTTATTTTTTTCGTGTTTGAGTTCCTTTAAATACAATAAAAAATTATTGTTCACAAACAAATGCTTCCCACATGCAGTGCAGTGATATGCTTATTCTCCAGTGTGGATCCTCTCGTGTCTTTTCAGATTTGATGACACACTGAATCTCTTGTCACAGTGTGAACACTTATAAGGTTTATCTCCAGTGTGGATCATCTCATGTGTTTTCAGGTCTCCTGACTGAATAAATCTCATGTCACAGTGTGAACACTTATAAAGTTTCTCTCCAGTGTGGATCCTCTCGTGTCTTTTCAGATTTGATGACAGGCTGAATCTCTTGTCACAGTGTGAACACTCATAAGGTTTAGCTCCAGTGTGGCTCTTCTCATGTATTTGCAGATATGATGAATTACTGAATCTCATGTCACAGTGTGAACACTTATAAAGTTTCTCTCCAGTGTGGATCCTCTCGTGTCTTTTCAGATTTGATGACACACTGAATCTCTTGTCACAGTGTGAACACTTATAAGGTTTCTCTCCAGTGTGAATCCTCTCATGTAGTTTCAGATGTGATGAATTACTGAATCTCATGTCACAGTGTGAACACTCATAAGGTTTTTCTCCAGTGTGAATCATCTCATGCTGTTTTAAACACTCTGCTGAAGTAAAAGTCCTCCCACACTCAAAGCACATGTACTCTCTCACAGCAGGATGTATTTTCTGATGTTCTTTCAAATTTTGTAGACACAAAAAACTGTTACCACACAAATTACATGAATATGGCTTCTCCTTTATATGAAATTTCAGGTGTGTTCTCAGATATGAAGCCCTCGAAAATGTTTTGCCGCATTGATCACATGTGTACAGTTTCTCTCTAGTGTGGATGTTCATGTGGCCCTTAAGGTGTGCTGATTGTGTGAAACTCTTCCCGCACTGATCACAAGTGTACGGTTTCTCTCCAGTATGAACTCTCATGTGATGCTCAAGACTTGTTTTGCGTGTGAAACTCTTTCCACACTGAGTGCAGATGAAAGATTTCTTGGCTCTTTTCATTAAATCTTTATGTTTGGTTTGAAAGGAACTCAAATGTTTTTCTCCAGTTTTGACATTTTTCTCCTCCTCTTCACTTGATTCTTCATTCTCCACTTTTTCTTCAGTCAACTCTGAAATAAAATTAAAAATGGTTCATTTACAGTAACTTGTAAAAAGCTGAGAAATGTGAACATAAAAGTTAACCCTGATGTAACAGCGGAGGGCTCCAGACTAACATGTGAGAGCAGCTCCCCTAAGTTCTACAGATGGTGGCACCAGAAGTAGATTTGGTAGCGCTGGGTAGAGGCCTGCACAGGCCTAAAATACAGGACCGACGCCTTGTCATATAATTCTTACCCTATTCTGACACGAGCCCGTGTTTTTTTCCCCTTCTCCCAAAACAGCTTATACTACTGTTTCAGATAATGAATTAGTTTTGTTTTGTATGTAATTGCAAAGTAATTAAAAGCATTTTTTGTTCGTTAACCCCCTGGGGTCGAAGCCTGCTATAGTATTCTTTATGACTGCAAAAAGAACTAAAAATACTCTGTCAGTTTTGATCGTACAGATAAGAATAAGGTATCGTCTGAAACTGCAAAGGGTCTACTTTTATTTGTCTATAGTCATAATAACAACGTAACAATGTGCTTTTCTAAAATAAAGAAAATAAACGGGGTGCGTTCTCTGCTGTCTAGGTCTCTGTCACCTCTCTTCAGAGACACCTAAAAATAAAACAACCTGAATCTCCGTGAATACTTGCCTCAAAGTAGAGGGTGACACGGGAGTGAATTTTCAAACCTCTCCCATCCCACTCCCACAAAAAAAATCCCGTCCCATCCCAATCCCATAAAAAAACTGGGGGGAAATCCCGTCCCGTCCCAATCCCAGAAGAATGACTCCCATTCCCTCCCACTCCCGTGTTGTTGTTGTTGTTTTTTTTTTTTTGGCTGGAATCTGTCAGTTACAGTAAAAAAAAATGCAGTACAGATCACAGCATGCCCAGCTTAGTTGAATAAAAATCCTAAATGTAATTTATTTTATTGAACTGAGAGTCATCTTAACAATGCACAGTGTGTTTCATGTTGAATTTTATGCAAATCATCCATCCATCCATCCATCCATACACGCACACACACACATTATATAAGGAAGGAAGAAATTGTCGGTTGCCTCGAGAGGGCTGCTTTGCATGTGTGACGCTGAAGGCCACTCGTGCCTGAGTCTGAAAAGTACTTAATCAGTTGTCTACAAGTCTTGCAGCTGGCGTATGGCGTTTTCACGCCATCTTTCTCAACACGTAAAATTTTTTTAGTTATTTCAGACCGCCCAGAAATATCCGTGAGCACAACTGACGTATTATTTTCAGACAGTAGTCGTTGCAGTGTAGCTTTCACGTCTGCCTCCATTTTGGTTATGATTTTCGCGGCTAAAAAGTGCGTGAAGAAGCCTACTTCTTCTCTACCATTATTGGTGGTTGGCACTGTCGCCACCAACTGTTACGGGTGTGTGGAGCACGCCATTCACTTAACCCTCTAAGCGCCAAAGTCGCAAAATTGCGACAAGACGTCATACTTCATGAAATGGGCTGTAGTTCCTAATCTGGTGTAATGGCTCATTTGTATTCCCTTCCACTAGATGGCAGACATGTAGTACTTCGATTCTAGACCAAAATTGTTCGAGGAAATAGCAGAGTAAGTGAGCTATCGTGCCATTGATGCGGAAGCAATTCAGTTCATAGCGTCTGAGTAAATTGTGAGATTTGTGAGAGAAAATCGTCAAACGGCTAATAAAATGTTGTACTGTGAGGATGTGTTGCAAATGTCATTTGCCGATTCTGACTCTGAAGGGGAATATTTGCCTTTTGGAAATGACGATCGGCCGTCTAATGATCGCGCTTCTCCGGGTACATCTTTTCCGCGCAATGGTGCCGCTGCGCAAGCGCGATCGTTCACAAAGCACAAACAAGTGATCATTTCAACACTTTGCCCAACGGGGATGGGGGTGGCAGGGGTGGACGTGGTCTTAGTGTCCATAGGAGAGCTGTTTCTCTCTGATAATCGGCCAGATTGCGCTGTTTGTTCTGATCGCGCGCGCTCCAAGTGCCGCCGGCAGACAGTACAGGTGCAGTCAGTTTGGGGTAGGTCTGTGCGCTGTGCCATGCAATGAGAGGTACCATACTCTCAAGAACTATAAACTGTCACATAGATACCTGATTGGGCAGATAGCTGGTCAACTGATCAAAAAATAGGCACATGTATTTTACTATGGCACAGTAATATAGTAATAATTTACTACTTTCTTCTGTTTTACTGTTGATTTCCTCTTTTCCTGATCATTTGGAATGAGGATAAAAAGACAAAAAAACAACAACAACATGCAAATAAGTTCAAACATCCATTCAATATCTATTATTTCCTGAATATTACTGATGAACTTATCAAAAAGTAGGCTACTGTTCACATGCGTTTTACTACTATATAGTATAGTAATATAGTAATAATTTAGTACTTTCTCCTGTTTTATTGTTGGTTTCCTCTTTTCTGATTATTTGGAATGAGGAGAAAAAGACAAAAAAAAACAAACATAAAAATCAAACATCAATTCAATATCTACTATTTCCTAAATATTATGAATTTCAAGAGGGGCGCCCCTGATGACGTCATAATATGCAAATTAGATGAGTATATTTACACCCCACATAAACTTTCGGTCATGCCCAACATTTTTCTAATTTACAGTAGATCTCTATCTTTAAGCCATTTCAAGCCACAAGCTTTTGAAATCTTGATGTCAAAATCCAGCATTTTTTCCAAAAAACCCTGGCGCCTAAAGGGTTAACCGGCTACCCCAAAGCAAACAGGAGGAGAGCATAAAGAGACAGGACAACTAGTATTGAGTTCAAAATTAGTTTATTTATTTAAAAGGTATATTTCTGTATAGTTATAGTTATCATAGTGTTATTACGATTCCCGGTCCCGCCCACTCCCGCTTACATTTTTTCCAGTCCCGTCCCAATCACGTTATTAATAGTGATTTTGTTTCCCATCCCGTGGGATTCCCGAAAAAATGTCAGCCTCTAGTAATGTCAGCCTCTAGTAATTAGAAATATATGTATAGAAAGCTTGAAATGTCTACTTTTAAATGAAGTCACTGTAATGGGACTGTCGGACACAAAGGTAAGTGGTTCAAGTGGCAAAGTTTATTGACAGGTTTGGTGAACACACAGCAATGGTGGAAGACGTGGAAAAGGGTGAGTAGTGAATCTCCGTGAGCTTTGTGATCGTTCGTCAAGGATTCTAACCGTCCCTTCTTTCCTTGCAGGTCCGTAGTAAACAGGAGTATCCGAGCGCTTGGGGAAGATGGCTTTCGCCAGGAGCTGGATCCTGAGGGTGAAGAGGATGAAGAGGAACAGGGCAGAAGGTAAGTAAGACAGGTAGGGAATTTCAGGTAGAATACTCAGCCAAGCGCTTCGTACGAGGTCTTTCCTTGTAGTCACAACAGCATGTTACTTTACTTCAAGATCGGACGATCAAGTGAGCTGAGGGAAGTGCTTTTATGAGTGCAGGATGATGACGGTGACGATGATCAGGTGAGCATGATGATTAATGAGGAACAGGTGAAAGTGATCAGTGAAGGTGAAGACGGGCCATTCTGTGACATTACCTCCCCCTCCCGGACGGCGCGTCCCGCGACGTAACAACAATACCGGGGAGGGGGGGCGGGCGTCCTGGAGGCTGGAGCAGAACCTGGACAGGACAGGGAAGCCTCCAGGGCGGATCAGGAGTCTTGGGAGGCCATGGCGGATCAGGAGCCTTGGGAGACCATGTCAGGACTGGAAATTCGGGAGGCCATGGCGGAACTGGAGACTTGGGAATCCATGGTGGATCCGGAGCCTTAGGAGGCCATGGCAGGACTGGAGATTCGGGAGACCATGGCGGATCAGGGTCCTCGGGCGACCATGGCGGATCTGGGTCCTCGGGCGGTCTTGGCGGATCGGGATCCTCGGACGGCCATGGTGGATCGGGGTCCTCGGGAGGCCATGATGGATCTGGGTCCTTGGACGACCATGGCGGATCAGGGTCCTCGGGCGGCCTTGGCGGGTCGGGGTCCTCGGACGGCCCTGGTGGATCGGGGTCCTTTGTGGCCTTGGCCTTTGGCCTGGCCACACAAACTGCGGCTATATGGCCCCCCCCCCAAAATTTCCTTGGGAAAGTTCCCCTCTGGGGGCCACATTGGAGGAGAGGGCTCTAGAGGGCGCTCTGGAGGAGCGGGCACTTGGGGGCGCTCTGGAGGAGCGGGCACTTGGGGGCGCTCTGGAGGAGCGGGCACTTGGGGGCGCACGGGAGGTGCGGAGCTGGACGGAACCAGCGGAGACGAAGGAGAGCTGGACGGGACCAGCGTAGATGCAGGAGGGCGCTCTTGCAGAGCGGACTCCTGAGGGCGCTCTTGCAGCGCCGACACTTGAGGGCGCTCTTGCAGCGCAGACACTTGAGGGCGCACGGGAGGCACGAAGCTGGATAGAACCAGCGGAGACGAAGGAGAGCTGGACGGGACCAGCGGAGACGCAGGAGGGCGCTCTTGCAGCGCGGACTCTTGAGGGCGCTCTTGCAGCGCGGACACTTGAGGGCGCTCTTGCAGCGCGGACACTTGAGGGCGCTCTTGCAGCGCGGACACTTGAGGGCGCTCTTGCAGCGCGGACACTTGAGGGCGCTCTTGCAGCGCGGATTCAAAGGGGCGCTCTTGTAGCGCGGACATTAGAGGGCGCACGGGAGGCGCGGGGCTGGACGGGACCAGCGGGAACTCAGGTGGGCTGGACGGGACCAGCGGGAACTCAGGTGGGCTGGACGGGACCAGCGGGAACTCAGGTGGGCTGGACGGGACCAGCGGGAACTCAGGACGGCTGGACGGGACCAGCGGGAACTCAGGACGGCTGGACGGGACCAGCGGGAACTCAGGACGGCTGGACGGGACCAGCGGGAACTCAGGTGGGCACTTGCGAGGTGCCGGAATTGGTGGGCTCAGACGAGGAGCAGGCACAGGAAGGCACTGGCGAGGAGCTGGCACTGGAGGGCGCCTGCGAGGAGCAGGTACTGGATGACACTGGCGAGGAGCAGGCACTGGATGGCACTGGCGAGGATCAGGCACTGGAGGGAATGTCATGCCCTCAAACTCAATTAAAATCCCTACCGGCACCTGTTTTTCCTTCCTCGGTGGTTCAGGGTGAACCGTTATAGGCGGCGGGATCCTCTCCAGCGCGGACGGCGCAACGTTCATCGCCCCTTGCGGCGGAATCCTCCTCGCCGTGGGCGGAACATTCATCGCCGTGTACGGCGGAATCCTCTTCGTCGCGGACGGCGCAACGTTCATCGCCCTTCGCGGCGGAATCCTCTTCGCCGTGGGCGGAACATTCATCGCCGTCTCAGGCGGAGCGAATTTCTCTTGGGCGGGGGGTAAGGGCGAGCGGCGAATGGCGACCCGTTCTCCCCAAAACGGGTGGCCTGGGTAAGCCGCGACAGGCCGCCCGACATCCCACGCTGCACGGGCAGGGGCGAGCCGCGAACGGCGGCGTGAACCCCCGCAAACGACGGGAACCAGCTCAAGCATTTCGAGCGGCTATCTCGTCTTCGGTTGTAGGTCCGATCTTCTGTAATGGGACTGTCGGACACAAAGGTAAGTGGTTCAAGTGGCAAAGTTTATTGACAGGTTTGGTGAACACACAGCAATGGTGGAAGACGTGGAAAAGGGTGAGTAGTGAATCTCCGTGAGCTTTGTGATCGTTCGTCAAGGATTCTAACCGTCCCTTCTTTCCTTGCAGGTCCGTAGTAAACAGGAGTATCCGAGCGCTTGGGGAAGATGGCTTTCGCCAGGAGCTGGATCCTGAGGGTGAAGAGGATGAAGAGGAACAGGGCAGAAGGTAAGTAAGACAGGTAGGGAATTTCAGGTAGAATACTCAGCCAAGCGCTTCGTACGAGGTCTTTCCTTGTAGTCACAACAGCATGTTACTTTACTTCAAGATCGGACGATCAAGTGAGCTGAGGGAAGTGCTTTTATGAGTGCAGGATGATGACGGTGACGATGATCAGGTGAGCATGATGATTAATGAGGAACAGGTGAAAGTGATCAGTGAAGGTGAAGACGGGCCATTCTGTGACAGTCACATCCAAAACAAATATTATGTTTTGAAGTAATCCGTATGAAACCAATGCGATATCTAGTTTTCCAAATTTACCAAATCATTATATCTAATGAGATCATGCCCACGAGCCGATCGCGCTTTTCAACATAAAGTTCACTGGCATATGCATCCTTTTTGTTATGTATCTAAGGTATCAGATTAATATCATAGGAAGTGTCATAGATGTTACGGTACCGTGGTTGTAGTATAAAAAGCGCTCGACCAAGGCATAAACAAAAGGAGTAGTCTTTAATAGACAGCATCAACACACGTTTGACAATTGTTAACTTATGAACAGACACAAACCAAGGGAAAACTCAGGACTTATAAAGGGGCTGGAACAAACGAGAAAACAAGATAATTAAATCAAACACAGGTGACGGGGATGATAGATAATTAACTAATGACAGGAACTAAAACAGGAAGAACCAAATATGGGCAAAAGGGAAACTAAACAGAAACAGATACGTTACAGTATCTCCCCCTCCCGGAAGGTACGTCCCGCACCGTAACAGTAACATCGGGGAGGGGGGGTGGGCGTCCTGGAGGCTGGAGCAGGGTCAGGACAGGACAGGGAAGCCTCCAGGGCGGATCAGGAGACTCGGGAGGCCATGGCGGAACTGGAGACTCGGGACGCCATGGCGGATCGAGGTCCTTGGGCGGCCATGGCGGATCGGGGTCCTTTGTGGCCTTGGCCCTTGACCTGGCCACACAGGCTGAGACTATATGCCCCCCCCCCCCCCCCCAAAAAAAAATTTCTTTGGGAACGTTCCCCTCTGGCGGCCATACTGGAGGAGCAGGTTCATGGGAACGCTCAGGAGGAGAGGGCTCTTGGGGGCGCTCTGGAGGAGCGGGCACTAGAGGGCGCTCTTGCAGCGCGGACACTGGAGGATCGTGAACAGCACTCCTGGCCGTGACTTGAGAACTGGATTCTCGGGATTCGGGATTGGCACTCCTGGCCGTGACATGAGAACTGGATTCTCGGAGATCGGGATCGGCACTCCTGGCTGTGACATGAGAACTGGATTCTCGGGGATCGGCACTCCTGGCCGTGATTTGAGATCTGGATTCTCGGGGGCGCTCTGAAAGCACGGATTCAGAGGGGCGCTCTTGTAGCGCGGAGCTGGATGGAACCAGCGGAGACGAAGTAGAGCTAATAAATAAATAATTTTAATAAAGTTCAAATTGTTTTCAGTTTACACATCTGATAGTTTACGTTTACATTAGTGTGTGTTCATTTTAAAACACATCATCACTTCTAGGTTGTTAAAGACTTCAAGAAATTTAAAATCTTCATCCACTATCATAAGTGGGTGTTTTATTTTCTTTCACCATATGTTTTATTGTTATTAAATTCTGGTGTAGTATGTCTAATTATTTGAATGCATAAAAAAACTTAGTTTATTTAAATTTATTCTTAAAATAGCCTAATGAAAGGTTTTATTTTTCCTCAGAAATTCTGTGTTCTGTATCTGGTTTTCAAATGAAGACATAAAACATTAATTTTCAATAATTTAAAGATAAATTAAATTAAAGTTTATTTATTTTGGCAAACAAAGGGGTTTACTATTAAAATAAAAAAATTGAATAACTGTTGTGTGATCATTACTAAAAAAATAAAAATAAAGTTTTAATAATTTTAATAGTAGCCTAGTAGTATGTACTGTCCGCTGAACAATATTAATATATTTCTGCCGCAGTGTCTTCCAAGTTAAACCGAACTTTTATTTTGACGGGTTGCCTGGAATACCTTTACAGTTCTGTGTGTATATGATATGACGTTAGTTTTACTCGAATCAAACGGTAAAATGCTCATTAAGTGATTCTCACAGCAGTTCTGGAGATGTTGTTCATGTGTTTATGTCCTCATTTAGTTAGGCGGCAGATGCTGAAATCACCGCAAGCGTCACGCGAGCTTCAGTCTGTGTGTAGTAAACAAACCGCGCGATATAGAGAGCGGACTGTTCCGTCCTGTCTGTTCAGTTTCGTGGGGTCTGGTCTACTCGTTACTCCCCGGTGTTCCTGTCTGTGTCTTGCCCTGCCTTGATGTCATAAGTAAAGACATATTTGAGTTTACATCCTCGTCTGCGTATTCCTGTGTCCTCCTCGTGTGTGCACCGTGACAGAAGACCAGACCTAAACAGTAAGCGGTGCCCCTTCACTTCGTTTTATTTTTCGTTTTCAAAAAGTCTTTTGTTTGTTCCTGTTTTGTCTGTCCTTCGCGGCATGGAAGTCGCCGCTCGGCATCCCGCCTTAGCCCACTGCAAGTCCGCGTGGGAGTTCGGCGGGATCACCGCGAGTCCGCTGGCCGCGAGCCCTCCAGCCCGCCGATCGCGGGAGATATCAGCCGCTGCCCGCAGCTATCCCAAGCCTGCCGCTCACTCCAGCCCGCCGTTCGCGGGAGATCACGCCGCTTCCCGCGGCTCACCCAAGCCTGCCGGTCCGCCTCTGACTCAAGCCCACCGGATTGCCGCTGACTCAAGCCCACCGGATTGCCGCTGACTCAAGCCTGCCGCCTCTGACCCTATCCCCGTGGATCAAGTCCACACGTCACGGCCAGGAGTGCCGTGTGTATGTCTCTTTGTGCCCACAGGAACATTTTAAACTTACCATGTCATGTCTTGTCTTGTCCATGGAGACTCGTCTGGGGCAGGCGGCTCCTTGAGTTGTGGCCATGGAGGCCAGTCGCAGCCGCTTGCCCCCCCTGTCGCAGAAGTGGAGGAGGTTGCTGAGGGACCCTGTGAGGGCCCCTGACTCCTCGTCATGCCCAGAGGAAGCCTCAGCTTCCTAGCCAGCCCAGGAGGGCTTCTGGTTCCTGTGGGATGTCCTGTCGTGTTTGTCTGACCCTGGAGGGTTTCCTGTCTTGTCTTGTACTGTCTTGTTTGTCTAGCCCCGGAGGACTCCTGATACCCCCTGGATTCCCCAAGGAAATTTTGGGGGGGGGGTAGTAGAGCTCTGGGTGGAGTGGGCGGGCCGAAGAAGGATGCCACGGCCACAAGTACCACCTGCCATGGCCTCCTGAGCTCCCTGCTCCGCCATGGCCTCTAGAGCTCCCAGCCCTGCCATGGGTCCTGTCTGTCTGTTCCGCCCACCCCCCCTCCCCGATGGAACTGTTAAGGCTCGGGACGAGCCTTTCGGGAGGGGGGAGTTATGTCAGTCCTCTGTCGTGTCTGTCATGTGTTCCCGCCTCATGTTTCCTTATTTGGTTTGTTTCCTGTCCTTGTTAAATGTTATCATTAGTTAATTCTTGTCCAGCCGTGTTCGTCTCGTTATCTATGATTATCCCCTATATATTAGTCCTGTCTGTTCAGTTTCGTGTGGTCTGGTCTACTCGTTACTCCCCGGTGTTTGATGTCTGTGGTTTGCCCTGCCTTGTCTTGCCCTGCCTTGATGTTATCAGTAAAGACTATTATTTAAAGTTATATCCTCGTCTGCGTGTTCCTGGTTCCTCCCTCGTGTGTGCACCGTGACAGTATCAAAATCTTGAAAAAATAAGCCGTATTTTCTAGCAACACTGAAACCACGCCCACTCGCGGGAAATCGGCCAACTCTCTCAACTGTCTTCCTCTAGCAGCTTAATTTAAATTAGGAGACCGAGCTCAGTTGTTTTGTAAATTATCGCAACCAGGTATTAACGTGACGAAGTCATAGCTAGCTAGCAAACTGTAGGCTGTAGTAACTAACGGTAATGACAGTAACTCACAATGAAGCAGACGAACCACTGATGCTAATGCGCTCTAGTTATTACAGTGTTTACCGTGTTTTAGAGCAGGACTTGAATTTCGTCGTGGGTTTGCGACTATTAATAATTATTATTCTACTCATTCCCACAGGTTCTGTGCTTATAACTCGATGACAGATGACGCAATGTATCATTTGCACGTGCTTTTGAGTCGTGCTCATTTAAAATGAAAAAGAACTCACTCACGCGCTCTCTTATTGACCGTTTTCTGTGAGCCCACAGATCGCGATAAAGTGAGTGACAGCTTTTCAAGATTATTAAGGGAGTTTGCAAATGCGATATTGATTTGATTCAACAGTTCAATAAACAATAAGTTAATATTAAGTGACTTACGTTGTCTGAATATAACACTACTGCCTGATTTTGTGCCATTTCATCAAGGAAAATAGTTCCAAATAAAGTAACAGCTGAGTTGCTGCGCACAGACACAAGCACACTGTCCCCCGGTTTCACAGACAAGGCTTAAGCCTAGCCCTAGACTAAAATGTAGCCCAAGTCTGAGCCGTTTCAACTGAAAGAAACTTGCACTGCCTGATCTTACAATATATCAGTGCTTTTGTTTTGTGTCAAGATGCACACCAGTTTTTTTATTCTAAGCAAGTTTATAAAAATTTCTTAAATGTCCTAATTGAACTACGGCCTAATCCTGGTTTAGTCTAAGCCTTTCAGTATCTGTGAAACCGGGCCTGGATGTTTATATTTCAACAAATGACAACTATAATTGAATCCCTGGAAGGTTGAACAGTTTTGTAGCATTTTAAAATGCTGGTTTAATGTAGAAAGACAGTGATGCTAAAAGACACGCAGATGAGGCCAGAATATTAACTTGTTTAAGTGTTTTCCTCCCTTTAGAAAATCGTAATGAAGAAAACGCTCATGCATTTAAAAGTTCATATTTTGGGTTCATCAGTTTTTCTGCAGATACTATGCTTTATTAGTAAGGATGTGTACAGATTTTGGTCTTTTAATATCACTCTCGTTGTACATAAAGCATTCTTTATATGAGACGTGTGAACTTGACGTGTAAACGTGCTTATGTGCGTATCTGCACGTAGTATATCCTTTACAATTTTTGTCTTTATAACTGTCATGGTGCATTAAGCCACATGAAGCATTATTTGTGTTAAGCGTATCAATATCTCTGTTCAAGTTTGCTAATTCACAAGCCGAGTGAGAGTCATACTCACGAAGGTGATGTTAATTATTAAACCAAACAAAATGAAAACTTTGCAGCAATACGATTCTTTTATTGAGTGACAGACAGTGGGTTTAATCGGTGACATTATTAATAGATTTACTATCCCTTTTTACTTCTCGTCATCTCTGTGACCTGCTTCCCCTGGGGTTTTTACAGAGAAAAGGTGAAAAATACACTGCAGTGTCTCTCAGAACGAGTACTGAAGTTTCTTTTGCAATTCTCCATGCAGCATGAATGACAAACAGTGGTGACATTTTCCACAATCAGGACAGAAAGCGTCCGCTTCACATTCTCTGTAGCACCAGATCACAACAGAAGTCATTTAAAGTTACCTTTGCTCTAGAACATTGCTCTGTTCTTAAACAAACTAAATAGCCTTATGTTATTTATCTTATTTACACGCCAGCATGTCATTTCTCTCTCTACATGGCATGGCAGAGATCCACCCTGATATTCCTATATAGCTACATTACCTGAAGCTACTTGATAGCTCATGGCAAAATTATAATTACACAATGTGCAAAATGCAAGATTTTTTAAAGCTTTGTAAGCCTAATGTAACATTACCACAAACAGTTATTAAAGATCAATGAAGAATAAACACCAACCTTCTGGTTCCTCGTGTTTTATAATGAAGGGTTCTGCTTCCTCCTGTTTTATTCTGAAGGGTTCTGGTTCCTCGTGTTTTATTATTAAGGGTTCTGGTTCCTCTCGATTTATTCTGAAGGGTTCTGGTTCCTCTCGATTTATTCTGAAGGGTTCTGGTTCCTCTCGATTTATTCTGAAGGCTTCTGGTTCCTCTCGTTTTATTATGAAGGGTTCTGGTTCCTCTCGATTTATTCTGAAGGGTTCTGGTTCCTCTCGATTTATTCTGAAGGGTTCTGGTTCCTCTCGATTTATTCTGAAGGCTTCTGGTTCCTCTCGTTTTATTATGAAGGGTTCTGGTTCCTCTCGTTTTATTATGAAGGGTTCTGGTTCCTCTCGTTTTATTCTGAAGGGTTCTGGTTCCTCCTGTTTTATTATGAAGGGTTCTGGTTCCTCTCGATTTATTATGAAGGGTTCTGGTTCCTCTCGTTTTATTATGAAGGGTTCTGGTTCCTCTCGTTTTATTCTGAAGGGTTCTGGTTCCTCTCGTTTTATTCTGAAGGGTTCTGGTTCCTCCTGTTTTATTATGAAGGGTTCTGGTTCCTCTCGTTTTATTATGAAGGGTTCTGGTTCCTCCTGTTTTATTATGAAGGGTTCTGGTTCCTCTTGATTTATTATGAAGGGTTCTGGTTCCTCTTGTTTTATTATGAAGGGTTCTGGTTCCTCTTGATTTATTCTACAGGTTTCTGGTTCCGCCTGTTTTATTAAGAAGGGTTCTGGTTCCTCTTGTTTTATTATCCTCGGTTCTGGTTCTGGTTCCTCGTGTTTTATTCTCATGTTCTCCTCTTTAACAAACACCATCTTCACAGCAGATCTCAGTTCAGCTGATTCTCCTCCAGATATTCCTGCTTGCTTCAACACTGAGTCACGACTGTGATGATCAGAACATTACAGGTTTACTGAGCTGATTCAAACCCTGTATTCCTCTGTTTACAGAAACAACATTTCTAACTGTTTGTATCCCGACAGAACAACAGAGATCATGGTGAAACTGAACTTCTTCCTCTGAGGTTTAATAGTGTTTGGAAAACAAACGAATGTGTTTTAGCGCCGCCTGCTGGACTGGAGGGAATGGATTTTTTTAATTATTATTATCTGCACAAATAAATGAAAAGAACTTTAGATGATAGACTCTTATAGATGGTATTTGATCAGCATCAACAGTATTCGTGTGTGAGGAGTAGAGGAGAAAAAGGAGTGAATTATTACTAAAAAATATCAATGAAAATCACACAACAGTCGCAGCATGTAAAGATGGAATTAAGAGCAATGAAAACACGTGACAACAACAAGATGTAAGCTAATAATAATAATAATAACTAAATCCAAGCACCACATCTCGGCCAGATTACGGGGTCTGCAGGGGTTTTGGGGCCCTGGAGAAGTTTTACATGCCCTGACATTTGTGTTTTTCTGTATCTTTTTTCAGTGACATATTAACGGCTAAAGTTTCATCAGTACAAACTGGGCTACAATAATATGTGAGCATAGTTTTACTTCACCACATTTCATAAAACATAGTTAAAACAGTGTTTGAATTGTGTCAAAGCTCTTGGGGGTCTCCCTGGACCTACCTATCCACCCCCCACATTCCCCAACCCTTTTACAACCATTAAATAACAATAATAATAAAAAAAATACATTTAACTTTATTTACTCTTTTTTATTTTATTTTTGTGTACATTTCAAACCACATTTTTTTTTTATTTTGCACATTTCTATTAATGTTAATGTACAAAAAAAACAAAAAACACAATCCTTTAACACTTTGCATTCAGAACTAATATTGGAAATGAACATGCTATCTACTCTTTCTGTCTTTCTACCAAAGTAAGCATACCACAGGTGTATTTTTCTCTTGGATTATAAAGCACTTTCTCGTCCTTTTTCTGTATTTTTGTCTTTCTAAGAAGCACCGGAATCATAACCATACAGAGAGGCATTTCTAAAGAACGAGGAATATCATTTGAAGGTACAAAATGAAGAGAGAAATCTCATTGTGCCACTTTTCACAGCAGTTTTTAACTGTGACTAAGGATTAACTTCATATGGCATTGTTGATGATCTTAAAATGCTTTGTTTGTGTCTTGTCAAGGCCAGAAGAGACCAGGAAAGGTGTACGTCTCAAGTAGCGATATCTTCTAGAAGGTTTGTTTTTAATTATTATTTTTTGTAGTTTTTTCATTTAACATATCAGTGATAGTCCTCTGCAATTTGCTTGTTTTTTTCAGAGTGGAACAAGCATTGAGGAGCATATTCAAGCCCCGTCTCCTGGCTTGAATTATTCAGTTCACCAGTACTTCAGTTTTGATCAGCATGCCATTCCATGCAAGTCAATCTCTTCTCTTGATACCTGAGATACTCACTCTCATGTCGTTCCAAACCTGTAAGACTTTCGTTCATCTTCAAACCACCAATGAAGATATTTTAATGAAATCTGAGAGATTTCTGTCCTTACATTGAGAGTCCACGCAACTAGCACATTCAAGGCCCGGAAAGGTAGTAATGACATCATTAAAGTAATGCATGTGACTCCCACTGGTTTAACCTTCATTTTATGCATGCATTCACAAAATGTCTGCTTTAGTTTCAAACAAAACACTCATCTGTCATCATGCTCTCGTGTATGCTTCTCAGGGATTAATATTTTCATAAAGTGGTAAAAAAAATCAAATGTTTCCCTTGTGCTGCTTAGCTAGGTGGTTCAACAGCTTCTGTACTGAATATAGTGATGTATTGTCATTTAATGCAGACGTGATGTAATTGTGTATGTTTCTTGAGCATGACAGTTTTGATCAATATTCTGATTCTGCTTATCGATTCTTCCCAGTTTCAATTCCAATGCGGTTAAAAAAAATGTCAGAATAGTCCAACATTTAGATATCAAACATATTTACTTTGTGTGTCTTTTGCAAAACATTTAATTGCTGCTCAACCCCACGAACAAAAATCAGCCAGCTATATAACTACATAAGAGCTGTTTGTGTGCAAAATAGTGCTGCAAGATTCTGGATAAATTGAGATAATGTAACAAATTATTAGTATTATTATTATTATTATATAAAACTTTAAGAACACTTTACAATAAGGTTTCAGTTTTTAAAATTTTATAACATATTAATCAACATGATAATTAATAGATGAGTGACTTTTCCATTTGTTGACATGATTAGATTCAGATAAATATCATATATTATGTTGGGTGTGTCCATATTAGAGATAATCGCCATATTTAGAATTAAACCATCATATTTAAATCATATCATATAATAAAATACCATTAGTTGTTACTACTGTAAATCTATATCAAATTATTATGTTTTCAGAATCTCTCCATTTTAAAATGAATTTGTTTCTGTATTTTAAAAAATGATTTATATTAAGATATTTTAATGACAGTATATTTATTGAACAAAACTTATTTTAGTTTAAAAATAGTACAAACTTTGCTAAAGTGATTGTTTTGAACAAGTATTTACTTAGACGTTATTTTAGCTGAAGTATTTGTATCGATACTGTGTGCCGTCACCGCATAGATTTATAAGATTTTTAAACAAAATAAACAACTTGATTTATTTTCACACAAAATATGTTGCTGTTTGTTTACTATTTCTACTATCTTGCTGTTTGCTGCTCATCTAGAAGATTGCCTTTAGTTGTCATCTAACAATATGACGCCATGCTGATTGCTGACTCCATTCCCTCCAGTCCAGCAGGCGGCGCTAAAACACATTCGTTTGTTTTCCAAACACTATTCAACCTCAGAGGAAGAAGTTCAGTTTCACCATGATCTCTGTTGTTCTGTCGGGATACAAACAGTTAGAAATGTTGTTTCTGTAAACAGAGGAATACAGGGTTTGAATCAGCTCAGTAAACCTGTAATGTTCTGATCATCACAGTCTTGACTCAGTGTTGAAGCAAGCAGGAATATCTGGAGGAGAATCAGCTGAACTGAGATCTGCTGTGAAGATGGTGTTTGTTAAAGAGGAGAACATGAGAATAAAACACGAGGAACCAGAACCAGAACCGATGATAATAAAACATGAGGAACCAGAACCAGAACCCTGCAGAATAAAACACGAGGAGCCAGAACCAGACCTGAGGATAATAAAACATGAGGAACCAGAACCAGAGCCCGGTAGAATAAAACACGAGGAACCAGAACCAGAACCCTTCAGAATAAAACAGGCGGAACCAGAAACCTGTAGAATAAATCAAGAGGAATCAGAACCCTTCATAATAAAACACGAGGAACCAGAACCAGAACCCTGCAGAATAAAACAGGAGGATCATGGAGGTTGGTCTTTATTCTTCATTAATAATGATTGTTGTACATTCGGTTTTCAATAATTTAACAGGGTGCCTGCAGATCCCTAAAAGCTTACATTCCACCTATTTAGCTTTAAAATGTCTTAAATCCACAGGTCTTAAAAATGCAATGGTTTATTTTATTTTCTCTCGTTGCTTTTTTAAAGCTTTTTCTTGTGAGACAGATTCACTTTGTTTTTAGTGTGATCTCAAACATTTTGCGGGCACCTATTTTCTTGCTGAAGTGTTTTTTGCATAAAAGTCAATGGAGTCATGCTTAAATTTGATGTATATGCATGAACGTAATCCATTATAGCTCATGTATCATGCAGTTTTTGTGAAACGTCATCAGTCGTCGCCCAAGTACTGTTCCAATACATATTTCACATCGAGCCAAGTACACTACAGTTCAAATCCCCGGATGTGTTCTTGCTCCGCCCCTTTTATCAAGGATGCATCCAGAGGTGTGACCAATCAAAAAGCAGTTTAGGGAATGCGTTCAAAGACACATCTAGCCAACAAGTGAAGCAGATGTTGTCACGTGACTGAATTTTGGTTCGTTTCAGCTGGTTCGGACCAGAACAAACAGTGTGGTGTGAAAAGGAACCAAAACGGCTAAAAATAACTACAATGTATAATTTTTTGCCTTTGGTCCGGACCAAATGAACCGAACTACAGACGTGAAAGCACCCTTAGGCGAGCTGACTGACGTTATCAAGTACGCTGCTGTTCCATTTGCAGAATTGCCGGACTTGTGTCCTCCCGTCCTCAGGAGTTTGCACTCCCGAGTCGAACTTGCGAAGTCCGAACTACCGACAATTTAACATCAATTTATGAAAAGTTTAACAAAAATTACGTTTAGGGCCCAATGAAATGTTTTATTTTTTCCAACCTTATGTTTTATTGCAGGGGTGTCAAACTCAGTTCCTGGAGGGCCACAGCCCTGCACAGTTTAGATGCAACCCTAATTAAACACACCTGATCCAGCTAATCAAGTCATTACGGCTTATTTGAAAACTACATGGTATGCATGTTGGAGCAGGGTTGGAACTAAACTATGCAGGGCTGCGGCCTACAGGAACTGAGTTTGACACCCCTGTTTTATTGTTACCAGATTCTGTTTTAGCATGTCTAGTTATTTGAAAGTATAAAAACAAGTTTCATTTATTTATTTATTTATTTATTTATCACAATAGCCTTATGATTTTTCCCCTCAGAAATTCTGTGTTGTGTATTTACATTTTAAGGCATAAAACATTCATTTAATTTATCTTTTAATTAATGAAAATTAAACAAATCTTATTTTTTGCTAAATAAAGGGGATTTAATATTACTATTACATAACAGTGATTATATAATGATTATTCCTTAAAATATAACGGCAGGGGAAACACTGCCATTTGAGTGATTTATAAATGAGTAAAAGTACTTATCAGTCAATCCTAAATGTAACTGGAAGCCAGTGTAAGGACCTGAGGACTGGTGTGATATGCTCAAATCTGTCTCCAGAATCACACTAAGATTCTTGACTTGATTTTTAGTTGTTTGATCCCTAGAGTCAAGGTATGCATTTACCTTGAGCATTTCATCTTTGTTTCCAAATGCAATGACTTCAGTTTACTCCTTGTTTAACTGAAGAAGTTTTGGCACATCCAACTGTTCATTTCATCAATGCACTGGCAGAGGGAGTCAATGGGACTGTAGTCATTTGGAGATAAGGCTAGTCATCTGCATAGCTGTGAGATTCAAGATTCAAGAGTTTTATTTGTCACATACACAATTATACAGAGTATAACCAGCAGTGAAATGTAGGTCAGGTCCGCTCCAAGGACAGTGCAATTATAAAGTATACAAATATTAAGAGAAGAAAAGTAGAAAAAAATTAAATAAAAGAATAAAATAAAAGGTAAGATAAAAAATATAAATATAAATGTGCAGGTCAGTATGTTGTTGACTTAAATAGTAATAAGAGGAATGTGCAAAAAAGTTGTACAGGGTATTTAAATAGCAGCAATATGAGGTAGAGAAAAATTATGAATAGCTTATTGATATGGTGATATTTACATGGAGTCAAGTGATGTTATGACACAGAGTTGGAGTTTAGGAGCCTGATGGCCTGGAGGAAGAAGCCCCTCCTAAGTCTCTCAGTTTTTGCCATCAGGCTACGGAAGCGCTTACCAGATGGAAGCAAAGTGAATAGATGGTTACCAGGGTGATTAGAGTCCTTGATTATTTTGACAACTCTATTTTTGCAGCGTTTGAGGTAGATGTCCTGCAGAGAGGGGAGAGCAGACCCTGAGATGCGCTCAGCTAAGCGCACAACTCTCTGTAGTGCTTTGCAGTCCTGATTGGAGCTGTTTCCATACCACACTGAGATGCACTGAGTCAATACACTTTCTATGGTCCCTGAATAGAAAGTTTTCAGGATTGCTGGTGAGACCCTGAATTTCCTCAGCTGTCGCAGATGGTACAGTCTTTGCCTGGCTTTCTTGACCTGTGTTTGGATGTGTGTAGTCCAAGTCAGGTTCTCGGAGATGTTTACACCGAGGTACTTGAAGCTACTCACCCTCTCCACAGGGGTCCCACTGATCATAAGAGGAGTGTAGGGCTGCTGCTGTCTCTTCCTGAAGTCCATGATCAGCTCTTTAGTTTTGCTCACATTCAGAGAGAGACAGTTGTCGTGGCACCATGATGTGAGACTCTCTACCTCATCCAAGTATGCGGTCTCATCGTTGTTGGAGATGAGGCCCAGAACCGCAGTATCATCAGCGAATTTGACAATAGATGTGGAGCTGTGAGAGGACACACAGTCATGCGTGTAGAGAGAGTAGAGCAGGGGACTCAGGACACAGCCCTGTGGGGCTCCTACGTTCAGGGTGATGGAGTTTGAGGTGAACTGGCCAACTTTCACCACTTGAGGTCTGCCGGTGAGGAAGTCTTGAATCCAGTCACAGAGTGAGGAGTTTAGGCCGAGGTCTGTGAGTTTAGATGCCAGCTTGATGGGGACTATAGTATTGAAAGCTGAGCTATAGTCAATGAATAGCAGCCTTACATAATTCCCATTGTTGCTGTCCAAGTGTGTGAGGGAAGAGTGGAGGACGTGAGAAATGGCATCGTCCGTGGATCTGTTTGGGCGATAGGCAAACTGAAGAGGGTCCAGAGTATCAGGGATGGAGGAGCAAATGTGGCTCTTTACAAGTCTCTCAAAAACCTTCATGACTATAGATGTGAGTGCAACTGGGCGATAGTCATTCAGGCAAGAGGGTTTATTGTTCTTTGGCACAGGGATAATGATGGATTTTTTGAATGAGGTGGGGACCACGGAGGTAGCAAGGGACTCATTAAAGATAGACGTGAACAAACCAGCGAGCTGATCGGCGCAGGAACTCAGAACACGGCCGGTTATCCCATCAGGTCCGGCTGCTTTCCTGACGTTCACTCTCTTTAGCGCCCTCCGAACCTCATCCTCCGACACGGTGATTACAGGATCGTCGCTGCTCTGCCTGCTGCTTCCTGACGCGCTGGTCCGCAGAGATGCGCCGCCACCGTTGCCATCGAAGCAGCCGTAGAAGATGTTTAACTCGTCGGCCAGCAACGGATCTGCTCTCACCTCCGCGGAGGATTTGTTTCCGAAGTCACAGATGGTCCTCAGTCCCTGCCACATCCGTCGAGAGTCGTTGAGCTGGAAATGAGACTCAATTCTCTCTCTGTATCTGTGTTTAGCGGCTCTTACTGCACGACGGAGAGCATAGCACGATGCTTTGTACTCGCTCGTATTCCCAGACAGAAGAGCCTCATTGTAAGCGGCAGTGCGTGTGTTAACCGCGGCACGGATTGTTCTGTCCACCCACGGTTTCTGATTGGAGAATGTCCTTATCGTTATTGTTTCTGTAGCTTGCTCGGTTAGCGTGTTTACGAAGCTTAATGCTACATCCGTGAACTCGCTGACGTCAGAAGAACTCGCCCGGAACATGTCCCAGTCGACGTCATCAAGCGCCGCCTGCAGCATAGTCTCTGAGTGGGAGGACCAGCGCGTCACTACTCTCTGCACCGGAGGTTCCTGAACGAGCCTTTGTTTGTATCCCGGTGTTAGAAAAATGGCGGCATGGTCCGATTTGCCAAAAGCCGGTAGTGAGCGGGCTTTGTAGGCATACTTGAACTGAGTGTAGCAATGATCCAGTGTGTTTGGTCCTAGTTGGACAGGATACATGTTGATGGAAGTTCGGCATGACCTGTCTGAGGTTGGCTTTGTTAAAGTCCCCCGCGATGATGAAGGCAGCGTCAGGATGTTTGTTAATGTAGCCGCTGAGCACATCGTGAAGCTTAGACAAAGCCAAGCCGGTGTCTGCCTGTGGTGGAATGTACACAGCAGTACACACATGTACACACATGGTGCTTTTCCACTGCATGGTACGACTCGACTCGACACGGTTCAGAACGGCACAACACGGCTAAGTTCGGCTCATTTTGTGTTTCCAGTGCAGTTTAGTACCGCTTTTCACATGTCGTTATAGTTGCGCCGCCTCTACTGCCGTTACTCCTGAAAAACCTTTTAATTCTTGCTCTCGCTGGATCCGCTCCTTGGCTATCAACGAGAGGAACATCTGTACTTCCTCAACAGACAACGAAACAGACATTTTTTGGTTGTTTAAAAAAGGTGCGCTTATTCAAAACAGTTGCATTCGATCCTTCGCTGGCTGTGCTGATTTAAATCTAGTGGGTCTGTTGTGTCTCGTGTCTCTGAAAGTTCAATGACGCCGGGAGTGACGATTTTCTCCGGGCCAATCAGTGATCAGCAGAGTTTAAACGTCATGTTTTGGTAACGATACGGCTCGCTTGGAACCTCGGCTGAGGTGGTACTAAAAAAAGTTCCAGGTATCAGGTACTGTTCCCAGTGGAAAACCCGCCAAAAGTGAGCTGTACTGAACCGTGCCATGCAGTACTATGCAGTGGTAAAGCGCTTTTGGGTACACCTTGCTTGTGCTGGGTTGGACCCCCTTTTGCCTTCAGAACTACCTTAATTCTTCATGGCATAGATTCAACTAGGTGTTGGAAACATTCCTCAGAGATTTTGGTCCATATTGACATGATAGCATCACACAGTTGCTGCAGATTTGTCGGCTGCACATCCATAATGCGAATCTCCTGTTCCACCACATCCCAAAGATGCTCTATTGGATTGAGATCTGGTGACTGTGGAGGCCATTTGAGTAAAGTGAACTCATTGTCATGTTTAAGAAACCTTTGTGACATGGTGCATTATCCTGCTGGAAGTAGCTATCAGAAGATGGGTACACTGTAGTCATAAAGGGATGGACATGGTCAGCAACAATACTCAGGTAGGCCCTGGCATTTAAACGATGCTCAATTGGTACTAAGGGGCCGCCAAGAAAATATCCCCCACACCATTACACCACCACCAGCAGCATGAACAGTTGAGACAAGGCAGGATGGATCCATGCTTTCATGTTCTTTACGCCAAATTCTGACCCTACCATCTGAATGTAGCAGCAGAAATCGAGACTCATCAGACAAGGCAACATTTTTCCAATCTTCTATTATCCAAAACGCACCATTAGCTTAATCGGAGCAGCAACAATTTTTTAAATACATTTCATGTAATGTTTATTAAAATGACAGGATTTTGCTAAATAAATCATCTAGTTCATGCATTAAGTTCATACATATTTTAATATGAACAACTATTATTAATTTCTATGAAGTTATACTTTTTCTTATTAATGTCACACTGAAGTTGTGACTTTAAGCTCACCTTAAAATAATATGAAATCTTTAAAAAATACAGCTTGAGGAAAGCATCATGTAGTTGTAGTCCTGCTACTGATGCTTCTGATAATGGAGTCACCCACTATCATGGTGCGTTCACACCAGATGCAAATGAAGCGTTAAGCGTGAGTGATTTACCTGCAGCGCGAATGAGGCGATGCGAAATACGCGATTCGCGCAAGTTGAAAAATCTGAACTTTGGCGGATATTTCGCGCCGCGTTAACCAATCAGGAGCTTGCTCTAGTAGTGACTTGATTATGAGCGGAGGCAGAAATCAAAACAACAATAGAGGACAAAATCATCGACGCTGTATGTGGATACACGGAGCTGTACCATAGACCAAAGATTACCTGTTAGATTTACCCAAAACAAATTATATCTTATGTTTATCCACTACAGAGACATCAGGGCAGCGGCAAATGTAAGAAGGACTAGCCGAGGTTATGCTCCTCTCTTCGGGATACATGAGCACGAGTCCGGTGATCGCCTGGAGCTCACGGCTCCGAAATCGGCGAAGCACATTTTCAAATAGGGGCTGTTTTTATAAATAAACCGCAGATTTGAGTTTTAAACCACTACATTCTCGCCTGAAATACACACGTCCAGTGTTTCCATAGCACATAAAGGGCTGATTTTATTTGCCAAATTCTATACATATGCTCTCTGTGGCAGTCATACCTGTGTGCCTGGCAGAAGCCCCGCCCATGACGCGAATTCGCGTCTGTTGTACAGTGAATTTCACGTGCAAATGAAGCGAATTTCACGCGCAAATGAAGCGACTAAACCCAAAATTTTCACGCGTCCAACTACGCGCGATTTATTCACGCAAGTCGCGTCCGGTGTGAACGCACTGTCAGAGTCCTGGGCTCAGCTGCGCTCTGAGCTGAATGCCGCTGTATGATCGACCTCGAGCATCTGTTAGTAGCGATGTTAGCTGCTGGCTGATTCGATCCATATTCGATCACATTTGTGGAATCCTCACCCACATTCATTAATGCTTCAAATCTGTTTTCAAGGTGGATAGGGGGTGGTAGAATACCAGTGTTTGCAAGCCTCGTCATAGCCGTATCTGGGGTAGAGGATGCTACCACAGCAAAATTAGATACTCGTGACAATTTGATGTCTCGAGTGTCTTTGGGTCTCGCTCCCTGTTAGGGCCATCGATTAGTCTGTCGATCAGTTTCAGCTTGTTCCTCTACACTTGGTATTAACTGTTGAGATTCACTGAACTCACCGTATGCTGAGGGGGTTCATGATGACAATTTGCTGTGTGTTCTGCCTGTTTTGGAAGTCCAGCAAGTAACTTTTCTTTCAAGAACCGCAATTCTTTGTAGAAGTCTGTGGCAGTTCATGCAGCAAGTAGATTCCACAAGAGGCATTTTCTTTCTGGTCTGTTTGAAAGTAGGCAGCTGTATTTTCCTGTCTCCGGAATGCAAGCTGCTGGCAGTGGGAGGCAAAAGCCCCCTTCTTCGTAGTATTATTCCAGTCCCCGAAAAGTTTTTATTTTAATGCTTGTGCCAAAATTGTTGTTTGAGCACTGTGCTGATCTGCTGTAGTTCAAATCTTTTCGGATCGGGAAGAGATGTTTTCGATGCTCAAGAACGTCCTTTGGGTATTGATCATTGAGCCCATAGTTTGTGCCTTTCAGTTGTCTGCCTTGCCTCTGAACCAGTTCTTTTTGTTTATAATGTTCGAATTTTGCGATGATTGGACGTGGGTGATGGCTGTTGTTTTGGGATCTGAGCCGATGCACGCGGTGAAAAGCAATATTCTGTAGTTTCAGCTGGTAATTTTGAGTTGTTTTATCATGAAATCCTTAACTGACTTCTCTGGGTCGTCTGGGGTTTGTTCCGGGATGCTTGTGAAAACTAAATTGTCCCTCATGCTTCGTAATTTTAAGTCCAGAATGCTCTCTTTCATGGCTTTGTTTTGTGCAACAATGGAGGTGAGTTGAGCGATAAGAGTGTGAACGGAGAACGGAGAATATTGTTTTCTTTGGTAAGAGTGTCTATCTGTTCTTGGCTGAATTCTAAGCTGTGTCGTAGTTCTTGAAAGTCCTTGTGTATATTAGCACAATCCTTGCATCAAGTCCGGAAAGTTTGTTTTCAATGGCGAGTAGAATGTGGCTTACCTCTGTGCAGCACGGCGGTTTAGGTGATGTGGATGGTGTTGTACCTGTACTGGATAGTGAATCGGGAGGTTGTCTGTAATTTTTATTTTTTTGTTGTCATCTGGTTTGTCCTTGTTCATGGTGCTGTAGAGTCTATCGTAATTTGTGTCGATATATTCCTTAAGGCAATCCTGGTTGCAAAGCGTTAGAAGAAAAATGCAAAACCGTGTATGTAATGTAATGACTCAGTGATATGTAATTGTTTTAAGTGTTTTTGGTTTGTTTGCGTTATGTAAATCTCCATTGAAACTGATTGTATTTCTGCCCATTTTGGCCAGTACACTCCTGGGAAAGAGATTTTTAATAGAGTCTTTTCTGGTTAAATAATGGTTAAATAAAAAAAATGTCCCACTTGATTTTCATCATGTTAATGTTTTCATTTTAGGCCTGATGAAAGTGAAAGAAGAACGAGATCTGAATGAAATGGAGGAGAAGCATCAGGATCAGAAAGCTCATGATGTCACCACTGGAGAAACATCAGGGAGTTGCTCCAAAACTGAAAACGGTTGCTCACAAAGCAACATTCAAATAACAGAAGTCAAAAAGCCTTTCAGCTGCTCTGAGTGTGGAAACGCTTTCACACGCAAACGAAGCCTTAAATATCACATGTTCATGCATACGGGAAAAAAGCCTTTCACCTGCTCTCAGTGTGGAAAGGCATTCAATCGCGAGAAATACCTTAAGAATCACATGAGTACTCACAGTGAAATAAAGCCTTTCACCTGCTCTGAGTGTGGAAACGCTTTCAAACAGAAAAGAAGCCTTGACGCACACATGATGATTGTTCATGCTGGAATAATCCCTTTCACCTGCTCTCAGTGTGGAACCACTTTCAAACAGAAAAGAAGCCTTAACAATCACATGTTAATTCATACAGGAAAAAAACCTTTCACCTGCTCTCAGTGTGGAAAGAGTTTCACACAGGAAAGAAGTCTTAAGGTGCATATGCATATTCATACTTTAGACAGGCAATCAACCTGTCCTCAGTGTGGAAAGACTTTTACGTGTAAAGGAAGCATGAAGAAGCACATGTTAATTCATGCTGGAATAAAGCCTTTCATCTGCTCTGAGTGTGGAAAGGGTTTCATATGTGAAAGTCAACTTAAATATCACATGGTAGTTCATGCTGGAATAAAGCCTTTCAGCTGCTCTCAGTGTGAAAAGAGTTTCACACAGGAAAAAAATCTTAAGAAGCATATGCGTATTCATAGTTTAGACAAGCAATCAGCCTGTCCTCAGTGTGGAAAGATTTTTGTGTATGAAGGAAGCCTGAAGGAGCACATGTTAATTCATACTGGAATAAAGCCTTTCATCTGCTCTGAGTGTGGAAACGCTTTCAGACGCAAACGAAGCCTTAAATATCACATGTCCATGCATACGGGAAAAAAGCCTTTCACCTGCTCTCAGTGTGGAAAGGCATTCAATCGCGAGAAATACCTTAAGAATCACATGAGTACTCACAGTGAAATAAAGCCTTTCACCTGCTCTGAGTGTGGAAACGCTTTCAAACAGAAAAGAAGCCTTGACGCACACATGATGATTGTTCATGCTGGAATAATCCCTTTCACCTGCTCTCAGTGTGGAACCACTTTCAAACAGAAAAGAAGCCTTAACAATCACATGTTAATTCATACAGGAAAAAAACCTTTCACCTGCTCTCAGTGTGGAAAGAGTTTCACACAGGAAAGAAGTCTTAAGGTGCATATGCATATTCATACTTTAGACAGGCAATCAACCTGTCCTCAGTGTGGAAAGACTTTTACGTGTAAAGGAAGCATGAAGAAGCACATGTTAATTCATGCTGGAATAAAGCCTTTCATCTGCTCTGAGTGTGGAAAGGGTTTCATATGTGAAAGTCAACTTAAATATCACATGGTAGTTCATGCTGGAACAAAGCCTTTCAGCTGCTCTCAGTGTGAAAAGAGTTTCACACAGGAAAAAAATCTTAAGGTGCATATGCGTATTCATAGTTTAGACAAGCAATCAGCCTGTCCTCAGTGTGGAAAGATTTTTGTGTATGAAGGAAGCCTGAAGGAGCACATGTTAATTCATACTGGAATAAAGCCTTTCAGCTGCTCTGAGTGTGGAAACGCTTTCAGACGCAAACGAAGCCTTAAATATCACATGTCCATGCATACGGGAAAAAAGCCTTTCACCTGCTCTCAGTGTGGAAAGGCATTCAATCGCGAGAAATACCTTAAGAATCACATGAGTACTCACAGTGAAATAAAGCCTTTCACCTGCTCTGAGTGTGGAAACGCTTTCAAACAGAAAAGAAGCCTTGACGCACACATGATGATTGTTCATGCTGGAATAATCCCTTTCACCTGCTCTCAGTGTGGAAACACTTTCAAACAGAAAAGAAGCCTTAACAATCACATGTTAATTCATACGGGAAAAAAACCTTTCACCTGCTCTCAGTGTGGAAAGAGTTTCACACAGGAAAGAAATCTTAAGGCGCATATGCATATTCATACTTTAGACAGGCAATCAACCTGTCCTCAGTGTGGAAAGACTTTTACGTGTAAAGGAAGCCTGAAGAAGCACATGTTAATTCATACCGAAAAAAGACCTTTCAGCTGCTCTCAATGTGGAGAGAGTTTTAGTGAGAAAAGACACTTTAATGTGCATGTAAGTAAACACACTTCAGAATAGTCTTTCATTTGTCTTTAATGTAGAAACACTTTCACTTGTAAAGGAAGCCTTGAGAATAGTGTTGTCAAAAGTACCGACCGCGATACCATTCGGTACTGAAATTTTAAAAACGTTGATTTCCCGCTAAGATTTGAGCGCTGTTGAGCAGATTCTTAAACTGCGCTGACTGAGAGCGTGAAGGAATGATCATTGAAGCCAATCACAGATGAATCTATTGAGTGCATGAACACAATGACCAATCAGTGCCGTTTAAAATCTGCTCAACAGCACTCAAATCTTAGCAGGAAATGGACGTTTTTAAAATTTCAGTACCGAATGGTATCGTGGTCGGTACTTTTGACAACACCACTTGAGTCGAATGATAATTCAACCTGGTGAAAAGCCTTTGGTAACACTTTATTTTGATGGGTCCACAACAGACTTGCAATGTTTCTCATAGTCAGTATGTTGTATGTCAACTTATTCTACTAACCCTATATACCTAAACTAACAGTCTACTACTAGACTACTAGAGTTTATAGACATGTAGTTGCAAAGTTACTTATAGTTAGTAGAATGTCTAAAGTGTACTATAAAAATAAAGTGTAACCAAGCCTTTTACTTGCTCTCAGTGTGGAAAGAGTTTCACCTGTAAACAAGGATTTATCTAATGGCAATATTTAAATTGTAATGCATTAAGCGTTTCTCAGAAATTGTCTAAATTAATTACTTCTGGAGAAAACATCTACAAGTCTATGCTATGATTAAAGTGCTCTATTGTGACATTGAAAGTATACTGAAAGTCAACGGTGACTTATGTAGTCCTTTTAAAATCCAGAGAGGTATAAGATCAGGTTGTGCCTTTTCAGGCATACTGTATTTGATATAGAACCAATAGAATTAGAGTAGAGTTAGATGGTTTTAAATGTGAAAACTTCTTTCCCCCGATAAAATTTCAGCATATGCTGATGAAATAATGGTTTCAATTAGTGGGCAGTATTAAATTGATAAGTTGACATTGTTAATAGTTATGGAACATTTTCTTCTGCAAAAGTAAATTAGGCCAAAACTGCAGCATGCTTAGTTGGAAAGAGGAGAAAATGGTTTTGCCAGGCAGAGTGAGCAGGTCCCAGTGTGGTTTAAAATACCTTGCAAACTTCCTAGGCGATGAATCAACCAATCAGAAAAACTGGGAGAATGTGTGAAAATGTTGAGGGAAGATTAGAAAGGTGTGGAAATGGCTATTGCCTAAAATGTCTTTTAGGGGAAGGGCTCTAATTATGAATAAACTGGTAGCCTCCTCGCTGTGGCACAGATTATCGGTTTTATCGGTTAGCCTCCTTTTGGGATTCTTGAAAAAATAAAGTATCTAGGGTTGTGTTATATCTTTTAAAATAAGAAGGTGGTCAAGGCATTGTAGACCTTAAGAGTAGAAAAGCAGCCTTTAGGTTACAGTTTGTTCAGAAATTTTTATACAAGTCAAATGTATCATTGACTGGATTACCTTTTTGCCTTTTAAGTAAGGTTGGTGGGTGGGGTTTGGGCAAAATCTTTTCTGGACGGACTGCACTAAATTCGATTTGAGGTGTATTTCTCCTTTTTATGAAAGCATGAGATCCTTGGCCTACATGTCTTTACACTGTTTTTTAGAAGAACCTCTGATTAACGGTGCACGTGTTGATTCAACACCTTGGTTAAAACAGGTTTTGATGACATGCTTAGATTGTGAAAATGAAGAGCCTAATGGAGGTGGCTGGTAAGGCTCTGGACAATAATATGGCCTTTGCACAGAAACTGGGCATAAGATCAACAAGGACAATTCATCTTCTGTTAAAAAAAAGAGACATTGAGTAAAGAAGACTGGCCTGTTTTATCATTACAAACTGTCTTCCATGCACATTGAAAAAGTCATGTGACTTTAAGCTATAAGACGGGATAACTTGACTAGCAGCGGACCAATCTCATTCACAATATCTATATGTTGTTCTGGTCATTCTGAAATGCCTGAGGAAAGTCTGTCACTGAAGTATTTCTGTATAATTACTGTCTTACATGACTGTGTTCCCAAGCAGCAGCATCCACCTCTGAAAGTAATGACTGTATTTATTGTTACATCTGCTCGCTCTGAGGTGCAAGCCATTTATGTCATATATGAAAATGATTACATTCAGTGGCTTCTCCTATATTCTGATATTTGGTGCCACAGTTTACCAGGAAGTGACGATTTTGTTCTCTTTGACTTGTTGAATGGAAACGGTGGTTTATTCGCATATGTTTATGACATATTCCAGTTTTGTGCATAAGTTTAATTCGAATCATTGGATGGAAACATAGCTTAAGAAGGTGCAAAATTTTGAAGACATTTGGAGTGTACAAAACTTGCTGTTTTGGGTTGATGTATTGTCTTTTTCTGAGATTATGGGATAATGTAATGAGGTGTTTGTAATTTTTTATTCTTTTTTTTATAGAGTTTTGCATTTAATAAAGGTGTTATAAAATTTTATTCTCTCTCTCTCAATTCAATTCAAAATTGCTTTATTGGCATGACTGTAAAAAATACAATATTACCAAAGCTTGAAATACCGTGCCCTCCATAAGTATTGGAACAGTAAAGACAGAATTGCTCTGTTGCCTGTGGAGTCAAGAGTTTTGCAAATATGATTAAAAGATGAATATGAGACAAAACTACAGAATGTCACATTTTATTATTAGCCGTTTCAACATGTTTTACCAAATAAAAAGTTCAGCACTTTTAGAGTTCATCCCACTCATTGATGTGAACATAAGTATTGGGACAGTTGAACATAAGGCAGATATAAAAGATTAAAAGCTATTATTTAGTTGCAGATCCCTTGCACACAATCACAGCAGTGAGTCTGTGACCCATAGACATCACCAGACTCTTGCTCTCATCTTTGAAATACTTTTCCCAGCCTTTAATGCAGCCAATCCCAATTGTTGCTTGTTTTGGGGAGTTTCTGCCTTTACTCTCCTCTCCAGCTGGTGTTCAATCGGATTTAAATCTGGAGATTGACGAAGAAAAGGCCGCACAGCTGAGGCACTTGTGATCCTGCCTTAGCAACTTTTATGTTTGTTGTTAATTCAATTAATTGTTTATGCTCTCTCTCGATCTCTCTTTTTCTCTCTCTGTGTTGGACAGTGCTTGTGTCAAGTGTTGAAGTCATTGGTTTGTTAATGAAATACTGTTATTATAGTGTAAAATTGCACTTTATTATTACACATTGTGTAGCTGTTCATTCTAAAGGTCCAGTCTGTCTTCTAATTTTTATGTAATTGTTACTCTTTGACATATTGAGTAAAACCTATGGACCAAGGCCTGTTGTGACATCTTGATTAATCCCAGTCCTATGGTAGAGTTCCCTCTTACTTGAATGTAGCTCACTCACTTGCCCTAACACACGTGCACACTCACATACACCTGGCTCTCTATCTCTCTCCCTCCCAGTGTTGAAATTAAGTTATAATTACCTCATTAAATTGTGATAAAATATGTTATTAATTCATTTTGGAAAGATATTTCATGTCTTTACTTGTCACTTTAGTTAACACTTTACACTGCTACAGTTGAAGTTTGAAGCCGTGCTGGTAGTAAAAATATTTTGATGGTAGTAAAACAGGTAGTAAAAAGGTAGTAAATTCAATTAAAGAATCTCTGTATAAACCCTGTCATGTATCCCGAAGAGAGGAGCATAACCTCAGCTAGTCCTTTTGACATTTGCCGCTGGCTCTGATGTCTCTGTAGTGGATAAACATAAGATATAATTTGTTTTGGATAAATCTAACAGGTAATCTTTGGTCTATCGTACAACTCCAGGTATCCACATACAGCGACAATGATTTTGTCCTCTATTGTTTCGCATTTCTGCCTCCGCTCGTAATCATGTTACTACTAGAGCAAGCTCCTGATTGGTTAGCGCGGTGCGAATGTCCGCCAAAGTTCAGATTTTTCAACTTGTGCGATTCGCGCGAATCACGCGTTACGCACGTCAAACGCCCGAAACGCTCAATTCGCACCGCGTCATTCGCCCGAAACACTCAATTCGCGCCGCAGGATGTCTATTCGCGTCTTTGCATTGACTTAACATGTAAATCACTCGCGCTTGACGCTTCTTTCGCGTCTGGTGCGAACGCACCATGAGCCTTTATTACCCAAGGCCAGTTTATATCAATCATTCCTCTTCATGGCATGGCGGGACTGTATTTGTTCCCCATTAGCGTCTAGCGACGCAGTACGAGTGAAGTATCGAAAGGGAACGTACTCGGTTACTTACAGTAGGTAGTCAACCAGAATGCCCATTACCGCCGTGCTTACCATCGTGGTAATGCCGCAGCGGCAAATGCAAATCACTCAGATGTGAAAGTTGTTCGTGAAATCAACACCAGGTGGAGCAAAGCGACGGTTCACGCGCTTGTTCAATAAATTGGAAATATGAAGTAGGTCTGCGCGGGACTGTTTTTTCAGTTCCACTCCCGCAAGGTTATATTCTGCACCCACCCGCTCCCACTAAATATATTCACTCTTTGTTCACCTGCTGCGCTGTCAGCTAAGAATAATTTTCTTCCCGACCCGGCTGTTCTTGCTAAATTTAGATCTCCTTTCAAGAATCTCACATTTAAATTTCCGCTACTGAAAGAGAGAGAGGCTAACAAATAAAAGTGTAGTCTGCACAAAATTGTATATATTTTATTTGTCTTGTCAAGTCTTTAATTTGTTGACTTTGACTTGAATTTATCAATCTTAAGACACAAAATTCGTTTAACATTTTATGCAACACAGTAGGGAAAAAAGTGTCAGAGAAAATAAAAATGTTGTACAAAAATTATTTATTTTTATTCGTCTTGTCATTCGTTTAACATTTACAACACAATAGGAAAAAGTGTCACAGAGAGAGAGAAAAAAAGTAGTCTACGTTGTACAAAAATAGCCTATTGGTTATTTTTATTCTTCTTGTCAAAATACTAAATTTGTTTGACACTTTTCTGTTAACAGTAGGAAAAGTGTCGCAGAGAAAAATAAACATAAATAGGACATCTGTCATCTTTTCCTACTGGGTTAACAGAAAAATGAAAAACAAATTTAGTATTTTGACAAGACGAATAAAAAATAACCAATAGGCTATTTTTGTACAACGTAGGCTACTTTTTTTCTCTCTCTGCGACACTTTTTCCTATTGTATTGTAAATGTTAAACGAATTGTATCCTGACGAATGTAGTACCCCTTTATTAGTTTTTATATTACAAAATACTATTTCGTTATATAATGTATTTGTTGAATAATGAACTTAAAGACGTTTTATTAATTTGTCCAGTAGGCTATTTACTGTAATTTCATTGTTTTGGATAAATCGTGGCCAGGTTTTATTTATTTGTTTCTTGTTTAATAATGGGAAATAAATAATACAATGTGCTCACATTTTCACTAAAATTAAAGAAGGAATTAAATTTTTAATAAATGTTCAACGATTTCTTAATTCAGGCGTGTCATGTGCAGGTGTTGTCTACTGTATTTCCTGTTAAATAAGGACAGATAAAGTATGTCCGTGACATGTAGAAATTGTAATGTTTATTGTAGGAATTATTAAATGTAAATTTCAAACATTTGTATTTGTGACAAATAATGTGACACTGACATTAGCATATCCACATTGAATATGCTTCCACTTTTAATGCTCCAATACAAAGTAAACTACCTTTTCTTTATTTTATGGTAATGTAACATATCATTCAATAATATAAATAATCCTGCACACCTGTTAAATTTGTAAATTTAAAATACAGTGTAGTGTAACACAGTAAAACGTAAGCACAGGCTCATTTACTATGCTGCTTGACTTCGTTCTGAATAACAAACGCACTAAAGGACTAAATTTGCTTCGGTGAATATTAATTATTTAACTAGTTTATCTTAGATTATAGACCAACTGCAACCAATTTCGGCAGAATGCAATGCAAAACACGAGGGAAATGTTCTCCAAAGCGTTCATATTCATACTTTTCAAAGTCTGTGGTTAAAGCGCCACTTAGCGGTAAAAGGCAGTAAATACACATTTTTAATGTTGTGCAATAACAATGTTTGAATTTTCCTTCTTATGGCCAATAATATATCATCTGCTGATATGTCATGCATCTCTACTCACTATTAATTACATTTTAATGTACTGTTATAAAGGAGCAATAGCAAAATTGCAGTCATGTTGTTTTATCATTGTTCCTATGGACACATGATAGTTCATATTCATAACAGCAAAACAGTACAACATGGTTTTGGCTTTGGTCTAATAATTTATAGACTAACTTTCCTGGATTTTTTTTTTCCAGCGCTCCCACAAATGAATGTAGTGTGTGAGGTTTTTTTTTTTAATAACACTTTATATCAGGGGTATCACACTCGGCTCCTGGAGGACAACTGTCCTAGCTTTGTTCTAAACCTGCTCCAACACACATATCTGTAGTTTTCAAACCAACCTAAAGGACTGTTTGTCATTTATTTATTCATGTATATTATTCATGTCCATTTTTTTATTTTGCAGAAAAAGTGAGATGTGCTTTCCCTAGTCTCAGCCTCAGATGTCATGCCCACAGACCGTTGGCTAAACCTCTGATACAAAGTGGAAACACTTCAAGAGTTTCGAAGTCTTCATCGGATTGGTTGAATTGTACAGGATTTCCGGGAGACGTGTGAGTCGCATTCTTTAACGTTCCACCTGGAAACGAAGATGCCATGACACCGAACTCCTCATGAAAGGAGAAAGCCGTCATGGGGGTGGTGATGGCGCAGTGGATAAGACACATGCCTTTGGTGTGAGAGACCCGGGTTCGAATCCACTGTGAGACACCAATGTGTCCCTGAGCAAGACACTTAACCCCTAGTTGCTCCAGAGGCGTGCGACCTCTGACATATATAGCAATTGTAAGTCGCTTTGGATAAAAGCGTCAGCTAAATGAATAAATGTAAATGTTTACAAATGTGATGACGAGCGCTTATCAGGATCAACTAACCGCTGGATTTTTTAAAGTATGTGAAATATTTAAAGTTCGTGGTACAGAATCTGTAAAATACGTCCTGAGAGTTTTATACACTGGCCTGTTATTGTGGTGACATTTCCATGCCCCGAAACATGACACTGAACGAAATGAACTGTGATTAGTTGTTTGACATGTCGATCAAACGGCCTCATGGGCAGGCCTTGGCCAATGAAAGCTGCCATGGATTCCAGACCTTCAGCCGTCAGTCTGAAGCTCTGGCTACGCAAGACAATGCTTTCCCTAAAGTAGACACAAAAAAAGTGGTTTTCTTGCAGGAATATCATAGCAAATTAAGTGTTACCATAAAAACCCTGCAAAATGATTACAGAAATACCACAAAAATATAACAAAAGAACCACAGGACCATTACAGGAAAGCCAGGTATTACTGCAGAAATATGACCTGAATAAGAACAGCTACTTTCCTTCATGAAAGAGTAAGTAAACTACAAACGATACGTCAAATGTGTCGACCGACTGAATCTCTTTGTCACAGAGTAAACACTTGTATGGTTTTCTCTCCAGTGTGATTTCTCTCGTGTCTTCTCAGGTCTACTGACCGACTGTATCTCTGGTCACAGTGTGAACACTTGTATGGTTTTCTCTCCAGTGTGATTTCTCTCGTGTCTTCTCAGGTCTACTGACCGACTGAATCTCTTGTCACAGTGTGAACACTTGTGCGGTTTCTCTCCAGTGTGATGTCTCTCGTGTCTTCTCAGATCTCCTGACCGACTGAATCTCTTGTCACAGTGTGAACACTTGTATGGTTTTCTCTCCAGTGTGGATCCTCTCGTGTCTTCTCAGATCTCCTGACCGACTGAATCTCTTGTCACAGTGTGAACACTTGTAAGGTTTCTCTCCAGTGTGATTTCTCTCGTGTCTTCTCAGGTCTCCTGACCGACTGAATCTCTTGTCACAGTGTGAACACTTGTACGGTTTTCTCTCCAGTGTGATTTCTCTCGTGTCTTCTCAGGTCTCCTGACCGACTGAATCTCTTGTCACAGTGTGAACACTTGTAAGGTTTCTCTCCAGTGTGATTTCTCTCGTGTCTTCTCAGATCTCCTGACCGACTGTATCTCTTGTCACAGTGTGAACACTTGTGCGGTTTTCTCTCCAGTGTGATTTCTCTCGTGTCTTCTCAGATCTCCTGACCGACTGTATCTCTTGTCACAGTGTGAACACTTGTACGGTTTTCTCTCCAGTGTGATTTCTCTCGTGTCTTCTCAGATCTCCTGACCGACTGAATCTCTTGTCACAGTGTGAACACTTGTGCGGTTTTCTCTCCAGTGTGATTTCTCTCGTGTCTTCTCAGGTCTCCTGACCGACTGAATCTCTTGTCACAGTGTGAACACTTGTACGGTTTTCTCTCCAGTGTGATTTCTCTCGTGTCTTCTCAGGTCTCCTGACCGACTGAATCTCTTGTCACAGTGTGAACACTTGTAAGGTTTCTCTCCAGTGTGATTTCTCTCGTGTCTTCTCAGATCTCCTGACCGACTGTATCTCTTGTCACAGTGTGAACACTTGTGCGGTTTTCTCTCCAGTGTGATTTCTCTCGTGTCTTCTCAGATCTCCTGACCGACTGTATCTCTTGTCACAGTGTGAACACTTGTACGGTTTTCTCTCCAGTGTGATTTCTCTCGTGTCTTCTCAGATCTCCTGACCGACTGAATCTCTTGTCACAGTGTGAACACTTGTGCGGTTTTCTCTCCAGTGTGATTTCTCTCGTGTCTTCTCAGGTCTCCTGACCGACTGAATCTCTTGTCACAGTGTGAACACTTGTACGGTTTTCTCTCCAGTGTGGATCCTCTCATGTCTTCTCAGGTCTCCTGACTGACTGAATCTCTTGTCACAGTGTGAACACTTGTACGGTTTTCTCTCCAGTGTGGATCCTCTCATGTGTTTTCAGGTCTCCTGACCGACTGAATCTCTTGTCACAGTGTGAACACTTGTACGGTTTTCTCTCCAGTGTGATTTCTCTCGTGTCTTCTCAGATCTCCTGACTGACTGAATCTCTTGTCACAGTGTGAACACTTGTACGGTTTTCTCTCCAGTGTGATTTCTCTCGTGTCTTCTCAGATCTCCTGACCGACTGAATCTCTTGTCACAGTGTGAACACTTGTGCGGTTTTCTCTCCAGTGTGATTTCTCTCGTGTCTTCTCAGGTCTCCTGACCGACTGAATCTCTTGTCACAGTGTGAACACTTGTACGGTTTTCTCTCCAGTGTGGATCCTCTCATGTGTTTTCAGGTCTCCTGACCGACTGAATCTCTTGTCACAGTGTGAACACTTGTACGGTTTCTCTCCAGTGTGAACACTTGTACGGTTTTCTCTCCAGTGTGATTTCTCTCGTGTCTTCTCAGGTCTCCTGACCGACTGAATCTCTCGTCACAGTGTGAACACTTGTAAGGTTTCTCTCCAGTGTGATTTCTCTCGTGTCTTCTCAGATCTCCTGACCGACTGAATCTCTCGTCACAGTGTGAACACTTGTACGGTTTTCTCTCCAGTGTGATTTCTCTCGTGTCTTCTCAGGTCTACTGACCGACTGAATCTCTTGTCACAGTGTGAACACTTGTACGGTTTTCCCTCCAGTGTGATTTCTCTCGTGTCTTCTCAGGTCTCCTGACCGACTGAATCTCTTGTCACAGTGTGAACACTTGTGCGGTTTCTCTCCAGTGTGATTTCTCTCGTGTCTTCTCAGATCTCCTGACCGACTGAATCTCTTGTCACAGTGTGAACACTTGTACGGTTTCTCTCCAGTGTGAATAATCTGGTGCCGTTTTAAACACTGATCAGATTTAAAAGTCTTCACACACTCAAAGCACATGTACTCTCTCACACCAGTATGTATTTTCTGATGATTTTTCAAATGTTCTAGATGTGAAAAACTCTTTCCACACACAGAACATGAATGTGGCTTCTCCTTTGTATGAACTCTCAGGTGTTTCTTCAGGTCAGAAGCTCTCAAAAACATTTTCCCGCATTGATCACATGTGTGCAGTTTATCTCTAGTGTGGATGTTCCTGTGCTCCTTAAGGCCTGATGATTGTGTGAAACTCTTCCCACATTGATCACAAGTGAAAGGTTTCTCTCCAGAATGAACTCTCATGTGTCCCGGTAGGCTTCCTTTATGTGTGAAACTCTTCCCACATTGATTACATGTGAACGGTTTCTCTCCTGTGTGAACTCTCAAGTGAGCATCAAGACTATATTTGTATGCGAAACCCATTCCACACTGAGAGCAGATGATAGATTTATCCGTTCTCTTTTTCTTTACATTTTTCTGTTTGGTTTGAAAAGGTTTTTCTGCAGTTTGGACAATATTTTGTGCCTCAACTTCTCTCAATTCTTCATTCTCCTCGCTTTTTTCAGTCGACTCTAAAATAAAAGCAAAAACAGTTCATTTGTCAGTAGCTTGAAAAACAAGCAAAGAAAAGAGAAATGTGAAAGGACATAAGTGTAACAACGTAAAGTCAATTTCTATACAAAATTTTGTTCCTTTTGATGCAATTTTTTAAATTACACATGCCTGAAACTTTTAATGAATGAGGTACATTGATCTTCAAAATATCATTTTTAAAACATTATAGACACAAACCCCATGTTTCTACAAGGAGAACTGTTAAATGTTTGATCAACTACAAAATTATCTAACATTTGCTGCTCCATTCTATATCATTCATCCGCTTCTATTACAACAAACTAAATCTGCTTGAAACTTTACAACTCTCAGTATTGTTACAGCTTTGAAAGTGAAATGACATACGGCCAAGTATGGTGACCCATAGGGCCGGCGCAAGCTCAACTGCCGCTCTAGGCAAAACCCTGCCGTGCCGCCCACACTTCACTCTCATAATTAATACGATTTTAAATATGCATGTGAAAGACTGGAGAATTTGTTTATTGATACAACTGCATTAAAATAAAAGCAGACATGGGCATGTTTTCTGATTATTAATTGTTTTACCCCTACTGCAACGTAAAAAAATTAAAATAATAAATAACCACTAGTATAGCTGCAAATGCAAATTAAGTGTACAAGCCTGAAGTGGCCATGGGAAGATTTGGGAGAATTCCCGGTGAGCAGCGCAAAACAGCTGGTGTGCACAGCTATTCGTACTCAGGGCTTAATCTGAACAAATCCGGTCCGGATCCGGCACGTCCGAATTCCGATCATCTTGGCGGATCCCCTTCCTCCAATGAAAGATGTTCGTGTCAGGGTTATTATAGTTTTGCATTTTGAAATTAGTTTTTACTTTAATATTGCTTTCAATTTTCTGAAAACAAAAATTTTAGTTTAGTTTTTATTTTGTGAACAGTTTTCTAGCCTGTAGTTTTTCTACAGTTTAGTTTCCGTTTTAATTTTAGTTTTAGTAATTAAAGTTTAGCAGAATTAACAAACACTTCCAGAGCGCAGACCAAAAACATTTTAATTTAAGTTTATTGACTAGCGACACAAAATTAAAGCATGCTGAGATTGATTAGAAAACGATTATTTATTTTTGATTATTTAATTTAGTTGCTGTTGGTTTTGTTTTGTTTGTTTTTCATCATTTTTTTTTCCTTTCTTTCTTGCCTAAATGCCTTTATTTTCGTCGAATAGACCTACAGTTCTTAATACAACATATTTTACCGTTTAAACTTGTAGGCTATACAGCATTTCTTACATTAATGTCCGATGCGGCTGGTTTAGTTGACATGGTTTGCTTTGCATAAAAGAAAATGGTTTACTGTTTTATAGATTAAATGAAACAAACCTATATTTGACCAAAGAAATAAGTCAGCGGCACTGAGAACTGCTTCCACCCGAAGAGAATATATATATCTGCTCGCACTCATTGCAAACGCTGGGTTGTTGCGACTGTCCTATAGGAGCTGGGTTACACAAAAACTACCCAAACACTAAAAAATGTTGCAATAAAATAACCGTGATTTTTAGCGTATAAGTGCACACTATAAAAGCAACTGATGCAAGCTGGCAATCACTTAAGTGGGTCAACCAAGTGATTGCGCGAATGATCCCTTACTCCCCATCCTCTGAAAGAACGCATTTGTCCGTGTTTCTCACCGACTCTAATTGCGCTTACGGAAAGTGCTCGAGAAACAATATCTCTTCCGCAGCTCGGTACGCTTTCAACTAAATTTTTCTTTTTAGTCTCGAGCAAGAGACTATGACATTCACGTTACATGATTTGACTGATTTTTATGTAGAGAAGGTTAAAATAAATACCGCATTATTATGTTTTCATAGCCGCTGGCCAAATTCAAAAACAAAACTAAAACATCTTTGAGAGCAAGGGGGCCCTACGCAGCTTGCGTATTCTGTGTATAGGGAGAATCGGCTCTGAGAGAAGCCTATTGATGCCGCTCAGGTAGGGGGCGGCGAGGGAGTATGGGAGCGGCATTACTATGAAGCAAAGTTCATTTCAATTTAGAATAACTAAAGGGTGATAACTTGCTGATATGAGTGCAATAATTCCAAACGAATGCCCAAAAGATAAACTAAAATATCTGTCCTTTTTGCCCCTGACTGTGCTGCCGCCCTAGGCGGCTGCCTAGTTTGCCTTTATGCACGCGCCGGCCCTACATACTCTGCGATTAACCCATCCAAAGTGCACACACACACAGCAGTGAAGAGGAGCCTTGCTCAAGGGTCTCTCAATCGGTGCCTTGCTCAAGGGTCTCACCTCAGTCGTGGTATTGAGGGTGGAGGACAGGGCTGTACATTCACTCCCCCCACCTACAATTCCTGCCGGACCTGAGACTCGAACCTGCAATCTTTGGGTTACAAGTCCAACTCTCTAACCATTAGGCCACACCTAAAGCCTTCCCCTTTGGAAGCCTAATGTACCACACACAGTCATTACCCTTACGTAAATTAACCCTGGTTTTATTATAGTAAAAGTGTGGTAACCATGTTTTATTTTGGTGTATTTATTAACATTTGTATAACCACAGTTTTACTACAAAACCATGGTTACACTATGGTTACTGTTGCAAAACCATGATTAATTTGTGGTTACCATGGTTTAACTATAGTAACCATGGTTGTTTGGTTTAATTTGTACTAAAATATTGGTTAATTTTCGCAAGGGTAGAGCTGAATGAAGAATAAAGACCAACCTCCTTGTTCCTCGTGTTTTATTCTGCAGGGTTCTGGTTCCTCGTGTTTTATTCTGCAGGGTTCTGGTTCCTCGTGTTTTATTCTCAAGGGTTCTGGTTCCTCGTGTTTTATTCTCAAGGGTTCTGGTTCCTCGTGTTTTATTCTCAAGGGTTCTGGATCCTCGTGTTTTATTCTCAAGGGTTCTGGATCCTCGTGTTGTATTCTCAAGGGTTCTGGTTCCTCGTGTTTTATTCTCAAGGGTTCTGGTTCCTCGTGTTTTATTCTCCAGGGTTCTGGTTCACTCTCCTCTTTAACAAACACCATCTTCACAGCAGCAGATCTCAGTTCAGCTGATACTTCTCAGGATATTCCTGCTTGCTTCAAAACGACTATGAGGATGAGAATATTACAGGTATTTGCTGAACTGATTCAAAAACTGTATTTTTCTACAGAAAGCACGTCTAACAGTCTGTATTGATCCAGCATCAGGACAAAACAACAGAGATCATGGTGAAACTGAACTTCTTCCTCTGAGGTTTAATAGTGTTTAGCAAACAAACATGTGTTTTAGCGCCACCTGCTGGACTGGAGTGAGAAGGGAGGCGGGAAATAATGTGAGAGAAATAATTAGTGAGTTACCGTATAAATGTCATTTCTAATAAAGTAAAAGAAGTACTTTACAATATTATTCACAGATGTTATCCTGTAAATGCAGCTGTACATTTTCTTTTGGACTTTCTCTATTTCATTTTGGGTTGACTTTAAGATAGACATGACAAAAAATAAAGCCCTGTTTTCAAAACCCATCTCTTTCTGATAAACAGATTTACATTATTGATCTGTTAATTATCTTAGCAAAGTTTTATATTCATAAGTCAAAAGTAATTAAAAAGAAACCATCATTGTAACACTGATATTAAAATATACTTTGAAACCCTTTTTAATATGTATAGATTTTTATATATATATATATATATATATATATATATATATATATAGTGTATGTGTATATATACTGTATATACACACACACACACAATATATATACTGTATATATACACACACACAATATACTGTATATATACAGTCAGGTCCATAAATATTGGGACATTGACACAATTCTAACATTTTTGGCTCTATACGCCACCACAATGGATTTCAAGTTAATCGAACAAGATGTGCTTTAACTGCAGACTGTCAGCTTTAATTTGAGGGTATTTACATCCAAATCAGGTGAACGGTGTAGGAATTACAACAGTTTGCATATGTGCCTCCCACTTGTTAAGGGACCAAAAGTAATGGGACAAATGTTAGTAATGGGACAATTGTGAGTACGCAGCATCTCACGCCGCGCACAAGTGCATATCCTTTTGAGATATAAATTATAACCAGTTTTAATGAAACAAGAGTACATTATAAAACTCTTAACAGTAGGCTATTTAATATCTGTTGTTCTCCGGTTGTCAGTCAGAATGACAATTCTTGTGTGAACATTATAGGCCTATATATAGCCTAGTCAATTTATTATTCTTTCCTTTTTGCCTTAGTGTTTAAAATATTTATTATGAAATGAATGAATGCATGAATTAAACAAACAGACTTACTGGATGAGTAGGTCTGGCTATGACAGCTGTCATATCATCCTGCTATGATGCCCAGCTGATGTAAAGAACAGAATTTATATCTACACAGAAGAAAGCCCTGTCTAGACTCTGCCCCGGTATGAGTTGTGTCGAGCTATTCATTGGTCTGTTTGTCTGATGAAAAAACATGAAATGTAGTTGCAATGAATGCGTTAAGAATCCGTACAACTGCAGCAGCGGAGGACTATTATTCTGCTGCATGATACTGTGGAAGAACTGATGACGGCACGGTTTGATCTTCAACTGACCAATCAGCAGAAAGGGGCATTTAATTGTAGAAATCTAATATTCAAGCTGTTTATTAATTTTTTTACCCATGAACGAAAAATAAAAAATGAAGCTGAATTGAATTCTTGTTTTTAATTTTTTGGGGAAAAAATTAAAAAGGAGCCCTTTTTTAATTTTACTACTGTCTATAGTAAATAAAAAAAACTAATGATACACGGACTCCAATATAATTGCCAATTGAATTGATCCAAAATATATTGTGCATTCAGTAGGACAAAGTAAATCTCCATGTTATATTTGAGGTGGTTTGTTACATGCATAATACATTTAGTTTGATGAGAAATCAGGAAATATGCAACCACAGCTGAATCCATTAAGTTTTAACACATCAAGCTTCTGATAATGTCTTGAGGGAAACACACCCACACAACAGAGGAAGAGGTTACTAATGACAGAAATCAAACCAGTTATACAGTTAAAAACCTTCATGCCTAAAGCTTTAAAGAACATACAGACACACACACACACACACACACACACACTATATTTACGTAAAGCCACTTTTTGTTGTTTCTCAAGTCTACAACTGACTGTCATGTTAGCCCCTTTAACTGTGTCCCATGCTGCTGAGTGAAACTCGTGATTGTTTTTTGTAATCGGTGCATGATCACTTCTGTCGTTCTATGTTTTCCTGCTCATCATGGACTGACTGCACGTGTCCACTCTCCGCTCCGTGCCGCTCGTGCTTGTGACTGAGCCGATCTGGTCTGTTTAGGCTGTGTTTATCCTGCAGGTCTTGATGCCTAATTCCAATTTGTTGACCATATCTGATGTTTTTGCGGACCAGCTTCTATCTTCTTCTAAAATGACCCATATCCAATATCTGCATTTAGACTGTGCACTTGGCCAAACAACACAATGTAGACGTACTGACCAGAAAACCTCCATTGAGGTGTTGATTTCTGATGTACCGATCCAGATCATTGATCAGACCAGACTGTGTGTAGCAGATAAGCATAGTCTTTCCTCCATGTCTTCTCTGTCAGGATTGTGGACTGTTTTGTGTGTGTTTTGCTCCCCATGTGTTCTCTGTGACCCAGTTTCTCCCTCACGTTGATTGTTAATTTGATTCCAGGTGTGTCTCGTCTTCCTCCCTGATTGTCATGTCTTTAAGGGCCTGTTTACACCTGGTCACTTCATGCGTTTTCTCTGATCGGATATCTATCTGATTTGTTAACACGTTTCCATTTACACTTTAAATTCCACAAAGTTCACGTTAATGAAATGAAAGCAATAGATATGCGCTGTATTTTATTCATTATCAGATCATTTCAATATCAAAGACCGCAACAAGAGAGAGTGTGGCACTGGAAAAATAGGTTAGTCTCGCTACTTTTAATGAAGATGATTGTGTGTTCGGCGTCTGCGACTTACTTTAAGTTTCATTTCATTTCATGCATTTACACCTGGTCTTTTCAGGATCGGTAGCTATCTGATCAGAAAAAACACATTAAGTGACAAGGTGTAAAGAGCCCCTAGAAGCCCCAGTCCTTTCAGTTAGTGTTTGTCGGTCCTTGAATGTCTTCCCTGCCTGTGCTCTGTTTCCCCCTTGAATATTAAAGAATCTTGATTTGTTAATTCTCCATGTCCTCGTTGTGTTTCCTGACTCCAAGAGAAATGTGACAATCTCCAGCTTAAAGACATAAATTAACACCTGTTTTTATTATTCATTTATAAGTACCTGAGAAAGACACAATTATTACATATTATGTGAATACATATATTTACACATTTTATTTATACAGCTGTATCGTTAGCCCATCGTTTCAGCGACAGCAGAGACACTCGGAGCCTGTGGCAGGGGATACAGACCATCACGGACTACAAGCCCCCACCACAGACCTGTGACAGCACCACCCCCCCGCTGAACGAGCTGAATGCCTTCTTTGCTCGCTTTGAGGCACAAAACAGCACCACTGCACAGAAGTCTCCACCTCCTCCCGGCGACCAGGTGATGACGCTGTCCCCGGACAGCGTGAGGAGGTCCCTCAGCAGGATCAATGCACGCAAAGCTCCTGGACCTGACAACATTCCTGGGCGTGTACTGAGAGACTGTGCAGTGGAACTCAATGATGTCTTCACAGACATCTTCAACATCTCGCTAAATCAGGCCGTTGTCCCCACATGCTTCAAAGCTACCACCATCATTCCAGTCCCGAAGAAGTCATCTCCATCCTGTTTCAATGACTATCGTCCAATAGCACTCACTCCTATTCTCATGAAGTGCTTTGAACGGCTAGTCATGCACCACATCAAGTCTGTCCTCCCACCCTCCCTGGACCCCTTCCAGTTTGCATATAGATCCAACCGCTCAACCGATGATGCCATCGCCACTGCCCTCCACCCAGCCCTCACACATCTGAACAAAAAAGACTCATATGTCAGGATGCTGTTCATAGACTTCAGTTCAGCATTCAATACAATCATCCCTCAACAGCTCACACACAAACTGGTCCAGCTGGGGCTCAACACCTCTCTGTGCAACTGGCTGTTGGACTTCCTGACCGGGAGACCTCAGGCAGTACGGGTCAGCACTACCATATCCAGCACCATCACACTGAACACTGGGGCCCCCCAAGGATGTGTGCTGAGCCCCCTCCTCTTCACTCTGCTGACCCACGACTGCACACCGTCACACAACTCCAACCTGTTCATTAAGTTTGCGGATGACACGACTGTGGTGGGTCTCATCAGCAACAGAGATGAGACAAACTACAGGAGCGAGGTGAGACGCCTGGCCGGGTGGTGCAGTGACAACAATCTCTCTCAGAATGTGGAGAAGACGAAGGAGATTGTTGTTGACTTCAGGAGAGTACATACTCAGCATGCCCCTCTGACCATCAACGGTGCGACTGTGGAGAGAGTGAGCAGCACCAAGTTCCTGGGTGTGCACATCACTGAGGACCTCTCCTGGACTAACAACACTGTAGCACTGGCCAAGAAAGCACAGCAGCGTCTCTACTTCCTCCGCAAATTGAGAAGAGCCAGAGTCCCTGCCCCCATCATGTGCACCTTCTACAGAGGCACCATCGAGAGCATCCTAACTAGCTGCATCACTGTGTGGTATGGCGCTTGCAACGCATCCTGCCGCAAGTCACTTCAGCGCATAGTGAGAGCAGCTGAGAAGATCGTTGGTGTCTCTCTCCCCTCCCTCCAGGACATCTACAGCACCCGTCTCACCCGCAGAGCCCTCCGCATTGCAGGTGATCCCACCCACCCGACACACAGCTTCTTCAGTCTGCTGCCATCAGGGAGGAGACTGCGGAGTCTCCAGGCGAGGACCAGCAGACTGAAGGACAGCTTCATACATCAGGCTGTCAGGAAGCTGAACTCTCTCCCGTCCTTGCCCCCTCCCCTCTTTTACCCCTTGCTACACTGAACTCTGATACTATGAGCCCCCCCTGTCACTTGTGCAGCATTGGACTGATCACTACCTCATCCAGCATTGACTGCAAACTACCTCTTCGGATAGTCTGATATAAGGACTGTTCTCCCTACTGACAAGCTCTTCTTGTACTACACATATATCTGCACAGTTTTGTTTTTATTTAACTGGTTTGCACTCTATCTATTCTGCCATGCGCCTTATGCCACTTTATCTATTTCTTTATTTTTCTACAATGTCCTCATTTGTATAGCTGTATAGTTGTATGTACATATGTTTAAACACGTTCAAATACAGACAATATAGTTTAATGTTAACTGTATGCACCAAGGGTCTGAGAGTAACGCAATTTCAATTCTCTGTATGTATGTGACGTACATGTGGAAGAATTGACAATAAAGCAGACTTGACTTGTATATATTGTACATCATTGGTCTCAAACTCAATTCCTGGAGGGCCGCAGCTCTGCACAGTTTAGCTCCAAATCACACCTGCTTGGAAGTTTCTAGTGATCCTGAAGAGCTTGATTAGCTGGATCAGGTGTGTTTGATTAGGGTTGGAGCTAAACTGTGGTCCTCCAGGAATTGAGTTTGAGATCAGTGCTGTAAATAACGCACAAATCTGTACATAAGTATTCTGTTCCAGATGTATACCACATTGCTAATATTATTTATTTCTTCTACTTTTCTTAGTTTTATTTAAAAGTTCTTTGTTACCATGTCATATATATATATATATATATATATATATATATATATATATATATATATATATATATATGTATGTATGCCCATTCTGAACACTGTAGCACATGTTGAACACCCTCAGACTCATCACCATCAAACTGATTTGATGCCAATCACTTCTTACATGTACTGTATTTCTGCAGATCTGAGACATGACTGTCTAGGGGAGGAAGTCTTTTGTCAGAAGACTCAGAAACTGCTATAGTATGACAAATATGGTCATTATCAATGCTGTCATGCAATGTGGCTGAGGATGCTGAATTTATTGATTGATTTATTTTTACTGTAAATATGCTGTATTTTGTGATCATATTCAAATCTTTGGCATTTTAAACTTTTCTTTTCTGTGCTTTTCATTTACTGAAGATCTCTTTAAAGTAATGAAAGAAAACTTTTATTAAAGCTGCACCTGTATATGTTGTATACTGTATTAAACATGCTGAAATATACATAATAGAAATACTCTGAAAGGCATTGACTTGTAAAATGGTTCCTGATTGAGGTTTTTGTATTCTGTGTATTTGTTAGGTTTGTGTGTCATGAGCTAAAGTTTGATTATAACACTAGATAATATGTTTTGGTAACACTTTATAAGTATAAGTCAAGTCACCTTTACAATATACATGTACCACTTGTGACGCCTGTCCCGAGAGCCTATCAGCTCTGCGTGCGGCCGCCGTCCCGCGGGTTCCGCCAGCTGATCCGCGAGTGCAGGCGACCCAGCTGTTGCCGAAGATGACCGGCCACGATGACGCGGAGAATTATTTAAAAATGTTTGAGGCCGTCGCGGAGCGAGAGGGATGGCCACGAGAGGACTGGGCGCGGATCCTGGCCCCTTTGCTAACAGGAGAACCCCAGCAAGCATATGAGGACTTGAAGAGGGAAATCCTGGCCCGTGTCGGCCTATCCCCGATTGTGGCGGCCCAATTGTTTCATGGTTGGCAATATGATGGGAAGGTGCCAGCCCGCGCCCAGGCCGCCGAACTGTCCCGCCTGGCACAACACTGGCTCCTCGCGGGAAATCCCAGCGCGTCGCAAGTGGCTGAACGCGTCGTCGTGGACCGGTTCCTACGGGCCCTGCCACGCCCACTTCGGCAAGCGGCGGGAATGCGGAACCCGCGCACCGTGGGAGAGGCGGTGGAAGCTGTCAAGCTGGCCGAGGCAACCCTGCGACAGGAGGCTGGGGAGAGAGCTTCGCCGTTTCCCCGGAGGGTGTCCCAGGAGCGACGCGCGCCAGAGGGGCCCCAGCGAACGGTGAGCAGGCCAGCGGTTCCCGGCAACCAGGATGAACCCAGGCCAACGGAACCGAATCGCTCCCCTACTCGGACCTGGCTAGCCGGCTGTGCAGTACATCGGGAACCCCCGCAGGAAGCTCGACACGCCCGCGTCAGGGTCAATGGGCGCCCATTCCAGGCGCTGTTGGATACGGGGAGCGCAGTCAGTCTAGTCTCACCGGCGGTGTTACCCCCACGGAGTGACTCAAAGGCGAGGATGGCCATCAAGTGCGTGCATGGCGACACGCACCAGGTACCAACCCGACGTGTGGCCATCTCGGCAAAACCCGGTACCTGGCACATAGAAGTGGGGATCGTAAAGGACCTGCCAGTCCCCGTGCTCCTGGGCCGGGATTGGCCAGGCCTGGAACGCTGTCTTGCCTCAACTGCACAGACGGCTAGCGTTGCCGGGAACTGCCAAAGACGAGAGCCCAGCCATAGTCCCTGCCAACCACCCGTCCTCCTGACGACGGACAGCGCCCGCGATGGTGAGTCTCCCCCCCCCCCCCGCTTCTAACCTATTCTTTGATGTATTCCAGCAGGTAAAAGGGGGTGGGGACTTCGCCAAGGAGCAACGGGAGGACGAGCGCCTGAAACATTGCTAGGCTTAAGTGCGGGTGGTCGAAGGAGAGGACGCTCAACCACCACCACATCCGACCCCCCACTTCATAGTGCAAAGTGGCCTGCTTTACTGTGTCGCACAGCGGAGAGGGGAGGAAATTAAGCTGCTGGTGGTCCCAAAAGGGAAAGTGGGAACGATACTGGAGCTCGCCCATTCACACCCCATGGCTGGCCACCTGGGGGCGGACAACACTAGCCGACGGATCCGCGATCGTTTCCACTGGCCTGGACTGGATGGGGACGTGAAAGGTTTTGCCAAGCTTGCCCTGAATGTCAGCGTACCTCCCCTCGACGCCCTCCACCCTCTCCCCTCATTCCGCTACCGGTTATTGGGGTCCCCTTTGAGCGAATCGGGATGGACCTGGTAGGGCCTTTGCCGAAGTCAGCCCGGGGACATGAACACATCCTAGTCATCGTGGATTATGCGACCCGGTACCCTGAGGCCATCCCCCTACGGAAAGCCACCACCAAGACGATCGCCCAGGAGCTTTTCCTGTTGTGCAGCCGGGTCGGCATAACAAAGGAGATATTGACCGACCAGGGCACGCCATTCATGTCCCGGATGATGAAGGACCTCTGTCGCCTCCTCCAGGTGAAACAGCTCCACACCTCCATCTACCATCCTCAAACCGATGGGCTGGTCGAGAGATTTAACCAAACGCTAAAGCAAATGCTTCGTCGAGTGGCTGCGGATGACCACAGGAGTTGGGACCAGATGTTACCGTATGTGCTTTTTGGTGTCCGTGAAGTCCCCCAGGCCTCCACCGGATTCACCCCCTTCGAACTGTTGTTCAGGCGACAGCCCCGGGGCTTGCTCGATGTCGCCAGGGAGGCCTGGGAACAGCAGCCAACCGCCCATCGGTCCACGATCGAGCACGTGAAGGAGATGAGGGAGCGGATCGAGTGCGTCATGCCCCTAGTCCGGGAGCAGCTGGCTAAGGCCCAAGAAGCTCAGCGTCGGAACTACGATCGGGCGGCCCAACCACGGGAGTTTAAGGTCGGAGATTGTGTTAGCGTTGGTACCCTCGTCCGCCTGTAAATTCCTGGCAAAGTGGCAAGGCCCCTACGTCGTCACAGAAAAGGTCGGTCCGGTCACCTACAGGGTCCGCCAGCCGGGGCGTCGGAAAGAAACTCAAATCTACCATATCAACCTGCTGAAACGATGGGTTGGAACAGGGCCCCAGCTAGCGGCCCTCACCACTTCCACTCCCGTGGTTGTAGACATGAGCGCCCATTTGTCAGCCGCCCAGAAGACTGAGCTTCACCATCCGGTCGGTCAATTCTCGGATGTGTTCTCTCCTCTCCCCGGGCGGACTCAAGTCCTCCATCACGACATCCGCACTCCCTCCGGAACCGTCGTAAGGCAGAGGCCCTACAGAATTCCGGAGGCCCGGAGACAGACCGTCGAGGAGGAAGTCCAGGAGATGCTGAGGTTATAGGAGTAATTGAGCCCTCCCGCAGTCCCTGGTGTAGCCCCATCGTGATGGTCCCCAAGCCCGACGGCACCCTCCGGTTTTGTAATGACTTCCGCCGCCTAAACGAGGTCTCTGAGTTTGATGGATACCCGATGCCACGCGTCGATGAACTCCTAGATCGGCTGGGGAGAGCCCGGTACATTTCCACTCTGGACCTTACAAAAGGGTACTGGCAAGTACCGCTGACCGACCGGGCCAGACCGAAGACGGCGTTCTCCACCCCCAGTGGCCACTGGCAATACCGGGTTCTCCCCTTCGGGCTGCACGGGGCACCGGCAACGTTCCAACGAATGATGGATATCCTGTTGAGGCCTCATCAGGAGTACGCAGCCGCTTACATCGACGACATGGTAATTCACTCAGAGACCTGGGAAAACCACCTGGAGTGGCTCCGTAGGGTGCTCGGGGAACTGCGCCGGGCGGGGCTCACCGCCAACCCCAGGAAATGTCACCTGGCCCTACCCGAAACCAGGTACCTGGGGTATCTGGTCGGCCGGGGACTAGTACGCCCACAAGAGGACAAGGTGGCAACCATCCACAACGCTTCCCGGCCGAGCACGAAAAAACAGGTACGGGCCTTTTTGGGGTTGGCAGGATATTATAGGTGCTTTATTCCTAACTTCTCCTCCTTAGCCACCCCATTGACAGACCTGACCAAGAAGGGGCGTCCGGAGACCGTGAGATGGGAGGAAGCAGAAGAAGAGGCGTTCCAAAGAATCAAAGCAGCCCTCACGTCGGAGCCAGTACTCCGTGCCCCCGATTTTAACCGCCCCTTCTTGTTACAGACGGACGCCTCCGACACCGGGTTGGGAGCCATGCTCTCGCAAGTGCAGGACGGTGAGGAACACCCGGTGGTCTATATCAGCCGGAAGCTGTCCCCCGCCGAACAGCGCTATGCAGCGGTCGAGAAGGAGGCGCTGGCAGTCAAGTGGGCAGTCCTGGAGCTAAAGTACTATCTCCTAGGACGGTCCTTCACACTGGTCACCGATCATGCTCCCCTCCAATGGATGGCCCGTGCTAAGGACACAAACGCAAGGGTGACCCGGTGGTTCCTGGCGCTCCAGGACTTCCACTTTGACGTGCGTCATTGGGCCGGCGCCGCCCACGCCAACGCAGACGGACTCTCCCGCATGGGGACAGCTTTCTCAGGTCTGTCAATGAGACTTCCTCCTCCAGCCCCAACCTCCCCCTTAGCCCGAGGAACCAGGACGACACTTAGGGGGGAGGAGTGTGACGCCTGTCCCGAGAGCCTATCAGCGTCGCCCTGGCAACAGAGGATAAACACCTGCTACTCATCACGGCGGGCTGATCGGACCCAGCTGCCGCGGCTTAGGGGAGCGCTTTATAAGCCGACAGAGGACGTGAGCAATGCCTCCAGCAAGTACCGCCGTTAATGTGTGTTTTCTTGTGCCTCACAGACAGCTCTGGATAGCCGTTCAGCCCGCCACCTGCACGAAGTCACCGAGCACATCACGCAGAGGGGAAGAAGGACACCAGCACCCGAGAGGAAGAAGACATCGCGCACCAACGACAAGCACATTTCCGGCACTGTTCACTTTATTCAATAAATGCACCCTCCGGGGAATTTTCTTCACCCTGCACGGTTGTGTGATTCTTCAGCCTGTTACACACTACATCAAGAGCCAGTAATGAGAATGATGTACAGAGTTTAGCAGAACATCACTGAAGAGCAGGACTGCACAATTAACCAGAGTCTGACTAAACCAAAGCTGGAGCAGACTCAAGGACTGATGTGGTGCTTCACAAATATCACTATCTGCAATGAAACGCCCTTTGTGGTATAAAACCATTACATGACATCATAAATTAAACCAATGTAATGGTGGTACATTTGAAAGTTGCGGTTTTATGTGCATTAAGCATTCATTATGTTAATGCATCTTTGTTCATTTGCTCGTTATCTGGCAGAATCACTCTCCATTCTCCGCTGTTTCTGGAGTGAATTCAGACTTTAAAAGAACCACCATCAGCTCACAGACACCATCATCTACTGATGAACATCTTCAAGCCACAGTTTGATTCAGGTAAGATCATGTGTATATTGTTTAATGTAGCTTTGGGGGGTTTCTTTCAGGTCCTTGTCAGAGCCACTTCTCATTTTAGGGGTTGTGTTCAATAATGAGGTGATCAGCTCATAATCATCTGTCTTGTATTTGTCGTTATGATTGCAGTTTAGGTCATGTTATCTCATGTATGAGTTCATATGGTGTTAACTATATTTGTATTTCTGGTATCACTGATTGTTTGTAGTTAATCAAACTAATTAATTAAAAGTCTGTGCAATTTCAGTTTTATTATCAGCACTGAATGGAATAACGACACAGATTTCTGTTTCCTAAAGAAAACATCTGAGTTCAGAAAGCAGCAAGAGAATGAATAAAGTCTGAGTATTTGTGCTTTCTCTTAGTATTTGCAGGTTTCTTATTTGATTGAGGAAGTGAAAAACACTACACTAAAAACACGAAGAATGTTTTCTAGTTTGTTGTTCATACTCAGGTTAAAGAAATCACTCAAACTACCCTTTTTGACTATTTATTTTATTTGTCATTACTCGTCTTATTTCAGCGTATGTTACAACTGTTACTCGATAAACAGCATTCACTGCAGCTTCCCCAGTCGTCTTGATCCTTACATCACAGTAAGATCTCACTATTTCCATCAGAAATGATACAGTTATACTAAATGGACTAAAAGGTTATTCACATCTGTTTGTATCTCATATATGTTCTCCGTCAGACCAACAGCATGGATGTGGAGAATATAACGCTGAACGTTCTCCTTTGACTTCTCTGTGGAAAAACAAACAAACCAACTGGCCAAGTTCTGGCATTAATGTAAGTTGTTCAGTATTTATTGCTTGTTTATTGAACTATTTTATTAAAGCATTATCACACTAGCAGTTGTGCTGAAGTACTGAATATTCAGAATAACATTCTTATGATATTGTTTAAATAAAAGATTTTATGGACAGAGGGATTTCAAACTTTATTTTAAAGTTCACCCAAGTAAAAAAAAAAAAAGTAATATTTAAAATACATTTATTTCATACTAAGTGTTGATCAAATCTATTCACATTTTACTGACAAATTGCCCACTGATATAAAAATAATTCAACTTTATTTGGAGTCCTACTTACACAATGCACATTTCTTAATATTAAGCCTGAAATGTGTTTTAAATGGTTAGTTCACACAGAAATCTGTCATCATTTGTTAACCCTCATGTCGTTCCAAACCTGTAAGACTTTCTTCACATTCAGAACACAACTGAAGATATATTTAATGTAGGATTAATACGATTAATCTAAAAATTTTAACGTGTTAATGGTTTTGAACGCAAATGAATCGTTTGATAAATTTTGACCCCAACATCTTGCCGTCATCGCAGCGCGGAAGCCTGTAACCCAGTGTGCACGCCAATCTGTGCACATTGATCACAAGTGCTGATATCTTTATTTGTGTTCAGAAGATGAACAATTGTTCAGGTTTGAAACAACATGAGGTGAGTAAATGATGACACAGTGTTAATTTCTGGGTGAACTATCCCTGTAACATCACACATGACCCATTTGAATGACAACATTTAGACAGAAGAAACATCAGATCATCTGTTTTACAAATAATACAATTTTACAATGAGAAATTTAAGCATTTCTTGCATATTAAAACTAATGACTAGTTTGTTATTTACTGCTTCCTCTCAGGAATTTGTGAAAAAATGGAACAACATAACACCAGCATCAATGACTCAACTGCATCAGATTATGAGTTACTCTTTAGGGAGTTGAGGAAATTTATGAAGAAGCAAGAATATGCAGACCTTGTGTTTATCCGTGTCCTTTCAGTCATTGAGATTCCAGTCTTGATCTTAACTCTGATTGCTTTGTGTTTCCTCATCAAATCCCGGCCTGCTGCTTCAGTTTTTGTTAGTCATTTGATACTTTCAGATCTCATACAGGTCATTTGTTTGTTACTAATAGCAGCAACCTCATGGACAAAGAAACTGACTGGTGCATATAACTCTTGTTTGATTGTGGGTCTGTATTTTATGGCATGTGTTGCTTTTGAACGATATCTTCTGGTTTCTCATCCTGTCTGGTACAAATCTCACCATTCACTCAAACTCTCCTGTTTTATTTCTGTGATCGTCTGGTTTGTGCCTCTGATCTTTGCAGAAATAGACCCCCCTTATATTCATTTTAATGCTCTACCCCTGTGTATAGCGTGTTTAATTCCCTACCCCATCATCATTCTCTGTTTTGCTGGCACTTGGCGAGGTCTTTCTCACACAACATCACTGACTGCTCTCAAGCGCAAATTTATTTTGGGCAGTTTGTTCCTGGTGCTGTTGACTTACACATTTCTCATTCTGCCTTCTTTGATTATGGACTTTATTATTAGTGACATAAAGGATTCCTGTTTACTTTCGAACTATTGTTTATTACTTGCGAGATTTTACTTCTATGCAGATTTGCTCCTGTATGTGAATCCACTTGCTGACTGTGTGTTGTACTTGCTCCTGAGGCCTGATGTTGGTGATTTAATGAAGTCTGTTCGCTGCTGTTGTAGACAGAGTTGGAAACACAACCAGGACGAACACTCTGTAGTGAAACCACAGAGCAGCTGCTGTACTGTAGTGTGCTGTATTTCAGCTCAAATACCTGCATCTCATTCACTGAACACCTGAAGTTCAGTTTAACCTGCTGCTAAATGAACTGAAAAACACTCAGCTGTATTTAATTGTGTAAAGAGTCCACTGAAGGCGAGCGTAGTGATGAACCCAAGTGCAGTTTCTTCACAATGATATCCAAAATACAAACATAATCCCAGACTTGACTTGAACAGACTTGACGTGGCATGGACAGACTAGACTCACCAACAGCAGGTTACAACATTAATACACAACAAGAAACAAATGTTTCTAACCCTAACAAACAAGGAGGGTTACATGACATAGGGCTGGGCGATATGGCTGAAAACTGTATCACGATATCAGTGTTTCATATCGGTCGATATCGATAATTATTGATATTTTTTTTAAGGTGGTACATCAAGTTCGTGGTATTACCAGTCTTGGCGGGGACGACGGTCTTGCATAATTTGCAGACGACATTTGGTCTGACTACGGTCAGACTTATAATATCCAAAAAACTGCCATACTGGCGAGCTGACTTTCTCTTTTATTTACAATTTCCTCGCTCGCTGCGGCACTCACTTTCTGCTTATGAAGAGGAATCCAGCAGACCAGCCAGGTCTGGCTGCAGACGTGCACTCTCAAGGCCCTTTCACACAGGACGCGGCATGCGCTGCGCTGCGCTATGAAACCCATTCATTTCAATGGCTTGGAGCAGCGGAGCGCACCAGCGGCGAGCTTGCGTGCGCGCTGCGGTCAAAGTTCAAAATAGTTCAACTTTTGCCGCTGCGCTCTGTGACGTTTCCCCGCACGGCCAATAGAAACGGGGCATCCAAACAAGCGCCGAACTCAAAATGGATGAACAGCTGATTCTCTGTGTGTCTGAATTTCCAGAGCTATACCATACAAGTTTGCGGTCATATAGGGACCTCAGGGTTTCATGCACCCACAGCCTCTTCTTTCTTGTTGCTCTCTTTCTTCTTATTACTAGCAGGGCTACTGCTATCGCTCGCTTCTTAGCACGGGACAGATACATGTTTTGCTGCTGACCGAAAGGTGGAACAACAATCCAATGACTAGACGTATAGTACTCCCCCTAAAAATTTTGAAAACTCCGCCTACTTCGCTCTGGCGAGCATAGCGCAAATCGCCTTGTATCTGAAGGGCTGCGCTGAACCCAGCGGCAGGCGCAGCGCATGCCGCGTCCTGTGTGAAAGGGCCATCAGCCGCGCGTGCGCACTTAGACACGAGACAACGATATGGCGCAACCAAACATGATACTGTTACATGATTGGCTGTTAGCGTGTCACTCCCTACGTTGCTAGGTTACCAGAGAGCGAGTGCCTTTGTTAATGCAACCAAACTTGCTTCGCAACCTTTGTTTTCTTCCGACGAAGAATAAAAAATATTGAACGTTTTATCGAACACATTTTTTATTGATATCGTTCACATGTCTATCGCGATACATATCGTTATCGTTTTATCGCCCAGCCCTAACATGACATGAACAAACCAATGGGAAACAAGACACATGACTTGCACAACCAATAAGAACATGACACAATGAACAAGAGAACCAATAGCAGGAATACAAGAGGGCAAGGGAAGCATGAAACAAACAGGAACCATGACAAAACTTCAAAATAAAAGACATGAAAACAAGAACATGACACAGAACCCAAAACAGACCTTACATTTTCTCCCCTCAAAAAAGGCGGCTCCAGAAGCCTAAACTACCCAAAACAGACCCCAAGAAGTCCAGGACGGTGGTGGAGCAGAGGCAAAATGGGGGGAGGGTTGGAGGGCCAGGCCCATGAAGGGGAACAGGACCTAGTGTGTGGAGTAATGGCGGAGCAGACAAAGCAGGCAATTAATGGGCGGCATCCATGGCCATGACAGGACAGACTGAGCGTACAGAAATGACCTCTGTGACCGTGACAGGACAGACAATGAGTTCATGAGCGGCCTCCATGGCCGTCACATGACAGACATTGAGTTCAAAAGTGGGCGCCACCACCTCGGGAGGTTCTGCAGCGAAAGCTGGCCTCTGGAGCAGACTCGTGGACAGAAGAGGTCTCAGGAGCAGATTCGTGGACAGGAGCAGACTCGTGGACAGAAGAGGCCTCAGGAGTGCAGTATACAGCCCACACACTCAAAATGGCGACTGCCATAACAGGATGCACTGAGGTTAGGGGAACAGTCTCTGCGACAGCCATTGCTGAGGCCCTGGGGATGCCAGCTGCTCGTCCATCACACTTGGCAATTAGTCTATATTACTATAGCCACTCCCCCCCCCCTTGACAGCCTTGACATGGCGAGGACTCAGGCGTGGTGGCCATCTTGGAATGAGGCGCAGGCGTGGCGGCCATCTTGGCTGGGAAATCAAGCGTGGTAGCCATCTTGGCCGGCGTAGCAGGCTTGATGTGAGCAGACTCTGAAATGGCAGCCATGTTGTGATGAGGCTCTGTAATGACAGCTGTGACGTGACGAGACTGTGGACGATCAGCAGAAACGTGACGAGACTCTGGGCGATCAGCGGAGATGTGACGAGACTCTGGGCGATCAGCGGAGATGTGACGAGACTCTGAAAGATCAGCTGAGACATGATGAGACTCTAGAACGGCAGCCATTTTCCAAATAGACTCTTGAGTGCCAGCCATCTTGCAACGAAGCTCTTGAATGGCAGCCATGTTTTGAAGAATCTCTTGAGTAGCCAGCATGACGTGAGCAGGCCCTGGGGTAGCATACATGATGTGATCAGACTGTGACTTGGTAGACATGACAGGAGTAAACTTTTACTTAACTGGCATATGAGCAGGTCCTGGAGTAGCAGGCATGACGTTGGTAGGCTTTAGCGTAGCAGACATGACGTGAGCAGACTCTTGCTTGGCAGGCATGACGTGAACAACACCAGACAAGACGGTCGGGATGTGAGTATGCTCTGGTGCAGAGGGTACAGCTCAGTTGCGGGGCTCCTCATCTGAAACTCCCACAGTAAGAGGTGAACCAGCCAGCAACAAATCAAAGTCCATATATCGCTCAAGAGTCCTGTGAGGGGTATGGCGAGGCATGAGGTAATTAAGAGAATCATTAAGTCCATGTTGAAAAATGTCTTTTAAATCCACATCATTAAAATCCACCAAATGGCACAGTCCACAAAAGTCGGCAACATAGTCCTCTATGGCCCTGTTGCCTTGACGAAGGCAGAGGAGGCTAACTGCTGGGTCCATGCTATCCTACAAAGACCAAGTGCAGTAACTACGCAAACACTGAAATTGAGAAAAATGCTTTTAAAGTTTTTACATCAGCCAGTCAAACATGTTGTGGGTAGATTAGTGGGAATGCATTAATTTAAAGCCTTTTTAGGATTAAATTGTTTATAGATAAAATCCATGACCACTGAAGTGACTTTGACCACCAAAATGTAGATACTGCATTCTGCCTTTGGATGACCTTACACAACTAAGAACACTATTGCCAAAGCAACGTGCAGTATCTACAAACTAAATGTGTTCATCCAGCTTTCTTGTTGTGTTTCTTACTACATTGTTTTTAATAACTTTAATAGTGTTATTGATGTTTGTATTACGGTACAGTGGTTGTGGTAGAAAAAAGGCACCCAACGAATGTGTAAACAAAAAGAGGAATCTTTAATAAACAGCTTCAACTCACTTTAGACACTTAGTTAACTTAAGATCCGACAAACATAAAGGCAGAACTGAGGACTTATAAAGGGAGAGGAACAAACGAGGAAACAAGATGATTAAATCAAACACAGGTGATGGGGATCATTAATTAACAGAACTAGGACAGGAACTAAAACAGGAAGAACCAAATAAGGTAGAAACAGAACAAAACCAAAACTGACACGTTACAGTTTGCATGTTGTGAATGTTAAAATTGCTCAGTAGTAGGGGAGCGTGGGGCACAAAGTAACGCGGGGTTAGTTGTAACACACGTTTTTAAAATATTTCCATACATGCTAGCATAACCAAATTTACAATATTTACTAGTTACCATATTAACATTATATAGAGAAAAAAAGTGCGCCAAAATTCAAAAGTCTTTTGAAGATATCGCTGAACATTTATTTTACCATAGTAAAATTATATTTCTGGCTTAAGTACATTTTTCATCTCAGTTTTTATTACTAATTTAAAATGAGAAAAGTCTGCTATTATCTAAGTCTCCAATCTGTTATTTATCAGTTTAAATCGTTTTTTGAATGCTTCGATAACTAGCAGAAGACACTAACCGGTTTTAAATTAAAGTTGTGCAGATGGGGTAAACTGCGTTACAATCTGCCCTGCCGTGCTATTCTATGACATTAGAGATGTAATTCACACTATTTACTTTTACATTTTAATGAGAAACTACGAGAAACAGGTGAATAAAGACTGACAATCATTGTTTAATGTTCAGAAAGTATTATTTCAAGATATGGAAAGCATATTGCCTCGTTTATATGAGCCATCCCAGGCATGGTTACAATATGTTCATTGTCAAACTCAAAAATCAAAAAACACCCCAGCAACAAAAAGCACATAGTCAATCAACAACATAGTCACACGACTGCAACAGGGTAGTAATCTAGTTCTGGCAAGCAGCCATCCGGGTCCTGCAGCCATTTGCGGCGCTGGTCGGACCCGCATTGTCAGGCTGGCGGAACAAAGCGGCGAAGGCGAGGGATCAGGGATAGGAGGTGAATGCTTATCTGTGTATGTGCGTATGTGTGTGAGTGTGTGCCTGTGGAGCTGCCACGCTGGCTTACTAATCAAATTGACTCAGTCCGCAGAATGTGATAGCGACACAGCATGTTGCTATGGAGACAAACTTGATCAGAACCCAGACAGAGTCAACAATCCGCAGGTGTCTGTGGAAGGGGGAAAGAAGGAATGTGAGAGCGTCACAACTGCAGTGCTCTTCCCGGGTTGTTTCGCAACACGACCTTGTCTGAAGCCGTGCTGTTTTGAGAGCCGAAAGAAGATAAGATTGTTTAGTCTTGGTGCGAGTGGCCATATTCCATTTTTCACGGCACCTCTCTTTGTCCATTCTGGTCTCCAAATCCATCAATTTTTCTTTTCAAATCCGAAAGCTTCTCCGTGATAGACTCCATATTGCGGTTAATAGTCTCAGTCTCAGAGCTGACCGCTCTGCCCACTGCTTCAATCATAACGGGCAGCCTAGTGAGGCTTTTGACAGCTGTACCCGTTTCCTTAATTTAACGATAACCCAGGGCAAAGCCTAATCCAATCAGCAGAAGACCTGTTATCATGGTTCCGAATAGGTAGATATCTTCAATGTCCTCCACGGAAAGAGCCGCCAGACACACGACCGGCCACATTTCCCATGCGTCCATCGTATATCCAGCTGCGAACGTCCCGCTGGGACAATCAGGTTCCACCGAACCTAAACTTCTCGTAGAGAAAATTGTGTCAATTGCATTGAGAGACCAGTTGACCAAATCCATGATTCAAATCCATGATTCAGTTCGGAGAGCAGTGCAGAGAGAGTCTCTTAAGTATTAGACAATAGACGAGATGAGACGAGAGAGCAAAGCAGGGAAGGGAGGGGAGGAGAGGAGAGAAAAAAATGCGACCGCCTTCGCAGAGAGCCAAATTTTAATTTATGAAACAAACAAGGGTTTCATTTATGAAACAAAGCAACATATTTGTACTAGACAAGTGTGAAATTACTGTGGATAGCAATATGAGCTATAGGAATAGGGGACAAACTGCGTTCTGTATAACTTTCATACAGAACAGCTCTTTGATGAATTATAGAACTTTACCGGAGCCAGCTAACTTTTGATGGAATAACCCCTACAATAGGATTAGCTGCCTGAAACGTGGAGAGACGTCCAAATCAACAAATATCAACGTGATTAAATCAGATTATCATTACATTGTCAGAGTGGATATGAAGCAGTGCAGGTAGGCTGTTTAATTTGCTAGCGGCAGGCTAGTTAATGTTAACTGATTAGGGGTTAATATTTTGCTATATTCCTTACCCGTCTTTGGATATTTGCATTTTAACGGTAACGAGTTCAACCATCATTTGGCCGCAGGATTACAAGGCAGACCACGCAGTATCTGCGGTGTCAAACAGGAAAACAAAGCCAGAACGCATTAATTTACTGCGGTTTGCCTTGGTATTAGCTTGGATTTTGTAGTTACTGCAATTTTTACACTCTCGTTTCTCTGAAACGGGAAAAAACTTAACCAGGAGACTTTGTCACAAGACAGAACAGATATCACAAATCCCATTTTAGGACTTAACTCAATTTTGACCAGATGTGTAGTTCCTGCGCCTTGCCTTTGGACGGCAGCATGGTGCAAGTCGTGTATTCTGTAAAGAGTCCACTGATGGCGAGCGTAGTGATGAACCCAAGCACAGTTTATTTACAATGGTGATATCCAAAATACAAACATAATCCCAGACTTGACTTGAACAGACTTGACGTGGCATGGACAGACTAGACTCACCAACAGCAGGTTACAACATTAACACACGACAAGAAACAAATGCAATGACATGGCTACTTATAACAAACAAGGAGGGTTACATGACATGAACAAACCAATGGGAAACAAGACACATGACTTGGACAACTAATAAGAACATGACACAATGAACAAGAGAACCAATAGCAGGAATACAAGAGGGAAAGGCAAGCATGAAACAAACAGGAGCCATGACGAAACTTCAAAATAAAAGACATTAGACAAAAGACACACAGAGAAAACAAGAACATGACACAGAACCCAAAACAGACCTTACAAATTAAAATCAGTGTCGATTTTTACATAACAAGCACACTTCATTTCTAGTTTAATGTTATTATGATATTTATGCTTGTTAGCTGATTTTCGTTATGCATGTACATTTCCCGTACATTTGCTCATTTTAGAGAAATAATTGTAATATTAAAGGGATAGTTCACTCAAAATGAAAATGTCATTTATGTCAATGATCAAACCATTTTTGGGGGTAAACTGTTCCTAAAAACAGCTGTCTCAGGTCTCTAATATCAGCTCTCCTGATGTTAAGTGCATGATTAAAGTGGAGTATATTAGAGGTGTACTAAGTGAACTTTATAAAAGTATCAAATATTAAGCGGCACTAGAAAATGACATGGCAATCTGAAGAGTTTGATAAGCAGGTAGCTGTAATACTATTGTGTGTTTTTGTAGAAGTGTGTCGTATAGATGACTGTATTGTTTTTGTATATTAAAGAGCTTCCTGTTCTCCGGTGTCTGTTTCTGTCTCTACTTATTTGACTATTAACTGTTGATGGTGAACTATACATGAATTAGGATTTTTAAGTTCTAGTTTATTTATAAAGGACATAATACTACAACAGTGTTAAAACAATAAAACAGTTAAAAATATAACGAACACAAATAACCACAGTCATATACAAGACATCTTCTCTCAGACACTTAACTCCTTCCCCGCCAGCGTTTTTGAAAAAAAAAAGTTGCCAGCCACCAACAGCATTCTTGATGGCCGCCTCTGTAACTTATTAGAATGTAATCGAGGTCGCTTACCATTCCAAATAAAATTCTTACTAGGGCTGTCAATCGATTCAAATATTTAATCGCGATTAATCGCATGTTTGTCATGAGTTAACTCGCGAAAACTTAATCACACATTTTTATTTGTACTAAATGTACCTTCATTTTTTTATACTCTAATCAACGTGTGGATGGGCAAATATGGATGCTTTATGCAAATGTATGTTTATTATTATTATTATTGAAACCGTAGTCAACATAGAGCATGAAGACTAGACATGTTTCAACATATTCAGTTGTTTGGCATTTGAACTTTTCTTTGCTAGAGCTTTTCATCTACTGAAGATCTCTTTAGAGCAGTGGTTCTCAAACTTTTTACAGCGGTGTACCCCACGGGGCATTTAACATTCTTCTGCGTACCCCCTCTCTTCCACTTAGACCGCAGTCACACCTTTTCTGACAATATTTGCCCCCTTAAACTGATTTCCAGGTGGATTTTTGACCTTTATAGAGGCAAAGGTTTTCTATCCTTATTAATTGTATGTCATGTTTTATGTCCTAAAGTGCATTATTAACACAAAAAAAATTTCAGATTTAAAAATAAAACTGTCAATAGGTGGCAGCAAGTCACTGCCTTAATGAGCGAGGCGTCGCATCATTCATTCATTCAGTAAGGAAGCAAAAGGCTTATGAATGGGTTATAACTGTCACCGTCCCGTATACGGGATGCCTAACTTTACTTCAATATATTATCATTAAATCCTAATCTAATCATGACAAACTACACTGACCAAAATTATGAATGCAACACTTTTGTTTTTGCCCCCAAGATCTAAGACTTTATTGATCTGGCCTTTTATTGTGGCCAGCCTAAGGCACACCTGTGCAATAATCATGTTGTCTAATCATAATGAAGCATCCAACTAGTTTTTGTGAGTATTGCCAGGTTTTAGAAACAGAACATGCTTATCAGTTACAGGAAATATGAAGAACAGAGGGAAAACATAATGGAAGAATTAGGAAAAGTTGGATTATCAGGGACAGGAATAAAGATTTACTGGAAATGGTTGCGAATGGACAAAGCAGAAGTATTTGCAATTTATAATAAGTAAGGGTCTGATGAATATGGTGAAATGGACATTACACAAAATGAAACTGGAATTTGTCGGTAATGCTACGCTTCTGGATGCAAGGTAACCCCCAGAGAAGAGGAGGTACTTGCGAATATTCCACAGACCCAGTAAAGATGGACGACATCTATCAGCCACAGTACTACGGCTCAAAAAGGTTGACAATCTCGGCCCGAGACCTGACCAGGGAATGACTGGAGTCCATTTTTAAGGTGATTTACAAATTATTCATATATACCCATGCATTATTTAGTTTTAATAACTTTCGTAAATTGATAGTTATGCTGCTTTCACATGATATCAGAATTACTGTAATGTAAATACGAGATACCTAGTTAAATGTTGCACCCTTTGAAGTCACCCATTTGATTTTGACTTTAGAAATGGTTTTCCAGACATTTCTCTAGGTAGCTAAAAATCATTAATCCAGCTTTTTTCCTTTTCTATAGGAGCCAGATAGTCTCTACTTGGAAGATGACATTACTAGAGAGACGTTCTTTCCACATCAGTCTGGACAATTTTTTCAAGTCAGCCATATGCGAGACAGAGGATCTTTTTGTGTATCGGGATCTTGCAAAGAACAAGCGTTGACCCCTATTGCAGGCCCTTCTACACCTCTGTCTTGTCACCCAAAAGGGAATGCTCCCTTTGCCCACCCGTCAAACATGTTCCAAAATCCCATACGGAGGGCTAAATCTATTCGAAAACAGATATATGTGGCCGATGTTCAAGACAACGGGAAAATATCTCCATTCAGTACGTATTAGTTTGCAAATTTTTAAGTTCACAATTTAAATCGGGGGTGCCCAATCCTGTTCCCGGAGAGCTGCCTTTTGGCAAAGTTTAGCTTCAGCCTTCATCAAACACAATTGAACAAACCAATTATGATCTTCAGGATCACTTGATAAAAAAAGACACGCATGTTGGATTTGAACTCTGCAGGTTGGTAGGTTTCAGGAACAAGATTGGTCACCTCTGATATAAAATATAATTGATCAAGTGCTGTAGCTACTGTTAAACTGGTTACTAACTCTAGTCTTGAAGTACCCCCAGCTCTACACATTTTAGATTTGGAATAGCATCGAGCCGGAAGGTATATGCCACCAGAACTGCAGACCTGGCCAGACTGAAGACAGGAAGACTTGAAAGTCCCACCAAAAAGAAAAGGCAAGTTGGTTTTCAGGAATCAAAATAAACCGTGATAATGCAGAGGTCTGCCTTGCCCCAGTTTAATACTGTTTTCTCACAGGTTGTATAAATTTTAGACAAAAAACATACAAATTTTATGCTACACAAATGCTATGCTAACCATTCAGAATAACTGAGATAAAGTGTTTTTAATTACACTTGAACATAAGATAAAGTAATGATACCACCACAAATAACAAACATATTTTACCAGAGGGCTGTTTCATAAAACAAGATTAAAAGGCTTACTGTTCAAAACCATTCAAAAAAATAGTACTTGAAATACAAGAAAATCTGTTTTGTTTCCCCATTTGTTATATATCTAGTGCGGTGTAACCAAAAACTGAATTCTGAATTTCTTGATGCTAATGAATTTTTGGAATCGAGTCCGATTCCTGGTTCTGGAATCGATGGGATTTGATTCCAAGAATCGATTCCTCAATGTTGTCGTTTTTTTTTAGCTCAAAGGAACCTAATCTCACCATGACTGCAGGGTATAAATGTCGTAGAAAGTATCCTTCTCATAATATGAAGCTTTATTTGTAAAATATTCAATAGCTCTGATTGATATTTAAATTATAATTGTGTCTGATTTGTGTCCACTGCTCAGCATTTGTGGCATGAATTGAACAAGACATGAATTGTCTAAAATAAATGTGCAGCTCAGCTGAATGATGACGTTTACTTTGTATGCTTTGCACAAAATTAACAAATTGTACATTTTCAATGTATATACTCTCATACATGCAGAGAGAAAGAGTATTAAAGAGAGAATGAGAGAGAGTTGAGTATGAAAGTAGCTGAGTTTTAGTTGCCTTTGAAAAACATAAAAGCTATTCACAAAAACAATCAAAACTGTATCTAAAAATATTACATTGATCACAGCTGAAACAAGCAGGAGTATGATCATTTAAAACAATAACATAGCTGAGAGAAACAGGCAAACAGATTTTGACGATGCATGTACTATATGCACTGTCATCTCATTTAACGAAAAAAAAAAAGAGTCTTATTATATAGTTAAAAGTGGCGTCTTCTGGACTTCTTTGCAGCAAAGTCTTTGATCACATCAGTAAAATCTACTTTACGTAGAAGATCACTCTCAATTGACATCAGAGTAAGACGATGTAATTTCTGATGTACCATTGTGGATCGCAGTCTATTTTTTATCCTAATGGACATTAAAAGTTCCCTTGCAGATGATAGCTCATCATGGCAGATGAATTCTTTGAACTGGATGATTTCTTCACAAAAGTCATTTTCCAGGTCAGTGTGGTACCTCCTCTGTAGATCTGCTGCTTTTTCACGCAGATGTTCAGCAGAGAGAGTAGATATCAGGGTCCCACTTTATATTAGGTGGCCTTAACTACTATGTACTTACATATAAATTAATCATTTGGTACGATGCACTTATTGTGTACATACATGTTCTTACATTGTACTTATATTTTTAAAAATGCCTATATGTAGTTACATCTGTAACTAATTTCTGTAATTACATTTATAATTACACTTTTAACCCATCCCTTCCACCTTAACCCACCCTTAAACCTACCCATACCACCAAACCTGTCCCTAACCTTACCCGTATCCCACCTCAATAGCAGCAATAGTGTGTTGCAATACAATATGAGCACAATAAGTACATTGTACTTATTTTTTTTTTAAGTACATAGTAGTTAAGGCCACCTAATATAAAGTGTGACCGATATCAGAATCAGAATCAGAATGAGCTTTATTGGCCAAGTATGTTTACACATACAAGGAATTTGTTGTAGTGAGAGACGCTCCACAGTGCAACTGAAAGACAGCAACAGGACAGGACACAGGTAATAAAAACAAAATAACAAGAAATAGCCAATAACCAATGTACAAAGCAGCAAAAAAACAATATATAATATATAATATAGGCGACTATGTATGTACAGGTCAAGTATGTGCAAATTAGAAATTATAAAAATAAAAATAAAATAAGTGAGTGTGGTGAATGGATAGTGTATTATAGTTGTCTGTTCCACGTTTATTGTTGAGTGTTCATGAGATGGATTGCCTGAGGGAAGAAACTGTTCCTGTGTCTGGTCGTTCTGGTGCTCAGAGCTCTGTAGCGTCGACCAGATGGTAACAGTTCAAAGAGGGAGTGTGCTGGATGTGAGGGGTCCAGAGTGATTTTACCTGCCCTTTTGCTCACTCTGGATGAGTACAGTTCTTGAAGAGTGGGGAGGGTTGTACCAATGATTCGCTCAGCAGTCCGGACTATCCTCCGTAGTCTTCTGAGGTCAGATTTGGTAGCTGAGCTGAATCAGACAGTTATTGAGGTGCAGAGAATGGATTCAATGATGGCAGAGTAGAACTGTTTCAGTAAGTCCTGTGGCAGGTTGAACTTCCTCAGCTGGCAAAGAAAGTACAACCTCTGCTGGGCCTTCCTGACAATGGAGTCAATGTGAATATCCCACTTCAGGTCCTGAGAGATGGTGGTGCCCAGGAATCTGAATGACTCCACTGCAGTCACAGTGCTGTTCATGATGGTGAGTGGGGGGAGAGCAGGGGGGTTTCTCCTGAAGTCCACGATCATCTCCACAGTTTTGAGCGTGTTAAGCTCCAGGTTGTTAAGACTGCACCATACAGCCAGCTCCTTAACCTCCTGTCTGTAAGCAGACCTGGATGAGGCCGATCAGTGTGGTGTCGTCTGCAAACTTCAGGAGCTTGACAGAGGGGTCTTTAGATGTGCAGTTGTTGGTGTAGAGGGAGAAGAGCAGTGGGGAGAGAACGCAGCCCTGAGGAGCTCCAGTGCTGATGTTACGAGTGCTGGATGTGAATTTACCAAGCTTTACTAACTGCTGTCTGTCTGTCAGGAAGCTGGTGATCCACTGGCATACGGAGGTGGGGACTGAGAGCTGGGTTAGTTTTATTTTGAAGGGTTTCCGTGATGATGGTGTTAAAAGCGGAGCTGAAGTCCACAAACAGGATCCTCACATAAGTCCCTGGTCTGTCCAGATGCTGCAGGATGAAGTGCACTCCCATGTTGACTGCATCGTCCACAGACCTGTTTGCTCTGTAGGCAAACTGCAGGGGGTCCAATAAGGGTCCAGTGATGTCCTTCAGATAAGCCAAAACCAGTCTTTCAAATGATTTCATGGCTACAGACGTTAGGGCCACAGGTCTGTAGTCATTAAGTCCAGTAATTTTGGGTTTCTTTGGGACGGGGATGGTGGTGGACCGTTTGAAGCATGAGGGGACTTCACACAGCTCCAGTGATCTATTGAAGATCTGTGTGAAGATGGGGGCCAGCTGATCAGCACAGATTTTTAGGCAGGCTGGTGACACACCGTCTGGACCAGGTGCTTTCCTCCTTTTGTTCTTCCTGAAGACCTGGCACACATCATCTTCGCTGATTTGAATTGTAGGTGTGGGGGAGAGAGGGGTTGCTGGAGGTGTGAAAGGTTGTGTGAAGAGGTGTTCTGGGTGGGTGTGGGGTGATCGTTCAAAACGACAAAAGAACTTGTCCAAGTCATCTGCCAGGTGTTGATTCTCCACAGTGCTGGGGGATGGTGTCTTGTAACTGGTGATATCCTTCATTCCATTCCACACTGAAGCAGGATCACTGGAAGAGAATTTGTTCCTTAGCTTGTCAGAATAATTCCTCTTTGCCACTCTGATCTCCTTTTCCAGTGTGTATTTGGCCTGTTTGTACAAGACTTTATCCCCCTTTCTGTGAGCATCTTCTTTGACCTGACGGAGCTGTCAGAGTTTGGCAGTGAACCATGGTTTGTCATTGTTGTAGAAGAGATGAGTCCTGGTAGGCATGCACATGTCCTCACAGAAACTGATATAAGATGTTACAGTCTCTGTGAGCTCGTCCAGATCATTTGCAGTAGCTTCAAAAACAGTCCAATCAGTGAGGTCGAAACAGGCTTGTAGATCCCGCTCTGTTTCGTTAGTCCATCTTTTAACAGATCAATAATAGAACGGCTTGCAGTTAATGAAGAGCGTTTCTAGATCTGAGCAGCACATCTTCTTTAACACAGTTACATCTGTACACCACCTCTCATTGATGTAAAAGCATGTCCCGCCGCCGCGCGATTTCCCCGTTGATTCTGTGTCCCGATCTGCTCTGATCAGCTGGTAATTAGGCAGATGAATCGTGCTGTCCGGTATGTCGCCATTCAACCAGGTTTCCGTGAAACATAGAGCAGAAGGAGTTTGTCCGTTTTGTTGGGTAGAGAGCGGAGATTCGCCAGATGGATGCTAGGCAACGGCGTTCGAAATCCGCGTTGACGAAGTTTCACGAGCGCTCCGGCTCTCTTTCCCCGCCTGCGCCTCCTGTAGCGTTTGACCAGAGCTACGGCTCCGCCAACTACAATGTCCAGCAAAACGTCCGAAAAATCAAAAACGGGTAGAAGATTTTGTGGTGTGTTCTGCCAAATGTTCAGCAGATCATCCCTGGTAAAGCTGATCTTATTTGAAAAACAAAAAACAGGAAAAACAAACAAAAACAATACGAACACTGAAGAGCAACGCACAATAGCTGCCATCCGCGGCGCCATCTTGGAGGTTGTCAGGAAACCAAAGGAGACGTTGAGGTCATTATAGGATTTAAAGCGACGATCAAGTTCTGCCAGCAACCTGTCCATCACAACTAAAAACACACCAGATGAGAATTTTTCTCGTCCTGACAAGTGAGCCTCAGGTGTTGCAGACTCACCCACATGAGTCTTGCGTTTTCTTTGTCTTTGTGTGTCTTGTTTGTACGTTGCTGAAACTGTGGGAGACATTGCTTTTGCTTGGGCCTCAAACACATCAAATTCATCTCTCACACCTACAATATATTCCTGCAGTGATCTCACCAAATCAACAGCATTGCACAGGTCAAGATCCACAGCTTGTAGTGCACTTGTCCCCTGAAAGCGTTGGAGAACATGATTCCACATAGTGCAAAGAAAAGCAGTCTCTAGTTTGTTCATTTTTTTATGTAGTGCACTTGTCCCCTGAAAGCGTTGGAGAACATGATTCCACATAGTGCAAAGAAAAGCAGTCTCTAGTTTGTTCATTTTTTTATGCAGTGACCTTGCATCATTTTGTACTGTCAGGTTCTGTGTGCTGATTTCTGCAATGTTCAACAGTGATTCTTGAATATTGGCATAATTTCTGCACAGTGCCTTGGTGGTCTGTGCATGTGCAGCCCACCTGGTGTCAGAGAGAGTTTTTAGTGTCTCAATGCGATGGTTTTCATTAGGCTGCAACCCTGCAGTTACCACCTTCCATCTTACTGTAGATTTGGAGCAGAAGTTGAACAAAGTTTGCACAAAGTTAAAAAAATCTGCAGTTTCTGTGCAGCAGTTTACACTATTTATTCCAACAAGATTGAGCGTGTGCGCGGCACACGGCACCCACTCTACTAGTGGATTAATGTCTTTGATGTGAGCTTGCAGGCCGTTGTACACTCCTGACATGTTTGCAGCATTATCGTAGCATTGTCCACGGCAGTTACAGATGTTTATGTCCATTTCATGTAAAACTGTGAGTACGGCATCACACAGTGCCTTCCCGGTGTGGCTTGCTACAGGGAGGGATTTTAAGAATCTCTCTTCAACGAGACCCTCGGGTGAAACATACCTTATGATGAATGTAAGCTGATCATTGTGCGTGATGTCGGGAGTTGAATCAATGCTAATAGAAAAGTACTTAGCCACTTTCACTTCGGCAATAATTTCAGAAAGCAATGTGTCGCCCATTATTTTGATAAATTCTTCACACGTTTTCGATGAGAGATTTGAGGGGGTTCCTACCCCAGCATTTGTATGTGTGATTTCAAGAATGGGTCGAATTCACTGATCAGCTCCAGGATGCCCATGTCAGCTCTACCAAATATTTCACTTGAGCCTCGGAAAGCCAATCCCCGTTCGGACAGAAATTTTACAACCGCAACCACTCTTCGCACAACTTCACTGTTCTCATGTTCGGCAAAGCGTCTGGTAGCATGTTTCCAGTCATTATAACCAGACTGGAAAGGGGATTGACCGTCACCCTCACGAAAAAGACAGCAAGCAAAACAAAACACACAGCCTGTAGAAGGTGAGTACAGCAACCATTCTCTGGGCAGGGACTCTCCATTCAAATGCTTTCGTTTGAAATGAGTTTTAGAAAACAGTCTCTTCTGATGTTTGTAGTGGCGTTCAGAGGCTTTGACATTAGCCTCCTTATTTTGACAGGACTCCGGACCTTTCCGCGCCCAGTAAGCACGCACATTCTCATCAATTTTACCCCAGCAAGCAGGATCAGTAGCGTAAGAATCAGTAGTAGCTGTAGGCCTATCTGGTGCAGTCGCTGTTTCTGTTGCCGCCTCCATAGAGCTAATGTCTTCTGACTGAAAAGACGATAATCCACTGATGGGCTGCTCTGCACGTGAAATCAGATCGGCTCCAGCAGCTTGTTGTCCACTGATCTCTCAGCTAGCACAGGTACATCAGGCTGTGGTGTCACAAGTGTGAAAAATCCAGTAATCGTTTTCAGTTCACTGAGTGCTTCCTTTTCACGTCGCTGTCTTTCATTTTTTAGTTTTCTTTTAAGCGCACCGCTCCGATACCGCTTGTCCGCCATTATACTGATTAATGCGGCCGCTAGGTACAACAGCGTAAAGCCAACGCATCGTTATCACCAATGCCAGACCAATAAACGAACCTTAATTGAAAAATAAACAAAGGGGGAAATGTTCCTGACTGATATAATTCACCCTTCAATCAAAATCACTTTACAATCTGCGCCATCCGCCATGACGTCGAGGAACGCCTCTATGCTTTACGCTTCCGCGTGTCAAGAATGTGAAGTAGCCTATTCCGTTCGGCTCGCTTCTGCTGTTCAAAATGTTTCAAATAAATTGATAGTGGTGCGCAAAAAATGAGAAATAAAGTTAAAAGAGAAAAACTTGAGGCTAATCTTACAGCTAAAATTCAAAAACGAACTACCTCTGTTCACTTTCGGACAAAACATCCGTGCCCGAGAAAAATCCTGAGTGCAGCAGCAATACACATTTAGCATCAGCCACCGTCGCAGATCCATGTGCTTCACACGCTGAAGGTGAGTTAGCAGCAGTAAGTCATTGTCATTTATAATCGTATGGTAAAATAACGGGTTATAAGAACAGAGTATTAAGTTATTTCCCCTCAATGGGGAAAAAATCCAAGTGAACATCAATCAGTACTCAATATTAATTTAAACTGTATATTTAAACTGCCCGCGTCTGTATGCTTATTGAGTTTATTTAATCCATCGCAATTTATTGGAACTGTGTGAACTAGAGTAACTACTCACCTTAGTGTTGTTCTACTCTAAAGGCTTATTAATTCACACAAAAATGTCCAATGAATGAATTAAACAAACAGACTTACTGGATGAGCAGGTGTGGCTATGACAGCTGTCATATCATATCCTGCTATGATGCCCAGCTGATGTAAAGAACAGAATTTATATCTACACAGAAGAAAGCCCTGTCTAGACTCTGCCCCGGTATGAGTTGTGTCGAGCTATTCATTGGTCTGTTTGTCTGATGAAAAAACATGAAATGTAGTTGCAATGAATGCGTGAAGAATCCGTACAACTGCAGCAGCGGAGGACTATTATTCTGCTGCATGATACTGCGGAAGAACGGATGACGGCACGGTTTGATCTTCAACTGACCAATCAGCAGAAAGGGGCATTTAATTGTAGAAATCTAATATTCAAGCTGTTTATTAATTTTTCTACCCATGAACGAAAAATGAAAAAGGAGCCCTTTTTTCATTTTACTACTTTCAATATTAAATAAAAAAATGAATGATACACGGACTAATTGCCAATTGAATTGATCCAAAATATATTATGCATTCAGTAGGACAAAGTAAATCTCCATGTTTTATTTGAGGTGGTTTGTTACATGCATAATACATTTATTTTGATGAGAAATCAGGAAATATGCAACCACAGCTGAATCCATTAAGTTTTAACACATCAAGCTTCTGACAATGTCTCGAGGGAAACACACCCACACAACAGAGGAAGAGGTTACTAAAGACAGAAATCAAACCAGTTATAAAGTTAAAAACCTTCATGCCTAAAGATTTAAAGAACATACAAACACACACACACTATATTTACGTAAAGCCACTTTTTGTTGTTTCTCAAGTCTACAATTGACTGTCATGTTAGCCCCTTTAACTGTGTCCCATGCTGCTGAGTGAAACTCGTGATTGTTTGTTGTAATCGGTGCATGATCACTTCTGTCGTTCTATGTTTTCCTGCTCATCATGGACTGACTGCACGTGTCCACTCTCCGCTCCGTGCCGCTCGTGCTTGTTAGGGATGGGCGGATCGATCCTAAAGTATCGATTCTTTCGATACTGGTGTTGCATCACGATTTATACACAAATATGAAGCAGCAATAATAATCAGAAATGTTTCCTGAGCAGCAAATGATATTATATTTATTTCTGAAGGATTATGTGACACTGAAGACTGGAATAATGATGCTGAAAATTCAGCTTTGATCACAAATTACATTTTTAAAATAGAAAAGTTATTTTAATGGTTATATTTGCTGTTTTTACTGTATTTTTGTTCAAATAAGTGCAGCCTTGGTGAGCATGAGACTTATTTAAAAAATATTACAAAATCTTACTAACCCCAAACTTTTGTGTACATGTAATATTTATTTTAAATAGGCTAGTTTAAGTAAATTTAAACTGTTGTTAAAAGTTCAAAAGATAAAAGATTCTGTTATGTTCTGTAATTGCTGTTAATAAATCTGTCAGAAAAAAATATGCTAAAGTTTCATCTTTAGGAGTACAGCATTCTGTCAGCCTTTTAAAAAAAATAACCATGGTTTTATTACAATAACCACAAATTTACCATGGTAATAATAATAATAATACATTTTAGTACTTACTATATGTAACACCATGTTTATTTTTCATGAGGTACCCTCAAAGGTACTGAGGTTTTGAGGTTACTGCCTCAGTAAAGGGCTAAAATACAATTTTAGTATATCTCATTTCTGACAATATAAATAAAAAAGGCCTGTGAAATGTAAAAAAAAACAAAAAAACATGGCTTTAAAATCTAATATTAAGTGAGTATAATTACTGATTATATTCGTTTAATAATTTAAAAGGTCATTTTCGTTTACAGGTATCGGTATCGATATCGACGATACTGGGCTTGAAAATATCGGTATCGGATCTAAAATAAAATAAGAGGTATCACCCATCCTTGTGACTGAGCCGATCTGGTCTGTTTAGGCTGTATTTATCCTGCAGGTCTTGATGCCTAATTCCAATTTGTTGACCATATCTGATGTTTTTGCTGACCAGCTTGTATCTTCTTCTAAAATGACCCATATCCAATATCTGCATTTAGACTGTGCACTTGGCCAAACAACACAATATTGAGGTGTTGATTTCTGATGTACCGATCCAGATCATTGATCAGACCAGACTGTGTGTGGCAGATAAGCATAGTCTTTCCTCTATGTCTTCTCTGTCAGGTGTCAAGCAGTAGTCTTTTGGCAGGGTCTACTGCGGGTGTGTTAGGGCTCAAAAAGGGAGAAAAAGGATGGCTCAACCCGCAAGTACTCGTTAAGAGTATGTTGATGTTTATTTACATGTGCACCGAAAAGTCCAATAGTGCAGCTGTGAAAATTATTTACAAATGAGCAATTCCCAACAATAACACACAAAAAACCGAACAAAATAAATCTATATTTAAGTGTCTGAATATATACAAAAGTAGGATTTTCAGCTCACGGCCCCGCAGTAGCACACTTGCTTTGACTTGGTGAACAAGCCCCCATCTGGGTGAGGCTTATAAAGGCCAGACTCCACCCCCTTTCCGGGCACACCATAAAAAGGTATGTTTTCCAGGTACATTGTTTTCTACATTAAGTTAATTCATAATAATGTAACCTTGAAAAGAAACAAACATTATACAAACAAATTGCCTTAAATACAACCATAATAAAACCAACATCAATAACATAGTCTAACTCCTTTTGTAAGTTAGAACTCTGACACCCCCACATACAGACAGGACATGGTTTCACCGGATCCCTGTCCAATGCGCCTGCGCAATATGATGATGTCATAAGGGTTCGCTGCCCTCTGCTCGTGTTCACCGGCACCGCTCTCAGGAACCCGGTTTTACCAACAAATACCACAGAGAATTACCAACAAAACATAAAACAAATGATCAGGGAGTATGTGTGATATGTCCAGGGGGATAATGTGTGTGAGTGCGTATACATGAGCACCAGTGCTGCCGCTTGCAGCGCTGAAGAAGGTCACTTCTTCACACAGGATTGTGTGTGTTTTGCTCCCCATGTGTTCTCTGTGACCCAGTTTCTCCCTCACGTTGATTGTTAATTTGATTCCAGGTGTGTCTCGTCTTCCTCCCTGATTGTCATGTCTTTAAGGGCCTGTTTACACCTGGTCACTTCATGCGTTTTCTCTGATCGGATATCTATCTGATTTGTTAACACGTTTCCATTTACACTTGAAATTCCACATAAAGTTCACGTTAATGAAATGAAAGCAATAGATATGCGCTGTATTTTATTCATTATCAGATCATTTCAATATCAAAGACCGCAACAAGAGAGAGTGTGGCACTGGAAAAATAGGTTAGTCTCACTACTTTTAATGAAGATGATTGTGTGTTCGGCGTCTGCGACTTACTTTCAGTTTCATTTCATTTCATGCATTTACACCTGGTCTTTTCAGGATCGGATAGCTATCTGATCAGAAAAAACACATGAAGTGACAAGGTGTAAAGAGCCCCTAAAAGCCCCAGTCCTTTCAGTTAGTGTTTGTCGGTCCTTGAATGTCTTCCCTGCCTGTGCTCTGTTTCCCCCTTGAATATTAAAGAATCTTGATTTGTTAATTCTCCATGTCCTCATTGTGTTTCCTGACTCCAAGAGAAATGTGACAATCTCCAGCTTAAAGACATAAATTAACACCTGTTTTTATTATTCATTTATCAGTACCTGAGAAAGACACAATTATTACATATTATGTGAATGCATATATTTACACATTTTATTTATACAGCTGTATATATTGTACATCATGGGTCTCAAACTCAATTCCTGGAGGGCCGCAGCTCTGCACAGTTTAGCTCCAAATCACACCTGCTTGGAAGTTTCTAGTGATCCTGAAGAGCTTGATTAGCTGGATCAGGTGTGTTTGATTAGGGTTGGAGCTAAACTGTGGTCCTCCAGGAATTGAGTTTGAGATCAGTGCTGTACATAACGCACAAATCTGTACATAAGTATTCTGTTCCAGATGTATACCACATTGCTAATATTATTTATTTTCTTCTACTTTTCTTAGTTTTATTTAAAAGTTCTTTCTGTTCCCATGTCATATATATATATGTATGTATGTATGCCCATTCTGAACACTGTAGCACATGTTGAACACCCTCAGACTCATCACCATCAAACTGATTTGATGCCAATCACTTCTTACATGTACTGTATTTCTGCAGATCTGAGACATGACTGTCTAGGGGAGGAAGTGTTTTGTCAGAAGACTCAGAAACTGCTTTCACGAGTTCATACTTACATATATTTAGCACGATAAACGTAATGCGTATTTGGCGAGTATGGTAATACGTTATTGGCGTGCTGTCCTGCGGAAGGGCTCCGTGCTCGGGAACTGCCCGAACCCAGAGTACCCCCCAAAAGCAATATTGGACAGCCGCCATCTGAGACCCCCCCCCCAAAATACGCACTAGAGATCTGGCGGGAGCTGGTATAAGAGTAGCGTAGAGAGTAGCGTAGATGATGAGCCGGGGGAGCCTGAGTGCTCTGAGGGAGCAGTTTGGCATGCGTGAGTAGGCCCCTCCGGCCGCTGGTGTGAACTGCGTGGTTGAGGGCGACCGGTCAGGGAGGGCTCAAACCAAGCTCAACGGTTGCTCATCACGTTGGGACGGGTGAGCCTTGCCCGCCGATTGGAGGAGCAGCGTGATTGATGCCCTGACCAGGAGGACCCGAGTTGCCTGCAGTGGGACAGATCACGGAGTCGGCGTATGGGCCCTACTGGCTGTCAGCCCCTGCTAATCAGAGGACAGAGGGCATTTATCTGACCAAGAGGACCCATGAAGCCTCCGACTAGAGCACAATACTCCTTCGTCGGACGAGTAGGACCTATTAGTTTGGCAGGTAAAAAGAGTTTGGGCCATCCGACAAGGATGCTCTCGCAACATCCGATGGGAGATCAAGACTCACGGCATCGAATGGATAAGCATGCCTGTGGGTGGCAAGTATTGGAGCCCAGCCGGGAGAACTGCGTCGACGTCCGACACGAGACCAAGGCTACATGCCGGCCGGAAGGTCCTCGCCGGGCGGGTAGGGAGAAGAGAAAACCCGGGACTGGTTTGGCTCTCGCAGACTCCGATGGGAGATGGAGACTCAGGACATCGAACGGGTAAGCTTCACCAGGCGGGGGGAAAAGATGTGGGGATAGAAGGGATAGTTGGACAGTGTTCGGCGGGCGGACGAGACCCGTAGCGGTAGGGTTGGGCCTCGCCGCCTGTCAGACGTAAAATTAGGTGGGAGGCAAAACGGTCACCGACTCTCTCCGGGATCCCAATACTCCCCGAGTCGAACGGGTAAGTCTTGCCGTCCGTAGGATGAAAACGATAAGGTCTGGCTGGGATGCTCTCGCCGACGCCCGACAGGAGCACAATACTCACTGTATTGGACGGGTAAGCATCGCCAAGCGTGGGACTTGAAAAGGTAAGGTGTCTGGCCAGGAGTGCTCTCACCGGCGTCCGATGGGAGATCAAGACTCGCTGTGTCGGACACGTAAAGACGAAAGGGTAAAGCTGGATGGAAAAGGTAAGTTGTCCGGCTGGGAGGCTCTGGCCATCGACCCACGGGAGACGGAGGCTCCCGGGTTGGATGGGTGAGTCTCGCCGAGCGTGAGACTCGAAAAGGTAAGCTTTGACAGTTGGAAGGCTCGCACCATTAAAAGGTTTTTTTTTCTTCTCTTCTTCTTCTCCCCTATGAAATGGTTTCACTATAGAGAACTCTTAGGTCTGAGATAATGGGGTTGGTGTCCGGATTTAGAGGAGATGGTGAGCTCGGAGCATTTCAGAAACCCGACAAAGGGCTAAAATGAAAACGGCGTCCGACGGGAGATAAAAACTCATGCATCGGACAGATAAGCTTTGCTGGTAGTCGGGCAGAAAAAGGCAAGGTTAGCTCGGCCGGGAGGCTCTCGCCGGCATCTGACAGGAGATCAATGCTCGCTGTGTCAGACGGGTAAGCCTCGCCAAACGGATAGGTATGGCTTGGAAGCGGAGGTGATGTCGACTTTGCCAGCCAGGTGCTAAGACCCATGATTTATCATGGATTGCGTGATCAGTGCCCTACTATTGGGAGAGAATTTGTCGAGGGGAATCAAGGCGTTTATGCTGAAACGCGTAGTTATGCGGAGCTGACAAATCGATTAGGTGTTTTCTACCCCAGAATTTCCTATCAGCCACTCCAATGGGCTAATGCTGAGACGGCGGTCAACGAAGAGCTGATCGTGAACCCTCGTTTAATTTTCACCGCTTAGGGGAAAGCTGAACAGTTTATTTCAGCCGTTAAACGCGTAGTTATGCGGAGCTGACAAATCGATTAGGTGTTTTCTACCCCAGAATTTCCTATCAGCCTAATATTTAACTTATGGCAAAATTGGGTAATTCTGTATGTTGTCTTTATATTGGCATCCTCTGAGGAGTTGGCATTATCTTTCTCAGGTGTTCAGTCATCTCAGATTATTTAAGGGTTGGATCCAGACTGAAGCTTCTGTAATTCCTAGTTACCACAGGATGTTAATCCCGTGGTAGAAACAGAGAAACAAATAGAGACATAATTAGCGTAGCTGCATTTTTTTTTTTTTTTTTTGCTTGGATGCAAGAGCCAGTAATGAGAATGATGTACAGAGTTTAGCAGAACATCACTGAAGAGCAGGACTGCACGATTAACCAGAATCTGACTAAACCAAAGCTGGAGCAGACTCAAGGACTGATGTGGTGCTTCACAAATATCACTATCTGCAATGAAACGCCTATTGTGGTATAAAACCATTACATGACATCATAAATTAAACAAATGTAATGGTGGTACATTTGAAAGTTCCGGTTGCATGTGCATTAAGCATTCATTATGTTAATGCATCTTTGTTCATTTGCTCGTTATCTGGCAGAATCACTCTCCATTCTCCGCTGTTTCTGGAGTGAATTCAGACTTTAAAAGAACCACCATCAGCTCACAGACACCATCATCTGCTGATGAACATCTTCAAGCCACAGTCTGATTCAGGTAAGATCATGTGTATATTGTTTAATGTAGCTTTGGGCGGTTTCTTTCAGGTCCTTGTCAGAGCCACTTCTCATTTTAGGGGTTGTGTTCAATAATGAGGTGATCAGCTCATAATCATCTGTCTTGTATTTGTCGTTATGATTGCAGTTTAGGTCATGTTATCTCATGTATGAGTTCATATGGTGTTAACTATATTTGTATTTCTGGTATCGCTGATTGTTTGTATTTAATCAAACTAATGAATTAAAAGTCTGTGCAATTTCAGTTTTATTATCAGCACTGAATGGAATAACAACAGATTTCTGTTTCCTAAAGAAAACATTCAGAAAGCAGCAAGAGAATGAATAAAGTCTGAGTATTTGTGCTTTCTCTTAATATTTGCAGGTTTCTTATTTGATTGAGGAAGTGAAAAACACTATGAACAATAAACTAGAAAGCATTCTTAGTGTTTTTAGTGTACTCAGGTTAAAGAAATCACTCAAACTACCCTTTTTGACTATTTATTTTATTTGTCATTACTCGTCTTATTTCAGCGTCTGTTACAACTGTTACTCGATAAACAGCATTCACTGCAGCTTCCCCAGTCGTCTTGATCCTTACATCACAGTAAGATCTCACTATTTCCATCAGAAATGATACAGTTAAACTAAATGGACTAAAAGTTGATTGACTTTAGTTTGTATCTGAACTATGTTCTCCATCAGATCAACAGCGTTTGGAGTGTTTTTACGGTGTGGAGTGGATCCTGAGTGAGTAAAGAGTGCTTCAAACACTGCAGTGGAGAATATAACGCTCAACTTCTCTGGGGAAAAACAAACAAACCAACTGGACAAGTTCTGGCATTAATGTGAGTTGTTCAGTATTTATTGCTTGTTTATTGAACTATTTTATTAAAGCAATATCACACTAGCAGTTGTGCTGAAGTACTGAATATTCAGAATAACATTCTTATGATATTGTTTAAATAAAAGATTTTATGGACAGAGGGATTTCAAACTTTATTTTAAAGTTCACCCAAGTAAAAAAAAAAAAAGTAATATTTAAAATACATTTATTTCATACTAAGTGTTGATCAAATCTCTTCAGATTTTACTGACAAATTGCCCACTGATATAAAAATAATTCAACTTTATTTGGAGTCCTACTTACACAATGCACATTTCTTAATATTAAGCCTGAAATGTGTTTTAAATGGTTTGTTCACACAGAAATCTGTCATCATTTGTTAACCCTCATGTCGTTCCAAACCTGTAAGACTTTCTTCACATTCAGAACACAACTGAAGATATATTTAATGTAGGATTAATACGATTAATCTAAAAATTTTAACGTGTTAATAGTTTTTTAACACAAATTCATCGTTTGATTAGTTTTGACCCCAACATCTTGCCGTCATCGCAGCGCGGAAGCCTGTAACCCAGTGTGCACGCCAATCTGTGCACATTGATCACAAGTGCTGATATCTTTATTTGTGTTCAGAAGATGAACAATTTTTCAGGTTTGAAACAACATGAGGTGAGTAAATGATGACACGGTGTTCATTTCTACAACTATCCCTGTAACATCACACATGACCCATTTGAATGACAACATTATACAGAAGAAACATCAGACCATCTGTTTTTACAAATAATACAATTTTACAATGAGAAATTGAAGCATTTCTTACATATTAAAACTAATAACTGGTTTGTTATTTAGTGCTTCCTCTCAGGAATTTGTGAAACAATGGCACAACATAACACCAGCATCAATGACTCAACTGCATCAGATGATGAGCTACTCTTGATTGGATCAGATGATGAGCTACTCTTTAGGGAGTGGATGGAATTTATGGGGAAGCAAGAATATGCAGATCTTGTGTTTATCCGTGTCCTTTCAGTCATTGAGATTCCAGTCTTGATCTTAACTCTGATTGGCTTGTGTTTCCTCATCAAATCTCGGCCTGCTGCTTCAGTTTTTGTTAGTCATTTGATACTTTCAGATCTCATGCAGGCCATTTGTTTGTTACTAATAGCAGCAACCTCATGGACACAGAATCTGACTGGTGCATATAACTCTTGTTTGATTGTGGGTCTGTATTTTATGGCATGTGTTGCTTTTGAACGATATCTTCTGGTTTCTCATCCTGTCTGGTACAAATCTCACCATTCACTCAAACTCTCCTGTTTTATTTCTGTGATCGTCTGGTTTGTGCCTCTGATCTTTGCAGAAATAGACCCCCCTTATATTCATTTTAATGCTCTACCCCTGTGTATAGCGTGTTTAATTCCCTACCCCATCATCATTCTCTGTTTTGCTGGCACTTGTCGAGGTCTTTCTCGCTCAATATCTCTGACTGCTCTCAAGCGCAAATTAATTTTGGGCAGTTTGTTCCTGGTGCTGTTGACTTACACATTTCTCATTCTGCCTTCTTTGATTATGGACTTTATTATAAGTGACTTAAAGGATTCCTGTTTACTTTCTAACTATTGTTTATTACTTGTGAGATTTTACTTCTATGCAGATTTGCTCCTGTATGTGAATCCACTTGCTGACTGTGTGCTGTACTTGTTAATAAGGCCTGATGTTGGTAATATGATAAAGTCTGTTTGTTGCTGTTGTAGACATGAGAGATCGAATCACAACCAGGACGAACACTCTGTAGTGAATCCACAGAGCAGCTGCTGTACTGTAGTGTGCTGTATTTCAGCTGAGAAGCCTGCATCTCATTCACTGAACACCTGCAGCTCAGTTTAACCTGCTGATAAATATAGAGCTGAAAAACACTCAGCTGTATTTAATTGTGTAAAGAGTCCACTGAAGGCGAGCGTAGTGATGAACCCAAGTGCAGTTTATTTACAATGATGATAACCAAAATACAAACATAATCCCAGACTTGACTTGAACAGACTTGATGTGGCATGGGCAGACTAGACTCACCAACAGCAGGTTACAACATTAATACACAACAAGAAACAAATGTTTCTAACCCTAACAAACAAGGAGGGTTACATGACATGAACAAACCAATGGGAAACGAGACACATGACTTGGACAACCAATAAGAACATGACACAATGAACAAGAGAACCAATAGCAGGAATACAAGAGGGCAAGGGAAGCATGAAACAAAAAGGAACCATGACAAAACTTAAATAAAAGACATGAAAACAAGAACATGACACAGAACCCAAAACAGACCTTACGTTTTCTCCCCTCAAAAAAGGCGGCTCCAGAAGCCTAAACTACCCAAAACAGACCCCAAGAAGTCCAGGAGGGTGGTGGAGCAGAGGCAAAATGGGGGGAGGGATGGAGGGCCAGGCCCATGAAGGGGAACAGGACCTAGTGTGTGGAGTAATGGCGGAGCAGACAGAGCAGGGAGCCATGGCGGAGCAGACAAAGCAGGCAATTAATGGGCGGCCTCCATGGCCATGACAGGACAGACTGAGCGTACAGGAATGACCTCTGTGACCGTGACAGGACAGACAATGAGTTCATGAGCGGCCTCCATGAGCGTCACATGACAGACATTGAGTTCAAAAGTGGGCGCCACCACCTCGGGAGGTTCTGCAGCGAAACCTGCCACCTCTGGAGGCACAGGAGCAGATTCGTGGACAGGAGAGGCCTCTGGAGCAGACTCGTGGACAGGAGCAGACTCGTGGACAGAAGAGGCCTCAGGAGCAGACTCGTGGACAGAAGAGGTCTCAGGAGCAGACTCGTGGACAGGAGAGGCCTCTGGAGCAGACTCGTGGACAGGAGAGGCCTCTGGAGCAGACTCGTGGACAGAAGAGGTCTTAGGAGCAGACTCGTGGACAGGAGAGGCCTCTGGAGCAGACTCGTGGACAGAAGAGGTCTCTGGAGCAGACTCGTGGACAGGAGAGGCCTCTGGAGCAGACTCGTGGACAGAAGAGGTCTCAGGAGCAGACTCGTGGACAGGAGAGGCCTCTGGAGCAGACTCGTGGACAGGAGAGGCCTCTGGAGCAGACTCGTGGACAGGAGAGGCCTCAGGAGCAGACTCGTGGACAGAAGAGGTCTCAGGAGCAGACTCGTGGACAGGAGAGGCCTCTGGAGCAGACTCGTGGACAGGAGAGGCCTCTGGAGCAGACTCGTGGACAGAAGAGGTCTCAGGAGCAGATTCGTGGACAGGAGAGGCCTCTGGAGCAGACTCGTGGACAGAAGAGGTCTCAGGAGCAGATTCGTGGACAGGAGAGGCCTCTGGAGCAGACTCGTGGACAGGAGCAGACTCGTGGACAGAAGAGGTCTCTGGAGCAGACTCGTGGACAGGAGAGGCCTCTGGAGCAGACTCGTGGACAGGAGCAGACTCGTGGACAGAAGAGGCCTCAGGAGTGCAGTATACAGCCCACACACTCAAAATGGTGACCGCCATAACAGGAAGCACTGAGGTTAGGGGAACAGTCTCTGCGACAGCCATTGCTGAGGCCCTGGGGATGCCAGCTGCTCGCACTGAGATCAGTGGTGGGTCCATCACACTTGGCAATTAGTCTGTATTACTATAGCCCCCCCCCCCCCCCGACAGGGCGAGGACTCAGGCGTGGTGGCCATCTTGGAATGTGGCGCAGGCATGGCGGCCATCTTGGCTGGGAAATCAAGCGTGGTAGCCATCTTGTGACAAGGCTCTGTAATGACAGCTGAGACGTGACAGACTGTGGACGATCAGCAGAAACGTGACGAGACTCTGGGCGATCAGCGGAGATGTGATGAGACTCTGAAAGATCAGCTGAGATGTGATGAGCCATTTTCCAAATAGACTCTTGAGTGCCAGCCATCTTGCAACGAAGCTCTTGAATGGCAGCCGTGTTGTGAAGAATCTCTTGAGTAGCCAGCATGACGTGAGCAGGCCCTGGGGTAGCAGACATGATGTGATCAGACTGTGACTTGGAGTAAACTTTGACTTAACTGGCATGTGAGCAGGTCCTGGAGTAGCAGGCATGACGTTAGCAGGCTTTAGCGTAGCAGACATGACGTGAGCAGACTCTTGCTTGGCAGGCATGACGTGAACAACACCAGACAAGACGGTCGGGATGTGAGTATGCTCTGGTGCAGAGGGTACAGCTCAGTTGCGGGACTCCTCATCTGAAACTCCCACAGTAAGAGGTGAACCAGCCAGCAACAAAGCAGAGTCAATATATCGCTCAAGAGTCCTGTGAGGGGTATGGCGAGGCATGAGGTAATTAAGAGAATCATTAAGTCCATGTTGAAAAATGTCCTTTGAATCCACATCATTATAAGCCACCAAATGGCACAGTCCACAAAAGTCGGCAACATAGTCCTCTATGGCCCTGTTGCCTTGACGAAGGCAGAGGAGGCTAACTGCTGGGTCCATGCTATCCTACAAAGACCAAGTGCAGTAACTACGCAAACACTGAAACTGAGAAAAATGCTTTTAAAGTTTTTACATCAGCCAGTCAAACATGTTGTGGGTAGATTAGTGGCAATGCATTCATTTAAAGCCTTTTTAGGATTAAATTTTTTATAGATAAAATCCATGACCACTGAAGTGACCTTTGACCACCAAAATGTAGATACTGCACTCTGCCTTTGGATGACCTTACACAACTAAAAACACTATTGCCAAAGCAACGTGCAGTATCTACAAACTAAATGTGTTCATTCAGCTTTCTTGTTGTGTTTCTTACTGCATGTTGATTGTTTTTAATAACTTTAATAGTGTTATTGATGTTTGCATGTTGTGAATGTTAAAATTGCTCAGTAGTAGGGGAGCGCGGGGCACAAGGTAACGTGAGGTTAGTTGTAACACACGTTTTTTTAAATATTTCCACACATTCTAGTATAACCAAATTTACAATATTTACTAGTTACCATATTAACATTATATAGAGAAAAAAAGTGCGCCAAAATTCAAAAGTCTTTTGAAGATATCGCTGAACATTTATTTTACCATAGTAAAATTATATTTCTGGCTTAAGTAAATTTTTAATCTCGGTTTTTATTACCAATTTAAAATGAGAAAAGTCTGCTATTATCTAAGTCTCCAATCTGTTATTTATCTGTTTAAATAGTTTTTTTAATGCTTCGATAACTAGCAGAAGACATAGAGCAATGCAGGTAGGCTGTTTAATTTGCTAGTGGCTGGCTAGTTAATGTTAACTGATTAGGTTAATATTTTGCTATATTCCTTACCCGTCTTTGGATATTTGCATTTTAACGGTAACAAGTTCAACCATGATTTGGCCGCAGGGTAACAAGGCAGACCACGCAGTATCTGCGGTGTCAAACAGGAAAACAAAGTCAGAACGCATTAATTTACTGCGGTTTGCCTTGGTATTAGCTTGGATTTTGTAGTTACTGCAATTTTTACACTCTCGTTTCTCTGAAACGGGACAAAATTTAACCAGGAGACTTTGTCACAAGACAGAACAGATATCACAAATCCCATTTTAGGACTTAACTCAATTTTGACCAGATGTGTGGTTACTGCGCCTTGCCTTTGGACGGCAGCATGGTGCAAGTCGTGTATTCTGTAAAGAGTCCACTGAAGGCGAGCGTAGTGATGAACCCAAGCGCAGTTTATTTACAATGGTGATATCCAAAATACAAACATAATCCCAGACTTGACTTGAACAGACTTGACATGGCATGGACAGACTAGACTCACCAACAGCAGGTTACAACAGTAACACACGACAAGAAACAAATGCAATGACATGGCTACTTATAACAAACAAGGAGGGTCACATGACATGAACAAACCAATGGGAAACAAGACACATGACTTGGACAACTAATAAGAACATGACACAATGAACAAGAGAACCAATAGCAGGAATACAAGAGGGAAAGGCAAGCATGAAACAAACAGGAGCCATGACGAAACTTCAAAATAAAAGACATTAGACAAAAGACACACAGAGAAAACAAGAACATGACACAGAACCCAAAACAGACCTTACAAATTAAAATCAGTGTCGATTTTTACATCACAAGCACACTTAATTTCTAGTTTAATGCTATTATGATATTTATGCTTGTTAGCTGATTTTCGTTATGCATGTACATTTCCCGTACATTTGCTCATTTTAGAGAAATAATTGTAATATTAAAGGGATAGTTCACTCAAAATGAAAATGCCATTTATGTCAATGATCAAACCATTTTTGGGGGTAAACTGTTCCTAAAAACAGCTGTCTCAGGTCTCTAATATCAGCTCTCCTGATGTTAAGTGCATGATTAAAGTGGAGTATATTAGAGGTGTACTAAGTGAACTTTATAAAAGTATCAAATATTAAGCAGCACTAGAAAATGACATGGCAATCTGAAGAGTTTGATAAGCAGGTAGCTGTAATACTATTGTGTGTTTTTGTAGAAGTGTGTCGTATAGATGACTGTATTGTTTTTGTATATTAAAGAGCTTCCTGTTCTCCGGTGTCTGTTTCTGTCTCTACTTATTTGACTATTAACTGTTGATGGTGAACTATACATGAATTAGGATTTTTAAGTTCTAGTTTATTTATAAAGGACATAATACTACAACAGTGTTAAAACAATAAAACAGTTAAAAATATAACGAACACAAATAACCACAGTCATATACAAGACATCTTCTCTCAGACACTTAACTCTTTCCCCGCCAGCGTTTTTGAAAAAAAAAAGTTGCCAGCCACCAACAGCATTTTTGATGGCCGCCTCTGTAACTTATTAGAATGTAATCGAGGTCGCTTACCATTCCAAATAAAATTCTTACTAGGGCTGTCAATCGATTCAAATATTTACACATTTACTGTTTGATATGTATACTGAATCTTTTCAACAGGGCTGTCTTCCAGTCACGTTAAATCAAGCATCTATCGCTCTTCTATTAAAAAAAAAAACAAAGACCCGACTTTATGTAGTAGTTACAGACCAATTAGTTTATTGAATGCTCTGTATAATTGTGTATGTGACAAATAAAAAAACTCTTGAACTCTTGATATAAATGAGAAAACCATAAATAAAACATCCTTCAGTCTTGCTATAATAGTAAAATTGAGTGCTCAAAAAGGGTTTAAACGCTGAATTTTGAATCGATTTCTTCTCATAAACTCAGAGATGTGGATTCGGACGGCAATTAAATTACCACACGACCTTGGTGTTTGTCAAAAAACAGTAGGTAATTCAGCTGGGGATTTTTACAGGGGTGGCGAAGAGAAAAACACAGGCGTCTTGGAATCGGATGGCAATTAAATCACCAACTACCCCCTGTATGTGGTGAAAATCACTTACGTCCCCCTGAGAAACAATTACCGTCCGATTCAAGCTTTAGACAGATTTGTGAGCAATATTTGAGAGAAATAGGCCTTTTGTGTACATAGAAAGAGTTCAGCTCATGAAAAATGGGGGCAAAAACAAAAGTGTTGCGTTTATAATTTTGGTCAGTGTATATATCGTTGGAAAGGTCCAAGACTCCTAAATAGATATTTTACCACTGTTTGTTGTTAAAAATGATGTAGGAGCAGTAATAGATTAATTTGTGACGAGTGCACCTCAAAACACATACACCATAACAGGAGCTCTGACCTTTGACACAAAAATTATATTTGTTTCCTTTTTTTCCTATCATATGTTTTAGTAATCGGATATTGCGTTACCATAGAAATGGTACTTTAAAATCCTTTAGCGTCCCGTTCTATGGTCCAATTGGATGGATTAAAAAAAGAAAAGAAACTCATAGTTTTGTGCCCCGTGTCATTTACATTTCACCAGGTTATAACAATATCTCAAGCTTTATGCTTGATTTATTTGTAACACATTAAACCTTTTCAGCTTTCTCTTTCTGCAAATTGTATGGTGTAGCGATATGACAGCACCCAAAATACTATCAAACACTCCAACGCAGCTCCATTCTTTGCGAAAGATGGATAAAAAGGCACACAGGAAACAAAAACCTTGAAAAATGCTAAAAAGCTGCCCAAATCACAGAGATGCCGGGACTAATATTATCACAGGACCTCGGTGTTCGGCGAAATATGGTAGGTCATTTGCGGGGGAATTTTTACTTCACAAATTACAGACATGGACGTTTTGCACGGGATGAAGATCACACACAATCTCCGCAATTATTACAAATGGTTGGAGGTCACCAAGTAATACTAATCCCGTGCGAATAGGGCTAAAGAAGGCTTTAAAAATTCAATGATCAATGATCGTCTTCTGGATCATATCCAAGTCAGCAGTCTTCCCCATTATACATTATACTCGCTTAATTTTGACTTTATTTTTTTTTACTTGTTTTTAGATATTTTGGCTGGGAAACAAGACAAAAAAAAATCTGAGTAAGTTTTTTTCAGTTTTTACTTGTCTAAAAAAATCATTTTTGATTTAAACATTTTTAGATATTTTGGCTGGAAACAAGACAAGTATTTAATTTTGTAAATACTTGTCTTGTACCACTTGTAGTACACTTGAGTGTACTAGTGTATGAAAGATGGGTTCAAGTGTACTACAAGTGGTAGCTAAATACATTTTTTAAATACAAAGATAGTATGCTAAAAGTGCATTTTAGTTCATATTCATGGTGTCTCAAAATAGCACAGTTGAGTACACTTAGATGATCTTAAGTTTATCTTAAGGAGTACTAAAGGATCATTTTTAGTGTATTAAGTACAAAATTAGTGCGCGAAAATAGAGCACTTTAAGTACATGATGGAAGTGCACTTGTTTTTCACCTGGGATTGGACAACAGATGTTTGTCTGAGCTCTCGGGACTTTTATTTTGGCGTGTGGCGCTGTGACGTCTGAAGGCTGCGCTGCACTCTGCATCTGTTGCGATTCGCTGAAGGAAGGTTTGTGGTTTCAAGCATTTAAAATATTTAATTTAAGGCAGTCTTATAGTTTGTGCAAGCGATGTCAAATTAATGAATTATTCTTGAATATAATATCTCAGTGCTTTATTTAGCATGCACGAATGCTGTTTTGTGTGAGTAAAGCGCATCATGAGAGAAAAGGAGCGTCTTTTTATCATAAACACGGCCAGAGATGATTCAGTCTGGTTTATTCTCATCTCTTCTCACTCATGACAGACTGTCCAAACTAAAGATGATGTTTATTAAAGAGGAGACTGAAGATGTGAAGATTGAGGAGACATTCAGAGTCAAACATGAAGAGACAGGTTAGTTTCATTCGATCCTCATTCAAACCAAAACAATGAAATCCACTCATTTCTTATTTGGGTCATTCCTGGTATCCCGGAACATTTGGGAAAAAAGTTACATGGTTTTCATGTTTTTAGCATTCTACCCAAATAGTGACACGTTTAAAAAGTGACTTAAAAAATAATAATTATGGGTATATTGTTCAGACACTCGCTGTGAATGTATTCCACCCTGTTAGGGACATATACATAGTTATCACAATTTTAATAATGTAAATGTTAAACAATAATGAGCAATAATAAGATAGTATATGTCCCTTACGCCATAATGGTCTTTGCATGTGATGAGATTGTGAATAAAAAAATTAATATTACTGGAATAAAAAAAAACAAAAAAATGTATGCACTATTTGTAGAGACAGTTGTTTCATTGTATTGACAATTTAATGTGCTGCATTATTTAGCTTATTGTGCCCTCCTGTGACATCAGAAAACAAGCCACAAGTTTCCTTAAAACTTATTTAATCTGCATTAGGAGATATTTGTTTACATTTTATTTTGTGTTTGCCTATTAAAAATTATTTTTTTTGTTTTTATAAACTGGGTAAATAAAAAATCCAGTGGATAAATGTAAACATTTTTCTATAAAAAAAGTCAATATTTATCGCTACCAAACAATATGAAACATTATATCGTTGGCACATGTTTTTAGCTATATCGCCCAGCCCATGAAGAACCATCTCAGTCAGAGAGAGAGGTGTGAATGTGTGCAGGGGAAACAGAAGAGCAATGGGGCAGTTCATGGTACAAAAGAATAAAGACTGTAGACTGAATGATTGCTTAGAAGATGTGAGTAAACACCAGTTAGCATTTAGAATCTCTTCTAAATAAAATCATGTAAAAATTAAATACGTTTCATATTTTTGCAGGTGAAGTTTCTCTAGCTCAGGTTTTGCCAACCCTTCTCCTTTTCATTAATGTATCTGACTTGCAAAAGAAGAAAATTACTAGCCATCCCATCTTTGATATCATTAATGCACTCTGCTAATTGGAGTAGCCTGTTATTGGCATAACAGTGAAATCCAGTGATAATGTCCCTCAGTGGACATATATGCATAAGAGTAAAGCAGAGGACCTAATACTGAGCCCTGTGGCACTCCATATTTTGCATCTCTTTGTTTACACAAAGTAGTAACATAAAATAGACAATGGCCAATAACAAATAATTCTCATAATTCAACATAACTGAATAGCCACATAATTCTCAAGCTATCTAAGAGAATATCATGGTTTGTGTTGTTGAAAGGTCTAATGGCACTAGAAGAGAGATGCAGCTGCAATTAGATGCCAAATGTATAGTAACCAAGCATAGTTTCTGTGCTATTATGGCAGCGTATAAAGGGGTAATTCTTATTCTTATTCTGGGATTACAGGTTTCTCATCTTTCAGTAGCTCAGTGGGTAGGATCTAGCATGCATATTTTGATATTTGCCGCTTTGTGCCATTGAACAGGGGTGAACTTGTTTTTGTCTCTTTTCGTCATAGAGCTGATGGGAATTAAAGAGGAGAATCAAGAACTAAAGGAAATGGAAGAGAAACATCATGTTTTATTAACTGGAGGACAGACATCTTCAAGAGTTCAAAACACTGAAAGCTTTAATCACCACACAATGGTTCACTCAGGAGAGAACTTGTTTAAATGTGGTCAGTGTGAAAGGAAGTTCTGGAACATTAAACACCTTAACAGGCACGCAATACTTCATTCCAAAGAAAAGCCTTTTAAGTGCCAGCAGTGTGAAAAGTGTTTTAAAATCGAGAAATACCTAAAGAATCACATGAAAATTCACAGCGGACAGAAGCCGTTCACATGCACTCAGTGTGGGAAGTGTTTCGGTCATAAAGTCAGCCTCAAGATTCACATGACTCTTCACACCGGAGAGAAGCCTTACACCTGCAGACTGTGTGGAAAGAGCTTCTCTCAAAACGGAAATCTTAAATCTCACATGAGAGTTCACACTGGAGAGAAACGTTACACCTGCCCTCGCTGCCCAAAAAAATTTGGTCACAAAGTCAGCCTCAAGACTCACATGAGGATTCACACCGGAGAGAAGCCTTACACATGCCAACACTGTGAAGAGAGATTCACACACAAAGAGTCCTTCGAGATACACGTGATACGTCACACTGGAGAGATGCCTTTCACCTGCCAACTGTGCGGGAAGGGCTTCCCACAGAAAGGAAATCTGAAGTCTCACATAAAAGTTCACACTGGAGAGAAGCCTTTCATCTGTCCTCACTGTGGAAAGGGTTTCACTTTTAAAGGCAACCTTAAGATTCACATGAGGATTCACACTGGAGAGAAACCGTACGCATGCTCTCAGTGTGAGATGAGGTTCTTGTATAAAAGAGACCTGAAACGGCATTTACAAACCCAGTGTTCCTCAGAGTGACGAGGTTTGAAAATAAGATGCTATTTGTGTGTGAGACTGTTCTCATGGTCATACACCCCCTGACAAAAGTCTTGTCGCCTATCCAAGTTGTAGGAACAACAAATAATAACTTGACTTCTAGTTGATCATTTGGAATCAGAAGTGGCTTATATGAAAGGCAAAGGCCTCTAGATTACGCTTATTTTACCAAAATAAAATCTTATCATGCCTTTGTTTAATTAGGACGGCAAGGTCAGACTTTGCTTAGACAAAAGTCTTGTCAAATCTTTAAAGGATTCAACAGATTAGAGCGTCACCTGTGACAAATACTGTAATAAACACATTCCCAGGTGTGTATAGAAGAACCCCAGCACACCCAACCTTCATTTGAAATGCATCCTGACCTCTGACAGCATGCCAAAGAGTCTACCACAGACCGAAGTGCTGATCATCAAGAGCCTGAAGACCAAGTCTCCTGCTGAGGTGGCAGACATCTTTAATGTATCTAAACGTCAAGTGGAGATGATAAGAAAAAGATTTGAAGAAACTGGTGAAGTTCATGACAGGCCCAGGTCACGCAGACCCCGTAAGACAACTGTTCGAGAGGACCGTTTGTTGGTTCGACAGTCCAGGGCCAGCCCTTTTTCAACTGCAGCAGAGCTACATAACAACTGATCACCAGAAACCCCTGTATTTACAAGAACAGTCTGTCGAATTCTCTCACGCAGTGGTGTCAACGGCCGAATTAGTTCTCAGAAACCAGCATTAAACAGAAGACAACTAAAAAATCGTGTTGCATTTGTCAAGGCCCACAGCTTGCAGGAAGGATGAACTCTGGGAGTCCTGCAAGAATGCTTTCTTTGCCATTCCAGATGACTTTATTAAGTTATCCGAGTCAATGCCGAGACGTATGGATGCAGTCCTCCAAGCTCATGGGACTCATGCACAATATTAATTATTTTTCCACTGCACCATGACTTTATGTTCTGTACTGTACATTATTTCTGTTAAGTGACAAGACTTTTGTCTAAGCAAAGTCTGACCTTTTCTGTCCTAATTAATTCTGTCCTAACATAAAGGCATGATAAGATTTTATTTTGGTAAAATAAGCGTAATCTAGAGGCCTTTGCCTTTCATATAAGCCACTTCTGATTCCAAATGATCAACTAGAAGTCAAGTTATTATTTGTTGTTCCTACAACTTGGATAGGCGACAAGACTTGTCAGGGGGTGTATGTACAGCCTTTCAAATATAGAGAGGTTGCAATAAATATCCTCGAATTTTGATCATTTCAAGGCATTTCTCATACATTTGATTCAGTTTAATGGCGCAGCGTATAATATTTTGACATAAATACAATATAATATTTACTTTTTTAGTGTTTTATTTTGACTTATTTTGAAATGATTATTTTAATTTTCCATTTTTATAATTGAATTCATTATTAGCTTTTCATCAAACTCATGAAGCCCCTGCAGTTCATTTACAAACCCCAGTTTGGGAAACCTTGATAATGTAATGTAACGTTTAATGCACTTCATTTTATTAATTACAACGAATGGAATATAGCCTCTTATGCTTTTATATTTTTCTATCAATATGGGAAGTAAGCAAAAAAGTAGTCTGATTACCTAAAATGTGTAATGTAATACTGACTCCAAATTACAAATAATCTACTCTGCTCTGACTGTAGGTTAGACAGAATCCGCTCTGAACAAATTGTTCTTGGCGTGAGTTCTACACGCTTGCAGATCTTCTTATAATAATGACGAAAAAGCATACACACAGTGTAAATAAGAGATTGATTGTGTAGTTAACATCGTTTGAGTAAGTTTGGTCAATTGCACTATAAAGCCTGTGTTATATATTCCGGACGCGCACACGGACAGCGCAGACGCAGACTACTTGTATTTATACTACCAAAAGCGTGCACTGGTGGTCCGCTCCACGGTCGTGTTCCATACATGCACAGTAGATTGGCTTGAACAGTGAACAAACAATTGCCCAGAGTTATTGCACATCTGGCTTTATTTAGTTTTATCGACGGATTAGTAACGAGAGTCTTCACACAGCCTGCGCATGCACAGTTAATGGTTTTGTAGCCTACTGACGGTCACAAAAAATGGGATACAATAGCGGACTTGCGTACGTGGAAAGTATAACAGAGGCTTAAGGAGAGCACCCTTTGCTTGGTTTCTCTACATAATCCATTCACAATTTGAAGAAAAGCATCGTTTGCCTAAGAGGATCAAACGTTCATGTATACTCTTTCAGGAGTGACAAACGCAAGTGTAAAAAATGATATTAAGCTGCAAAGTTTAGGTTACATTTAAACAGAAATTTCAATACATAAAAAAATCTGACTGGACTCATTTGGATTTACTAAAGTTTGTGCATGTATGTATACATGTAAACATCAATAAATGGTTAAACAATGGAATAATGAACATTGAAGTGTGTTATTTTAGTTATGTAACCATGTTAATGTAGACTTGAATACAGTGGTGGCCAAACTGATTAAACACTAGTATTTTCACTAGCTAAAGAATGGTTTTAAGTCCGTTATGTCTCTCTTTTGCTGTAGTGTGTCAGCTGGAAATATCTGTTTATATCACAAACATTCATTTTGCCATTAATTGTAATAATCCAGTGAGATTTATGTTTGCTCCACACAGAGATCAGATATGGAGACAGTTCAGAATAATTTTAGATCAAGTCAGTTCAGATCAATAACAGTGTGAATTTGAAACAACTTAAGTTAAGCTGTAAGTAGTTCTACCAAAGGCAACACTATCATTAATCAGCTCGAGTCGATGTGTCAATGTTGCATTCAAATGTAACCTTTTTTTTGCTTGTATAGATTATATCTATATGTATATCAGTGTAAGTTAAACGTATAGATATATTTTTATATATTATGCACATGCTCATGTTTGTTCAGATATGTTTGCATATTACCATAGTACTGTGCTTCTGTGAGGTTTGACATTTCATTCCTCTGTATGGCTCCACATACGGCAGAATTACAATAAAGCTGACTTGAATTGAAAGCAGCTCTACAAAAGATCAGTTGAAGTTTTGTTCTCATCTGATGGTGTCAGTCACTGCGGTCATATACATAAATTACTGGAGGTTAAGGAACCCAAACAGAAATGGAGAGAAACCAGATTCAGTTGGGACACCAGTTCTCCTCTGGACGAAGCAAACAAACACATGATATTGATCAAGGTACATCACACTGGCATTAGGTGGGAAAGGGAGAATTGTAGTCTGTCAGCAGGTGGAAATATAAAGTTACAGCTCCGCTTCCAGGGAAAACACGGATGTACACTTTAAAAATGTAGCTCATACGTGTCTGTATCATCTTTGAGAGGTTTCTACCACTTTGATTGGAGTAAAACTGGCAAATTCAGTTGCTCGGACATCATTTGGAAAGGCGCCAATCTCTTTCTCTCTATATATATTAGGTCTGTATATATAAATATATAAACCTTTTTTAAAAGGGTTGTTTTATACTATCTGGGCACTCTTGTGGTGATTTCAGTGGCTTTAGACACTTTGACTTGTTGAGGTACACTATATGGTAATATTAATTAATAAATATTTTGCTAGTAATTAACTTCTTAGAATATATGTGAATAATCCGCTCCTAGTCAAGTTATTCCGTCTCATAGCGCAAAGTCACATTACTTTTTTGATGCGAATTTATTCGCAAAATGCGTTTCCATCTCCCATTATTCGCATTAACCCTTTTTTGCACAAGTCAAAAAACACTTTTTAAACGTATAAACTTTTTTGCTAATTAATTACATTTATTTTATTCGAAATTTGGCGTTTCCATCACTCGTTTCTGATGCAACGCTTCAAAATGCGCATTAAAACAGGGTGATGGAAACCCAGCTATTGATGTCTGGTCCCTTACTCAAGCATTTATACAGTATAGTTACATTTTTCTAACTGGAAAAAGATCAATATTTTTATTTTTCTGCCACCCATCTGTCTTTCCATCACATAAAATGCAGACTCTTTTTATACTCTTTCCAAGTCATCTCTTTCTGAATGCCCTGAGGTTGGGTAAATGGAGGGCAATAAACATTTCCCTGCTACGCCAGAAAAGCATGTCTGTATTTGAGGACTGTTTGGACCCTGCTTTCAGTTCCACTTTACAAAATCTACACAAGCGACGATGTGTTCAATTTCAGGCCTTTTACATTTTTGCTGTCCTTTCTCCTCCACCTGTTTCTTTGTGGGCTCTTAAAGAACTCCGATTCCATAAAGTCTTGGAAAGGCATTCTGGGGTTTGTTAGTCCTCCATCACTGTAAGCATTACAAATCTTTGTGGAACAGTAGAAGTACCTGAAAGGGCCTTGCTGATTAAAAAAGTGGATAGAGGAACCATCAGTCTCATAGGGAGAGTTTGGCTGTCCACAAGCACGACAAGTCTTTGTTTGCTTCTTCTTCTTCTGCTCAGGTTGCTGCTGCTGCTTCTGTTGTTGTTGCTGTTGCTGTTGCTGTCTCTCCACAGTTCTCTCAGTAGTCTCATGAAATAGGGCTGTGGTTAGAGCAGGTGCTGGTGGGTTTACATCTACAGGCTTCATTGTTACCACTGGCACACTGGTTGTTTCACTGCTCTTTCTCATCGAGCACCAGAGATGCTGTCTCCCAAGAAGTTCCTCTGTAGTTGTGTTTAATGAAGATCTGGTGTTCAGCTGTTTGGCCAGGTGCTTGTCATACTGCGAAATGTGCAGGTTTGTGGTCGAAGATTTTGCTGTTTGGATCAGCAGAGGAATTGCAGACCATTGCTGCTTACCCCTGAGAATGCCCTTTTTCCCATGGTGCCAATGGCCTCATTCATTGGGGATGTCCAGCGTTTGTGGTCCAGTACATACACCATAACACCAGTCTTTTTATGAAGGTAAAGTTAAGACTTTACTACGTTAAGAGTAAAATGAACAGATCAAATGAGTAAAAACACAAATATCAAGTTTTTTTTTTTATCAAGTACGTTTTTATTTAAAAGTTTAATAAAAACTGTACTAAAATGTTAAGTAAGATACAACTACAGTTTTTTAACATTTAAGTACAGTACAGTTTTTATTAAATTTGTAGGTACAATATATTTTAATTAAGTTTTGTATTTACCTGGAAGTAAGCACAGTGCAGTGTTAATGTTCAAACTGTGTATTTACAATGTTTTAAGAGGCTGACAATAATAAATCTTCTTATTAGGAATATTTAGGATTCATATTTTTTTTTACTGTGCATAGTGGTACTGCATTTTAATGTTGGTAAACAAAAGTATTAGGATAAAAGTTTATAGTCCGGGTATAGCCGCAGTCAAAATTAGGAACTGACCTTTGTAACTAATGTTACGCTTCAAATAAAGACTGTATATATTACATTATGCCAGAAGGTGGTGACCAGTGATTGAATGTATTTGATGTCTTAATTATTCATTCAAGAGATTCATTCAAAAACTCTGGAGGAAGTCTTCATTCATTTATTTCAAATTATTTTTTACATAATGAATTTATTTAAATGAATACATTTTTTTATTTTAATGAAATTTTCCAATAAAACAACAGTGGGACTGGTATCTCATAACAACATGTACAGCTAGTACATATTAGACATTCAAATGCATAAGAGCAAAGACAGAAATAAAAGAAAATGATAAACCAAAAGCAGAAAGACATAGTCCCTGAGTATCCTCAAGAAAGTTCCCGAGAGAGGACCAAATGCACCAGAACACAGATCTTTGATTTAAATCATAAGTTGATTTTTCCAATGGTAAAAGAGTTGTGGCCTGACTCATATTGATTGAAGGTATCTGAGCAGTTGACCATAATAATAGTACATTTTTTGGCCAGATATATACAGAAATTGAGTACAGATTCTGTCAGAGTCCAGAGACAGATCCACTGTTCAGTGCAGAAGGTGTACATTTGGGGACATTACTAAAGTCTTTCCAATAATCTTTTATCAAAACCGGAAGTTTGAGTCTGTGTTTCTTGTGGTTCCAGATATACCTTGAAACTGAAGAATTAATCCTCTTAAAAAAGCTTGTATTTAAGTAGATTTTGGAATAGGAAGTTACACATATTTTTAAATAGACTAATTTATAACATTAAATAAAACATTTTGTCAGAACCTGAAAGGAAATTAGACAACCAAACTAAATAATATGTAGGCTAATGTTTTGTTTTCTGAATCGTGGGAGAACCGTGATCTCTATTCTAAAAATCAATCCAAAGTCATAGCTTAAAACATACATGATATATCTGGCATCTAACTAATGCTATTAGTGCTGTTTCTAATATTAAAATGTAAAGACTAGGGTTAAACTAGACTGTAGTACATTAATAAGGATTTGGTGCAATTATAATGCCGTTTCTCATCTAGTGTGCAAAGTGCTGCGAGCCAAAACCCTCTTGCACCAATCGCAAAAAAAAGTCGTCCGGCTGTCCAGCGTAGTTTCTACTCTCACAATTCTGAGAAATAAAGTCACAATTCTGAGAAATAAAGTCGTAATTCTGAGAAATAAAGTCATAATTCTGAGAAATAAAGTCATAATTGCGAGATATAAACTTGCAATTGTAAGAAAATAGTCTCTTTTTTCCCCTCAGAAGGGACTTTGTCAGAATTGTGAGATAAAAAGTCACAGTTACCTTGTTTTATATTTTATTCAGTGGTGGAAACGGGCTTTCACAAATTATAAATAAATTGAATGAATGTGAATTTAGTGAGTCAAAGACACTGTTGATTTCCAGGGCATTATTTTCTTGTATCACAGCGACCTGTGAAAAATGAAAAATATTATATATCATAAGTTTATAATCATTGCTATTTGTGCAGCATATGTCATAAGTTATTGTACAGCTGTGAGAACACACTCACGTTTGTCAGTGTCCACTTTCTGCATCACTTCCTGTTTAGGGGTTTGAGACCACCTCAGTGTCACGTTTGTGAGTCCTCTATCAGCCAGAGCAGATCCCAACTGGAAATAACATTCATACTAAACTGGGTTATGTTTCCCGAACAATGACGTAACTCACTGATTAACCACCATAGTACAATGCATCGTTTTGGAAACTAACTAGCTAGTCACAACTGTTTCCTGAACATGGGCGCATCTCCGTCGTCTGAACCACGTTAGTTCAGCAACATAGGGCCACTGTTAATGACGTCACATGCATGTGGTGGAGGAATAACTTCTGCTATTTAACTGATTAGAGATGCTACTGTATTGAACATGGCACCTACTGACTCATTTATTATTTTTTTGTTCCCTGTTATTTTTCTTTATTTGATGTTCGATTCATCGCGGGTTCCCTCTTACGTCATACTCCGGGGTTCCCTTAAGCATTTAAGCACATGCGCACTTTTCTAAAACGGCGCTTACAATGGATGCGTAATTAAAAAGTACATAATTAAAATGCATTTATATTTAGATAGAATGGCAGATACAGATAGTCCTGCATGTTAGCTTGCTTGTTGTGTCCAAGAGCATATTTATTTAAGCCCATATATCTTACTAACAAGAAACTATGCTTCTAACCACAGGTCGAGAGCTGTAGCTCCAACCATGTAAGTTTGCTACACTGACTGCGAACGTTCGTTTGAACTATGGTTTCGGGAAAATCGTTGAACTATGCTGATAGTGACATAGTTGGCTAACTATGCTTTTGGGAAACGCACCCCAGATTAGATCAGAATATGAAGACATTCAAATCTTCCTCTCCTCTTTTCTCGTGTCATGTCCCAAACAGTACTTTTGCAAAATCATGTCTCTTTAAAATGTGAGAATATTGTAAATTTGTTGATGCTGTAAATAGTTTGACTGAATAATCAATAGATGATCTGCACTCCTGTCGTGAACCTTTGTGTCATAATATATACCGGTTCTCTCTTTGCACATGCAACTGCACTGCAGGAGAACAACAGCTGATTTAGTTTTTAACAAATTCAGGTCATAATATTTAACAATGCAATAAGTGTTCGTTTTTTTTCTCACCTGTTTCAGAACGTTTTCTCTCATTGTAGAGTCGGTCAAATCATTGCTGGAGTGAAACAGCAGTTTTACAAATGATCTTTTTAAACAGGGACCTAGAAAAATATATTGTATATATGTAAATTCATTAAAATATAGATTGCACCCTACAAATGAGCTTGCATTTATTAAAACCGTTCCAAGCTCCTCACTGCGTCATATTCACAAATATTGATAATGTGAAGACATTATTATCTGATATATTATAAACCAATATTACTGATGTATACCTTCTCCATAGACCTTCACCTCACACAGAGTGAGGATCTTCTTGTCTCCAGGAATGATCAGATTCACGTAACGTCCCTCCATCCCATCACATGAGTAGTTGTAGGACTCACCTGCTGGAATAGCAGGAATAACAGCACATCTACAGACAGAGAAACACATGAAGGATATAAAAATACTGTCATATCTGTATTAATCCTTCACATTTGTACTTGACGTCTCACGCTCTTTCAACCTCAAGTTTCTCACATGGGATTGTTGATGCCGTTGTTCTCCAAAGAGTTTCCGATGCGAATCTCCGCTCCATTTATCCGTTCAGCACAGCAGTCTTTTCTATTAGTGACGACCACTTTACTAACTCGGTAGACATCATGCAGATCCAGCCTCCACCACGGGTCTGTCTCATTAAGGGTTGAGGAGCATCCCGTATACAACTGCTGGAGACCTCGATCAATGGCCTTTTCAGCAAACCAGTTCCCAGATGTTGACGACTGTATAGCAGCTCCAGCAACTGCCAGATTTTCTAAAAAATGTAAGAAAATGTTTTTTATGACTCGTCTTGATGCACAAAGTTTGCAGCACAGGGGAAGATTACTGAGGAACAATGACTGGAGATGAAGTGAGTTCCCTTTCGAGGGAACTTTCAGCTGCATCCTCTAGGGGTCGCTGTGTCTGAAGCATACATACAAAAACCACAGCATGTTGGCCGGCGACAGCCTATGACGTCACTACTGGCGCGACCGTAGTATATGCGATTTCTCTGACATCATGTGATCCAGCGGCTAGTGCTCTGCTGGGTTCTGCCCAGAAAGAGCAGGAGATGTCTGAAGGCGAAGAAGATGAGACAGAGCCCTCTGCAATGCACCACGGCGAGGATTGACTTGCCATGGAAGCGGGCTAAGAAGGTGGCCTCGTGGATGAATGTTATCTCTCTGATCATAGCACCCCAGATCAAGTGAACCTTCCGCGGGTCAAAGGGAGGTAGGCAAGACCTGAGGGAGATGATCCAGACGAGGTGTTCTCAATGCTCTCGTCAGGACCAAAGTAAGCAAACCTGAACATCTATTCCTCTCCCTCGGGGGGCCTTACATCTGTCCTCGTCTTCCCCTCTCCCCTCTCTAATAATTGAGTTGTTAAACTCATCTCTACTGAAATATCTGATCCCCCTTTAAGCTGGATCCCATTTCCGAGGCACCCTTTTGGTCAGTCCATCTCAGGGTGTGGCAGTGCTCCCCTCGCTGCGGGAGGGTTCGGTATGAGCTTGCCACTCCTGGGCAGATCAGGTCTTCCTCTCTACTCTGGAGTTAGGAACTTGCCCCTGAGCCATTGATCACTCACTTCTGTTGAGTTTATTGAGCTCCGTGACAGCATCTTCAGACAACTGGTCGCTTGCTGTCTCCTTTATGAGTTGTTCGAGTGGGCTGAGCCTAGCAATACTCCCCTCACCCTGAGGGTTGGCTTGAGCGTTGCCCTCAGCCAGGTGCTTGAGATGTCCCCCTTTCTGGGTCCTCCACGCCTTGGAGCTCTATTTAGAAGCGACCGCAGATGGTTAGGCCTCTCTCTGCCCTCCTGTTGAGTTGCTCTTTTCTCTGTGTGAGCTTAGTACTGCTCCCCTCACTTAGAGGGTCACCTACGAGCATGTCAAGCCTAAGCTGACCGTTCAAGTCCTTCTCCGATTGAAGAGTTGGGCCTCCGCTCTTCGGAGCTCTGGACAACAGCCTGTGCCAGGTTTTTCGTCCTTCTCTTGCCTCCCTGGTGAGTTGTCTTTGTCAAGCTAGCATCGCTTCCCTCACTGTAGAGGGTCATCTAAGAGCATGCTGCTCCCTTCCGAGCATTTGGATTCCCTCCCCTTTGGTGGAGCTGAATTCCCCGCTCCATGAGTTCCACTGGGCAGCCTCATAAGGGATCGGGCCCTTCCTAAAGCCACTCCCCTTGGGCTGTTCTCGTGGTGGGCTTAGCAGTGCTCCCCTCATTCCAGAAGGGTCACCTATGACCACGCTACGAGAACCAGACCCCCCCCCCCCCCCCCCTCATGTTGAGGACCGAGTTCTTCACTTCCCAGAGCTCCTTGCACCAGCAACATCAGGGGCATCCTCTGGCCTCCTGATACTCTGCATTAATGGTTAAACCTGCAGTAAGCTTACACTTTAGAGTTATCTACAAGCACACTGTGGGTCGAGCATTTGTCTCCCCCTCTCAGCTGAGAGCTGGGTGCTATGCTCCTTAAAGCTGTAGTCTACGATGTTGAAAATCAGTCGAGAAAACCAGAATTTTTAAAAAAACTCATCCCGCCCCTCCACACGCACACCCCTCCCCTCTGTGCTACCTGATCCCTCCCACCGGGAAACGACCTGAACAACGTCACTCAGTCAAGCAGGAGTAAACATGGAACAGAGATGTACCATGTGCGATGTCGGCTAACATTCCAATGCCGACCGGTAGCATGATCATGTTGTCAGACTGATAAAAAGCTATTTATGTAATACACCACACCATAAAAGTATAAATAAATGCTTACCTGCTCAACAAAAAGTCAGCCATGTCAGCGTCGGTTTTAAGTCCAAGGTTTCTCTGAAGCTTCCTCCAACGGGCAATGGTGGACCCTATATTGATTCGGCTTTGAGTCCGGCGTTCTTCACATTTTTTTTTAATCTCTGCTCTTTCCTCAATTGACTTTCTCTTTCTTCCAACCTTGACTGTTGGGGCGAGCAGGGGCCGCTTGCTGCTGTCTGTTTGTTGGTTTTTCTCCATTGCTGAGTTGATGCTGCCTACTTTCGCGCGAAATTTCATGTCGCAGGAGGGGGCGGGGTGGGGTGCGGTGGGTGGAGACGCGAGTGGAGCAGGGGATTGGATGAGAGCAGTCAATTTCTCTGCGGGTGTACACCCAATAGAGTGAATGGATTTTTTTCATTCTTTTTTCTCTTCATATTATTAGGATTGTACTGTAGAACCATAACCAGCATCTAAACGAGGTTATTAATAATGAACAATCTTTGAAATCGCAGACCATAGCTTTAATTACTGATAGCCAGACCAGGCTTGGAACCATGATGATGACTTGGTGATCCCTTATATGAAGAATTGTTCTACGAGACACACCATTTCCATCTATGTGTGCTCTGCGTATGCTATGGACTGCTCCTTCAGAGTGCCACCGTTACAAAGGGGTCAAGTTTCCTCTGCGAGCTCATGCAGAGCAATCGGTAGCCCCTGGGTGACAGGCCAAGACCTAGTTACTATCCAAGGCGCTTGACCGTATCCCCTTAAAAGAATCTCTTCTTCTGATTTCAAGCCTTCTAGCTCTACTCAGGGTCCGGGACACCCGCCCCTAACAGGTAAGCCTTTTGGGGTATGCAGCTCAAGCCTTTGGCTGAAGGGGATAATGACCCCTAGAGGACGCAGTTTGAAGTTCCCTTGAAAGGGAACGTCTCAGGGTACGTATGTAACCATAGTTCCCGGAGTAGGGAACAAGACACTGCGTCCTCTAGGCTTTTGTGCCATGCTTCGGATGCAAGCTTCAGACGAAGAAGTGGATGACGTATTCTCCCAGCGCCCCTTTGTACTATGGTCACACCAGTAGTGACGTCATAGGCTGTCGCTGGCCAACATATGATGTTTTTGTATGTATGCTTCAAACACGGGTCACGCTGACGACATTCCCCAAAGCGACCCCTAGAGCAGTGGTTCCCAACCTTTTTTTCAGGGGACCCCTATTTTAACAAAACATTTTTTTCACCGACACCCCCCCCACACACACACACACAAAAAAAACCCCATAAATAAATGTACATATCATACATATACATCATTAAATAAAGAAAAAATATTGGTTGGATGATTACAACATGTTAACTAGCATGTATGACATATTAAAATAAAGTTTTGACAAAGTTTTAAAATAATAAATCTTATATTTCATACTTAAAACCATTTATAAGAAAAGAGATGAGTCAAAATGATGAATGATTATAGGTGATTATATTATTTTATATTTTTAGAACATTAGGTAATTTTCATCAACCAGTTAAAATTGTAATAAAACCAATTTTAATAAAACTGTGCATAAAAAAATTAGTTCTGATTTTTGCGTTGATTTGAACAATAACGGGAGACAGGCCAAAGTGGGCGAAGATAAAAAATCTTTGTCATTATTTTATCTTTCTTATTAAAAACTAAGAACAAAGATACACATTACAAATACATATATAAATAAAACAAACATTGCTTTAGTTCCAAGTACAATAGGTGTATGTAGCAGGAGCATTCAAGAAATTGAATGAACAAATGAACAAAAACTATATAGACTGATTCCTAAAGCAACTGTATTCAAGTTTTTCAGTCAAGAGTAGTGAGTGATTTTTCTCTTTGCGTTTTGTTGTTTTATTAATGTTAAAGGAATAGTCCCCCCCCCCCCAAAATAAAACTTCTGTCATCTGTCTGTCATGATGTTTTATTTTTATACCATCATTTACTCGAAAGTTGTTTTAAACCTGAGTGAGTTTCTTTCTTCTGCTGAACATGAATGCTATTGTGAAGAACGTGGAAAACCAAACAGTTGCTGGTCCACAGTGACTTCCATATGATTTTGTCCTACTATCAAATTCAATGTGGACCCGCAACTTTTTGGTGAGCCACATTCTTCAAAATATCTTCTTTTGTGTTCAGCACAAGAAATTAATAGAGGTTTGGGACAACATGTGAGTGAGTAAATAATGACAGAATTCAATTGTAGGGTGAACTATCTCTTTAATGACAGTGGCAGAATGTTTAGTACTGTCCCTTTAAGACCTGCACGCATCTACAGACACACATCCATTTTTCTCTCAACAGTTTACTTTCATTTTAGACATAACCGAGTCTATATGTAAACCTTGTGTGTTTTGACAGCATTAGAGCAAAAGATAACTTAGGTCAGTAATCCGGCGCTGTTTGAAAGGGTTTTAGCGCACGCGCTTCTGGTGTATGCGCGAATGAAACATTTAACCCTTTAGGCGCCAGGTTTTTTTTTTTGAAAAAATGCTGAATTTTGACATCAAGATTTCAAAAGCTTGTGGCTTGAAAGGGCTTAAAGATAGAAATCTACAGTAAATTAGAAAAATGTTGGGCATGACCGAAAGTTTATGTGGGGTGTAAATATACTCATCTAATTTGCATATTATGACGTCATCAGGGGGTGGGCCCTCTTGAATTTCATAATATTCAGGAAATAGTAGATATTGAATTGATTTTTGATTATTTGTCTTTTTATCCTCTTTCCAAATGATCAGGAAAAGAGGAAATCAACAGTAAAACAGGAGAAAGTAGTAAATTATTACTATATTACTGTGCCATAGTAAAATACATGTGCCTATTTTTTGATCAGCTGACCAGCTATCTGCCCAATCAGGTATCTATGTGACAGTTTATAGTTCTTGAGAGAATGGTATCTCTCATTGTATGGCACAGCGCACAGACCTACCCCAAACTGACTGCACCTGTCCTGTCTGCTGGCGGGCCTTAGAGCACACGTGATCAGAACAAACGGCGCAATCTGGCCAATTATCAGAGAGCAACAGCTCTCCTGTGGACACTAAGACCACGTCCACCCCCATCCCCATTGGGCAAAGTGTTGAAATGATCACTAGTTGGTGCTTTGTGAACGATCGCGCCTTGCACCGCAGCACCATTGTACCGGGAGACATGTACGCGATCATTAGATGGCCGATCGTCATTTCCAAAAGGCAAATATTCCCCTTCAGAGTCAGAATCGGCGAATGACATTTGCAACACATCCTTTTTATTAACCATTTGGCGATTTTCTCTCACAAATCTCACAATTTACTCAGACGCTATCAACTGAACTGCAATGACACGATAGCTCACTTGCTCTGCTATTTCCTCCAGCACTTTTGGTCTAGAATCGAAGTACTACATGTCTGCCATCTAGTGGAAGGGAATACAAATGAGATATTACACCATGTTAGGAACTACAGCCTATTTCATGATGTATGACGTCTTGTCGCAATTTTGCGACTTTGGCACTTAGAGGGTTAACCAGCAAGGCTTGTGTGCAAATAATGTACTTTTGCGATCGCGAATAAGTGCAATGTCCTGTCAGAGTAACTCTACCGCTGTATGTCGTGTTGTACAGAATATAGAGATGGCGGCGCCAGAACTGTATTTGATAGAATATTTTCCGTAGCACGATACTATTATATTTTATCGTCCACGATCAAAAATCGTCATATTGCACACCCCTAATTAATTTATATTTTAATTAATATAATTTCCCTCTGTAAAACCTTTCACTGCTTTCCGCCATATTTTCAAACAAAACGAAACCTACGTTGCATGCTGCGACTGTGAGATTGATACTACCTTTGCTTTATGTTGGGCAGTATTTAGGTGAGTTTTTAATAATCCTGGTAAACAAATGGTTTTAATCGTAATACAGAATATTAAACGGTAGCACTAACTGTTGGGAATTTCATCTACTAATACGTCACATCGTACTTGTACTACGACTGAACAACAATTGAGAAGTTAATATTGTTTGTCTCCAAGTGTAACATTTGGACCAATCAGACACACAACTATTTGTTATATTTAACAAATAATCTCTTATGCCCCCTCACCTAACCAAAAGGCCAACTATGAGGGTCTGTGGACCCTACCCCTGAAATGCATCTAACATCTAAGAAGGCAGAACAGGTCTCTGGTTCCATGGCAACCCATCTGATAACACTTGTTTTATTGCTCATAGGAATGCGGGAACTCACTTCTTTTCCCCTTAGGAAAGAAACATGGACTCTTCTCTAGTTAATTAATAGAAAAACCTTTCTTTGAATAAACACACATACCTTCAGGTCATTGGGTATATTATTACTGTTCTTGTATGTATCCTGTATTATGATAGAACACTAGTTAATATTACCTCATGTATATCATGTTTGGTCTCTATCAGTTCGTCTTCGGATGATCTAATGAAAGATGGTTTTACTCAGGTGGTTAAATTACTTTTTCCATAACTGTATTCTCTGGTTTCCTGATGGTTTCATCCATCAACTCTCATTTGCCCTTTCCCCATGTATGAGTGATTGTATGTTTGTTTGTTAGACTAGTCTGCGTTAGTGTTTAGTTAATAAAAGTTGTGTGCACAAATTACGAGTTTCTGGTTCTGCCTTGCAAATTAAATGTCTCTTTACGATTTTGACCCTCGCTACATGCTCTAATGCATTAATAGGAAAGTATTTCCTGTGGTCAAGGAAATATCCTTTCTTAGAGTTGATACGAACTTAGACTGAATGTTTGCTGGACTGACAGATCAGTTGATGGCAATGTAATTCTGCTACAGTTATTCCCTTTTAAGCTAATTTGCTACACAAGTATTTATGTCTTTACCAGATGCAATTGCCGGAGTACTATAATATTGTTATGAAAAATAATGCTTGGAGAAACATTTCATTCACGATGCGTCTGCCATATTACTTCAGTGGATATTCCATATCATAGCAACCGCAGCGTCTCAACTGAAAAAAACTAAAATACGCTGCCCTCTCAAGCGCTCACAGCTTGGTGTTTTCAGCTGGCTTTGGTGGACACGTGGCCTGATTGTTGTTACTTGCCGCTAACACATACAGCCTTTTTTTTTTTTTATCAAGTACGTTTTTATTTAAAAGTTTAATAAAAACTGTACTAAAATGCTAAGTAAGATACAACTACAGTTTTTTAACATTTAAGTACAGTACAGTTTTTATTAAATTTGTAGGTACAATATATTTTAATTAAGTTTTGTATTTACCTGGAAGTAAGCACAGTGCAGTGTTAATGTTCAAACTGTGTATTTACAATGTTTTACGAGGCTGACAATAATAAATCTTCTTATTAGGAATATTTAGGACTGTTTTTTTTTTTCTTAACTGTGCATAGTGGTACTGCATTTTAATGTTGGTCATAATGGTGGTACTTGGAAAGCCAAATATTTTCTGAGGTGGTACTTGGTGTAAAACGTTTGAGAACCACTGCTCTACAACAATGAATTACCTGCCAAGTACCCGTAGACTTCAACCTCACAAAGAGCAAGAATCTTCCAGTCTCCAGGAATATGAATAATCACATAACGTCCCTCCATCCCATCACACGAGTAGCTGTAGGACTCACCTGCTGGAATAGCTGGAATAACAGCACATCTACAGACAGAGAAACACATGAAGGATATAAAAATACTGTCATATCTGTATTAATCCGTCACATTTGTACTTGACGGCTCACGCTCTTTCAGCCTCAAGTTTCTCACATGGGATTGTTGGTGCCGTTGTTCTCCAAAGAGTTTCCGATGCGAATCTCCGCTCCATTTATTTGTTCTGCACAGCAGTCTTTTCTATTAGTGACGACCACTTTACTAACTCGGTAGACATCATACAGATCAAGCCTCCACCACGGGTTAGCCTCATTAAGGGTTGAGGAGCATCCCGTATATAACTCCTGGAGACCTCGATTACCATCAATGGCCTTTTCAGCAAACCAGTCCGCAGATGTTGACGACTGTGTAGTGGCTCCTCCTACTGCCCGATTTCCTGGAAAATTCATAAAAACCTGTTATGACCCATGTTTATGCACAATTTGAATAAAATTTGAGAGCAACAGTGGAGGAGATGATGGTGAAGCAAGTAATTTCTGCACCAACCAGCCTACTGTCACCAAACGGAATTATTTTTGTCTAACAATGTCCTTCACAACTATATACAAAATAATTAGACACCCCTAGTAATTTATTACATTAGTACCACCCATTTGGAATAAAGAGAAAGTTGATTGTTGATTTGTCTGACAGATGTGGACTGTTTAACATGATAAATTAACAATTTAAAAAATGTCCACATTAAAATTTTCCCCACTTTGTCGCATTATGTCAGGGACGCAAACTTGTCACCTTTTGGTTTGTGTGAATTTGTGTAGATCCGGTGTGTTTGTTTCTTTGTTAGTTAGTTCTTGTTGTTTTGTTTGTCCTTGGGGGGGTTCTCTTTACAGTACCATTACTCCATTACTACCAACTCAATTCTGTACCTGCTCGAACTCACCCGCTTTCAAACACTCCAGTGTGGTGTTGTGCGTATGCTCTGGTTTCGAATTACACAACCAAAAGAGTTCCTTACAACATATTTCTGTAGCGTTTAGTATTGTAACCAATCACAGGAGTTTACTGTAGGCTGGTCAGAATCCTCTCTGAACTCATTTTTGTTATTTAGTTCTACACGTTAGCAGGTCTTCCCATTCTGTGTTCTGTATCTGGTTCATAAAACTTCATTTATCTTTAAATTATTATTTTGGCAAACAAAGGAGATTTACAATTAAAATTAAAACATGGAAGAAATGTCATGTATTAAAAATCAAGTTTTAATAATTTTAATAGTAGCCTAGTAGTAGCAGTATGTACATATTGCTGAACAATAATAATATATTTCTGCCGCAGTGTCTTCCAGCTAAACCAAACTTTTATTTTGACGGGTTGCCGTGAATACCTTTACAGTTCTGATGCTAGTTCTACTCAAATCAAACGGTAAAATACTCATGAAGTGACTCTTAGAGCAGGTCTGGAGATGTTGTTCATGTATTTGTCCTCATTTAGAGACACTGAAATCACTGCAAGCGTTACGCGCGCGTCCGTATGTGTGTAGTAAATGAAACCGCGCGTCTCTCCGCCATTCATACAGAGACGTAATGCTAAGTACACACTAAAAGATTTTTAAAATCGTATAAGATCTTCAAAATGTGAGAGACCACAAACATGAGGACAAATAAAAATCCTAGATTTAACCATTTAGCTCCTATAGTGTGTGGTGTGCCGCGATGTGACGAAGACAGCACACCACACACCAACAGATTTTCTACCAGAGTCCCGACTGAACGCGGGAAATCTCGCGAAATCTCTGGAGACTTGAGAATAAACAAGATTTAGGATTTTTTTATTGCAATTTTAGAACAAAGAACATAGGGCAATAACATATAAATCACATCAAATACAAAAATAAACAAAAAACTGGCTGTCTGAGTTTGGTCATAACCAGAGGCGGCACAAAATTTGGCGGAGGCGGTGTACCGACAAAACATGCTACCTATCAGATTGTGCTACCAATAATATATTTGCATTGTTTTAAGGGTAGGTTTAAGGTAAGGGTAGGTGTGGATGGGTAGGGGTAGGTATGGACATAAAAAAAGCCTCAAAGCACATGAATAAGATGCTGTGGTAGCACATTCTGATAGGTAGCATTTTGCGCTATCGATGTGTGCTACCTATCTTTTTAATGGGAGGTAGCACAATCTGAGCGGGTAGCACAAATCGTCAGAACAGCGGCCGCCTCATAATTCTCTATGCAAGAAAAACCCTGATACTGTTTCAGGATTAACAACCACAAATGTAAAAAATTACACGAGTGAATCCGCTAAATTGTTCCATGATTAACGGCGATAACTGCAGCAATGGACGGAATGAACTATCTGACAAGCCGATGTCAAAATAGAGCTGTGCATTAAGTGATGCTGAGTAAATTCAGAGTAACAAAACTACAGCAGCAACAAGCTTCTACAGTTAATGATGCAACTTAAAAGATGAGTCCCTTTTAAGGCAATGTTTGAAAAATGTAGTTTTTACATTAAATTTAAAACGTGTCTAAATATTTAATGTGTATAGCATTAAAAAGTAACTTAATTTGTAGTTAAAGGGGTCATCGGATGCAGAATTAACTTTACAAGTTGTTTGAACATAAATGTGTGTTGGAAGTGTGTGTACATCCATCCTATAATGATAAAAAAAAAATTTTTTTATCCCTATTTTAAAATTTCTGTTCTGAGATTCCTGTCAGAATGACATAAATGCATATCTACATAAATACAGTGCCTTGCGAAAGCATTCATATCCCTTCATTTGTTTCACGTTTTATATTGCTTATGTTAATTACTTTAAATTAGTTTTTTTTTCTACATTAGTCTACACTCCATACACCATATTGACAAAGCAAAAACATAATTGTCACAACTTTGTAAATTAATTACAAATAAAAAACAGAAATAAGTACATTGCATAAGTATTCATACCTTTAACTAAATATTTAGCTGAAGCACCTTTACAGCCTCAAGTCTTTTGTGTTTGATGCGATAAGCTTTGCTCATCAGCATTTGGCAATTATCTGCTATTCTTTTCAACATCTCTTCACCTCTCAAGCTCTGTCAGGTTGGATGGGGCAGATGCACATTTTCAGGTTTCTCCAGAAATATTTGGGTTCAAGCTCAGGCTGTGGCTGGGCCACTCAAGGACATTCACAGAGTTGTGTACAAGCCACTCTTGCTCTGTGTTTAGGTCCATTGTCCTGTTGGAAGGTGAGCCTTCTGCCCAGTCTGAGGTTCTGAATGCTCTGGACTGGGTTTTCATTAAGGCTATCTCTATATTTTGGTGCATTGAGCTTTTCTTCTATTCTGATGAGTCCCTCAGTCCCTGCTGCTGAAAAACAGCTCCACAGCATGAGGCTGCTACCAGCACACTTTACTTTTGGGATGGTACTCTGCAGATGATGAGCAGAGCTGGTTCCCTTCAAACATGATGCTTAGAATTGAGGTTCATCAGACCAGAGAATCTTGTTTCTCAGAGTCTGAGGGTCCTGCAGGTGCTTTTTTAGTAAATTCCAAGTGTGTTTTTATGTGTCTTCACTGAGAAGAGGATTGAGTTTGGCCACACCCGCCATAAAGCCCAGATCGGTGGAGTGTTGCAGAGATGTTTGTCCTTCTGTAGATTTCTCCTATCTCCACATATGATCATGGAGGTCAACTAGAGTGACCATTAGGTTCTTGGTCACCACTCTAACCAAAGCTCTTCTCCATCAATTGCTCAGTTTGGCCAGGAGGCCAGCTCTAAGAAGAATCCTGGTTGTTTCAAACTTCTTCCATTAAGGGTAACAGAGACTACATGCTTCTGTAACCCTTCAATGAAGCAGAATTTTTTCTGAGCTCTTCCCCAGCTGTGTGGCTTGACGCAAACATGTTTCTGAGCTCTACCGGCAGTTCTTTTGAACCTAGGGCTTGGTTTTTGCTCTGATATGCATTATCGGCTGTTGGACCTTTTATTAAGACGTGTGTGCCTTTCCAAATCATACCCATTCAACTGAATTTGCCACAGGTTAACTTCACTCAAAGTCTAGTAACACCTACAAGCAATATGAATGCTCCTGAGCTAAATTCCAACTGTCCCAGATTAAGGGTATGATTACTTATGCAACAGAATCATTTAAGTTTTTAAGCAACATAAAACGTGAAAAAAATTAAAGGGTATGAATACTTTCACAAGATACTGTACATCTATGTTCGCGCCAATGTAACACCACGCCAGCAGAGGGAGCCCTCACCCGAGTACTGACTGCATGCTCCCTCTGCTGCTTCTACTATCACTTCCTGTTTGGCAGTATTTAAGGACGGACCATGTGCTCACAAACTCGCGAAGTATTGCCAGTTTGACCTGCCTTACCGAGCGTCTACTTACACTTTATGCCTGATTACCTGTTGTCATTTTGCTTTGTTCCTGATTCACGAGTTTTCGGATCTCCCTTTGGATTGTTTGCTAGTTGGACTGATTACACGGTTTGATCCCAGCTCTGTCTCCTCTTTATCGCTATTTGGATTATCCCTTCTGTTTTGGCTGCTCAATCGGACTGTCTTTTTGGATTTGACCTACTGCCTGTTATATCACTCAGCTGCTTGGATCATCTTTATGCTTTGTACGCCTGTTGACTGTCTTTCCGGTATTGACCTTTTGCCTTCTCACTTGTACTCTGCTCTTCTGAATAAACAACCGCACATGGATTCTACTTCTGCCTCAGCGTCCTCGTTACAGAATACTTCGCCTCCCATGAATCCAGCGGAAGTTTCAAACCTGCAAGCAGCGTTCGCTTACCAAAGCGAACTGCTAAATAAATACCAAGAACAACTTGGCAAACTTCAATCGGTTAACGAACACCTCACGCAGTACATCCGCTCGCTGCCTCCTCCCACGCCCAGGACGGTAAGCTTTGCTCTACCTGACAAGTTTGATGGTACTGCTGAACTGTGCAAAGGGTTTGTTCGACAAGTTAAACTTTACTTTGATCATCAAGGAGACAGATTTGAAACCAATGAGAAGAGATGTGCATTTTTGATGACCTTGCTTTCTGGTAAAGCTATCGATTGGGCAGCTGCAGTGTGGGATTCCGATCCCCAGATCAGGCTTTCTGTTAACTATTTTCTGGAACAACTTCGGGAAGTGTTTGAATATCCCGCGGGGGGCAGGGATATATCAACACAGATTATAAACTTGAAACAAGGAAACCGCACCGCAGCCGAATTCGCCATCGAATTCAGAACCCTGGCTGCTCAAAGTGGGTGGAATGACGTTTCATTAACTGCTATGTTTTACCACAGTCTTAATGCCGATCTACAAACCGAACTCGCCTGTCGTAGGGAGGATCTATCATTCACGGATTTTGTCTCTCTCACCGTAAAGATTGATAACCTCATGAGACAAACTCCCAAGCGCAAGACTCTGAAGGAGAATCTACGAGGCCCATCTATTCCCACAACCAACACACCTGTTACCCGGGAGGAACCTATGCAACTCAATGTTTCACGTTTGTCTGAAGAGGAGAGAGAGAGACGTCGCACTCATAATCTGTGCTACTATTGCGGGGGAATCGGCCATCGCAGTATCGGGTGTCCCCAAAAGCAACAAACCAGCTCAAGGGTAAATATCAACCACCTTTCCCTGTTATGTAATCGTACATTAACACTTCCCGTTTTGCTTAAAAATGATACTCTGTCTCTTGAATTAACCACCATGATAGATTCGGGAGCAGCACTGAATCTCATCAACCGGACCATAGTGGAGAAATACCAGATTCCCATTCAACCATGCACACCTCCCATAAAGATCAAAGCCATCAATGACACCCTCATCGGAGAAGGAATTAACCACCAAACTCAAACGCTCACCCTCAAAATAGGCCTGTTCCACCAAGAATCCATCTCCTTCTACATCGTCGACTCCCCTAAGCATGATACCATACTCGGATTCCCCTGGCTATCCACTCATGACCCTGACATCTCCTGGCGTCACGGTGAGCTTACACACTGGTCCCATTTCTGTCTTAAAAACTGCTTTACCATAAAACCCCAACCGTGTTTTGCCACCAATATTGAAAGCCCCACAACCACTAATAGTATCACCATCCCTTCCTATTATACCGATCTGTCTGATGTTTTTAGTAAGTCCAAAGCCACACAGTTACCACCACACCGCCCTTGGGACTGTACCATCGACTTACTCCCCAATGCCATGCCTCCCAAGAGCAAAGTCTACCCCCTTTCTAGAACTGAGAACCAAGCCATGGACGATTACATCACCGAGGCTTTGGACTCCGGATTTATCCGACCGTCCACCTCTCCAGCTGCTGCGGGGTTCTTCTTCGTCGAGAAGAAGGATGGAGGATTGAGACCTTGTATCGACTATCGAGGACTCAACAATGTCACGGTTAAGTTTCGCTACCCACTCCCTCTAGTGCCATCTGCCTTAGAACAACTACGCGAAGCCACGATTTACACAAAGCTAGACTTACGAAGTGCCTATAACCTCATTCGGATTAAGGAAGGAGATGAGTGGAAAACCGCCTTCCTCACCACCAGGGGGCACTATGAATACCTGGTCATGCCTTATGGGCTAGCGAATTCACCAGCTGTGTTTCAATCATTCATCAACGAAATCTTCAAGGATCTCCTCAACAAGTACGTCATCGCCTACATTGACGATATTCTCATTTACTCCAAATCTGCAGAAGAACACGTCAACCATGTGAGAACAGTACTATCACGGCTTCTCAAGAACCAACTCTACGTGAAGGCTGAGAAATGTGAATTTCATGTACACCAAACATCCTTCCTAGGCTATCATATTAGTCACCAAGGGGTTAAAATGGACGTTGCCAAAATCCAAGCAGTTACTGAATGGCCACAGCCCTCCACTATCAAAGAACTACAAAGATTCCTCGGCTTTGCAAATTTCTATAGACGATTTATCCGTGACTACAGCATGGTAGCAGCTCCTTTAACTTCACTCCTGAGAGGCAAACCTTCCAAATTACCATGGACTCACGAAGCCAGCCAAGCCTTCGTCACACTCAAAGAAAAATTCACGTCGGGCCCCATTCTTAAACACCCTGACCCCAGCCTTCCATTCATCGTAGAAGTGGACGCCTCGGACTGCGGTATAGGGGCCGTCCTCTCTCAACGGCATGGTCACCCCGGCAAATTGTATCCCTGTGCATTCTTTTCCAGAAAGCTTACTAACGCCGAACGCAACTATGATATAGGCAACAAGGAACTCCTATCCATGAAGGCAGCAATCGAGGAATGGAGGCACTGGTTAGAAGGGGCCACTCACCCCTTCCAAGTTATCACAGATCATAAAAACCTCGAATACATTAAAGGGGCTAAACGTCTGAATCCTCGCCAAGCTCGGTGGGCCCTCTTTTTTACCCGCTTCCAATTTACAGTGACCTACAGACCAGGCAGCAAGAACTGTAAAGCTGATGCTCTCTCAAGACGCCATGATCTCCCTACCAACCACCAATCACCTGAATCCATTCTTCCCCCCACGGTAATTTTAGCACCCATCTCCTGGGACATTATGGAGGAAATACAACGAGAACAGCAACAAAATCCACCACCCGCCAATTGCCCCCCAAACAAACACTTCGTGCCCCAAACCCTCCGCCATCGTGTTATACAATGGGTTCACTCCTCACTCAGTTCCGGACACCCCGGCATCTCCCGTACCCTCCAACTGGTCCAAAATTCCTTCTGGTGGCCCTCTATGACCAAGGATGTTCCCACCTATGTCAAAGCCTGTTCCATATGCGCCCAATCTAAGACCCCCAAAGAACTGCCCTCCGGTCTCCTCCAACCACTACCCATCCCACAGCGCCCTTGGTCACATCTGTCCATTGACTTCATCACGGATCTGCCTCTGTCCAACGAATTCACGACTATCCTAGTCACCATTGATCGCTTCTCCAAATCATGCCGTCTCATACCGCTCAGAGGATTGCCCACAGCCATGGAAACCGCCCTCGCCCTCTTCCACAATGTGTTTAGGATTTATGGCCTACCAGAGGATATCGTAAGTGACAGAGGCACACAATTCACATCTCAAGTTTGGAAGGAATTCTGTAGGCAACTGGATATTAACGTCAGCTTAACCTCAGGCTATCACCCACAGGCCAATGGGCAGGTGGAAAGACTGAACCAAGAGATCGGACGTTACCTTCGTACCTACTGTAGTCGAGAACAACATCGATGGTCAGAATTCCTCCCATGGGCCGAATATGCCCAGAACTCACTAACCCATTCCTCTACAGGCCTTACCCCCTTTCAGTGTGTCCTGGGGTTTCAACCACCGATGTTCCCGTGGTCCGGTGCACCCTCCTCGGTTCCAGCAGTGGATGACTGGATCCAACGTAGCGAGAGGGTGTGGGACAGCGCGCATGTTCATCTCCAGCGGGCCATCAGGACTCAGGAAGTTCAGGCCAATCGAAGACGCCGTCCACACCCTCCCTACCAACCGGGACAACGGGTCTGGCTCTCAACTCGGGACATCAAGCTGCGGCTGCCCAGCAGGAAGCTCTCTCCAAGGTATGTAGGACCTTTTAAAATTCTACGTAGAATTAACGAGGTTACCTACCAATTAGAGCTTCCTGCTAACTATCGTATCTCTCCCTCCTTCCATGTCTCCCTCCTGAAACCGGTCCACCCGGATGCTGACCCCGGCCATGAAGCCCCAGAACCACCACCACCCATCGATATTGACGGAACTCCCGCGTATCAGGTGAACGAGTTGCTGGACTCGCGCCGTCGAGGGGGTCAGCTCCAATACTTGGTGGACTGGGAGGGGTATGGACCTGAGGAGAGATCGTGGGTGGCCGCCCGCGACATCCTGGACCCGTCGCTCATCGAGGAGTTTCATCGAGCCAGACCCGACCGACCTGCACCACGACCACGGGGACGTCCACGTAGAGCTCCGGGAGTCGCTCCTAGGGGGAGGGGTTCTGTAACACCACGCCAGCAGAGGGAGCCCTCACCCGAGTACTGACTGCATGCTCCCTCTGCTGCTTCTACTATCACTTCCTGTTTGGCAGTATTTAAGGACGGACCATGTGCTCACAAACTCGCGAAGTATTGCCAGTTTGACCTGCCTTACCGAGCGTCTACTTACACTTTATGCCTGATTACCTGTTGCCATTTTGCTTTGTTCCTGATTCACGAGTTTTCGGATCTCCCTTTGGATTGTTTGCTAGTTGGACTGATTACACGGTTTGATCCCAGCTCTGTCTCCTCTTTATCGCTATTTGGATTATCCCTTCTGTTTTGGCTGCTCAATCGGACTGTCTTTTTGGATTTGACCTACTGCCTGTTATATCACTCAGCTGCTTGGATCATCTTTATGCTTTGTACGCCTGTTGACTGTCTTTCCGGTATTGACCTTTTGCCTTCTCACTTGTACTCTGCTCTTCTGAATAAACAACCGCACATGGATTCTACTTCTGCCTCAGCGTCCTCGTTACAGACAATCATTTGTTATCCAGCTTCATCTACAGAAGAAGTGAGTATAAGGGTTTTTTTTTAATGAATCTTTGTAAATAGCCTTCCCTAATAACGTGCTGGTTAGCCAGTTTCGTGGCTGAAGTTTACAGTCTGCTCATCATCTCACTGAAGAGAGGGGCGGGGTCAGCAGAGCTCATTAGCATTAAAGCAACATGGACTAGAATTGCTTGATGAAAACAGAGCTGATTTTGACACGGTAAAGAAGGTGTTTTTTACACTATCATTAAGAAATTTTAACCAACGTATGTTATAGACTTTTCATTAAGACCCTAAAGAATCGTATAAACTGGTGGAAAATGGACATCCAATGACTCCATTAAATATTTAAATAATTTACCTATCGTAAGCCCCTCCCCCTTAGTTACTGTTGCTCCCTCGGATAAACAGATAACTGTCTTACAATGACAGCTGCAGTGTGAAAACCTTGTCCCACGATGTTTTTGTACAATTTTGGACACAGAAGGCCCCCAAATGGGAATTAAAATTTCCAAAAAGTGATTTATAAAATATTTAAAAATAAATACAGTGGATAACTCGAAGCGAGGGTTTACAGATCACAATGCAAGCGGGAGAAGTCTCATATTACAGTCGGTCATCACGATTGCAGATGACAACATACAGGATTATGTATCACATGGTACGATAACGTTCTGCTTGAGCAGATGAAAATTGTAACTTAATGAGTGTATGACAACCAGAAAATGAATTACCTGCCAAATGCCCGTAGACTCCAGCTTCAACAATACTAAGAATCTTCTGATTTCCAGGAATATGAACAACCACATAACGTCCCACCATACCACCGCATGAGAAAGTGGCCGTGGCACCAGCTGCAAGAGTAGAAATCACACCACATCTACAAACAGAAAGATCATCTGTTATCTGTTTCTGTACATTCTTCACTTCAGCCACAGAAATCAAATCAAAAGAAAGAAATCCTCACATGGTGTTGCTGTAAATGTCAAGAAAGTTCCCGATACGAATCACCGCTCCATTAATCCTAAGATAACTGGTCGGTCTATTAGTGATGGTCACTCTGTTCACTTTGTACACTTTCAGTAGATCCACTCTCCACCATGGATCGGTTTCAGTGTTAGTGTGGGTCCAGCTGTTCATAGATCCATCAATAGCCATTTCAGAATGAGATCCTGCGTATGTTGATGACTGACTAGTTTCGCCCCATACTGCTACATTCTCTGGAAGAAATTCATGGATAAAGGCCAATAAGAAGTCATCTACTACTACAGAAGACCTTTACCAAACTAATCTTTCTTACTCATCATCAGCTACATGTCCACCACAGGGTCAGAAATGAAGGGTTAAGGGTGCAAAACAGTGACAGATATTTAAAACACAAGGGTAAAAGAATGATAGCAAACATCTTTTTTATTATTTAGGATATCCAACATTTGTTACAGTATAATTCTAATATTGGCCTATATATCATGATGGGCTTGGTATGTTCTATTATACAAAAGCAGTATAATCTGACATAACAATTTTGGGTAACACTTTACATTAAGGTTCCCTTTATAAAGGAGTTCATACATAAATAATTGATAAGCAGTTATAAATGCATGAATAAAAGGGTGTTTTTGATGCAATACCTGCCAAATAGTGAGCCATTTTTAACTCACGTTATAAATGCTTAACAAATATATTAATGCTTATTTCACTCAAAACCAGCTTCCTGATTTATTTCATGATGCAACTGATTGCATGATTTCATTATTTCATGATGAATTTTACTATTATAGCAAGACTGAAGGATGTTTTATTTATGGTTTTCTCATTTATATCAAGAGTTCAAGAGAGTTCAAGAGTTTTTTTATTTGTCACATACACAATTATACAGAGCATTCAATAAACTAATTGGTCTGTAACTACTACATAAAGTCGGGTCTTTGTTTTTTTTTTTAATAGAAGAGCGATAGATGCTTGATTTAACGTGACTGGAAGACAGCCCTGTTGAAAAGATTCAGTATACATATCAAACAGTAAAGGGGTACTTGTGTAGAGAATTTCTTATACAAATCTAAAGGGACTTTAGACTTCAGGCCTGGAGCCTTGTTACACTGCATGAGGCCAACACAAGTGATAATTTCACCTAACCTGACAGGTTCCTCCAATGTCTTTGCAGTGTTTGTGTCCACAGTAGGTATTTTTAAATTATTGAGAAAATAATCCATTAAAGAAGAGTCGGTAGGGGACTGTGAAGTAAAATCCTTCGGATGAGACGTTAAACCGAGGTCCTGACTCTCTGTGGTCATAAAAAATCCCAGGATGTCCTTCGAAAAAGAGTAGGGGTGTAACCCCGGCATCCTGGCCAAATTTGCCCATTGGCCTCTGACCATCATGGCCTCCTAACCATCCCCATATCTACTGATTGGCTTCATCACTGTCTCCTCTCCACCAGTAAGCTGGTGTGTGGAGGGCGTTCTGGCGCACTATGGCTGCCGTCGCATCATCCAGGTGGGTGCTGCACACTGGTGGTGGATGAGGAGATACCCCCCTTACTATGTAAAGCGCTTTGAGCGCTATATAAATGTAACAAATTATTATTATTATTATTAAAAAGTGGAAAAGACAATCAAATTCAGTTGGTAACTTTAAACGTTTCATTTTAAGTTTGGGACTGGGCCTACAAGAATACAGACTGTCCACCTCTAGAATAGAACGGATAAGCTCTAACTGCTGTGATTTTCTCTTCTTAACTAAATGGGCAGTATAAGAAATGATCAGTGTTAGGGAGTGGCATTCTTGACAAACAATTAGCAACACTGTTCAGGGGCCAGGTCTGTCCTCAACATCATAATTAAACTCCAGTAAACGTGCAGACCATCTGGCAACACGTAACCCAGCACGGCTATTACCTTTACTGCTGAGTAGTGTAGTAAGCGCTTGATGATCGGTGCGTAACCTGAATTTCCTTCCCCACAGCCATGGCATTTCTCTGCAGACCAGACGCAGGCAAGAGCCTCCTTTTCTACGATGGAGTATTTTCGTTCCGCATCAGATAAGGAGCGCGAAGCAAAAGTCAATGGTTCTCTCTAGTCCCTGGTCATCAAGCGGAGTCAAGACAGCACCGACACCATAATCTGAAGCATCACAGGAAAGTATTGTGCCGAGATTGGGGTTGAAGAGGGAAAGTGCAGGACTGTTTACTATAGCCTTTTTGACCTGATCAAAGCTTTCTTGTGCTGCAACAGTCCACTGAAATTCACAGTCTTTGCGAAGTAAAGCTCTCATAGGTTCGACCAGAGTAGCATAGGCAGGCACAAACTTGCTGTACCAGGCGGTGAGGCCCAAAACCGACCGTAGTGTAGCTGCATCTGTAGGGCACGGTGCATTTGTAATTGCAGTGGTGTGGGTGTCATCAGGGTGCAGGCCAGCAGCTGAGAGTCTGTATCCGAGAAAGCTTAGTGAAGTCAAATTCAACTTGCATTTGTCCGGATTTAGTTTCAAGCCCGCTTCACTGATCCTATGCAGAACAGCTTTGAGGTTTGCATTGTGAATGGCTTCAGACGCACCATGGACAATTACATCGTCCAAGAAACACTGTACACCTTCAAGGCCTTTTAGGATCATTGACATCATACGCTGAAAAGCAGATGGTGCTGAACACAGGCCATAGGGAACTCTACAGAACTGGTATAGGCCCTTGTGAGTGATGAAGGCAGTGAGTCTTCAGCTCTCCTCATGTAGCTTTAACTGGTAATATGCATTCTTGAGATCAAGCGAAGAGAACATCACTGATCCATGTAGTGCAGACAGAATATCTTCGATCAATGGTAATGGATGGCTATCTGGTATTAAAGCCTAATTGGGCTCCCGTAAGTCAACACACATACGAATTGTGTCATTTTTTCATTTTATGACGACAACGGGTGACACCAACTCGGATGAGTCTACTTTTTCAATGAATCCATTCTCCTCTAGTGTTTTCGGTTCCTCTGACACTGCTGCTCGTACTGATAGTGGTAAGTGACATACTTTTTGTTGTACAGGCCTTTACTTTGTGTATGAAGTCTTTAGCACATCCAAACTCCTTAGAGGTTAATGCAGAAGCAGGGCTATCGGTACATGTAGGCAGACTGCTAGGCAGCTGAAGCATTGCACAGTGACAGGTTCAATCAAGCGACCACCTTTAATTTCAATGTCCAGTGTTTTACATACGTCACAATTAGAGGTGTTCCTGATTTTACTATGTTAAACTCACCAACAACTGTTTTTCCATAGTATGTCACATTCAATGTCAAGCAGCCACAAACAGGTATTCTGTCCCTAGAATAGTTCAGAAGCTGCACTTTGGGTGGAGACAAGGCACATGAACTGAAGTGTTCTTTGTAAATGTTCTGAGGCAGAATTGATGCACCCGAGCCTGTATCAACCATCATCTTAATGGTACAAGACTGTGCAGGGAGTATGGGTGTAGCTACAGTAAAAGTGCCTATTGGAGCTCCATCATCTGTATTACAGTCATTCACACTGAGGACCGTCACTTAAAACCGGTAGGCTTACTTCATTAACTGACTTTGATGTTAAATTAGATAAAATCTAAATATTTAGGTGCCTTTAATGATCAAATATTTTTGTTGTATAGATTTGATGCTTAGTTATAATGCGAGTTTATTTGTATAAGCCACTTTTTTGTGTGAAGTTATGCACAGTAATGTTCCAGCGTGCTGTAAAAGAAAAGATTATGATCTTTTTGTTGAAAGTTGTTTGCTGATGTAGTGCAACAACAATAAACCACCAATATTTTCACCAGAAAATCCTTTTTCTGTGTGTGCAAGGATAATCAATAAATAAATTATTAGTGTACACTTTATATTAAAGTTCACTTTGACTGGTTATTAATGTTTAATACGTATTAATAAATAGTTCACAGGCAAGGTTCCCTTTTACAGGCTATTGTGGGATTGCAAATTTGACATACAATCACCTGAAAAACGAAAGTGAAATACATTGTATTTAGCATTTATGGTAACGATGATGACATCAGATGAACGAATCTGTTAAACAAAGTTTGTTCCTGCCAGTTCCTGTTCTCTTATTGTAAGTCAAATGAGCCAGATAACGGAGACTCTCACCTTTTGTTTGTAATGGCTCTTGGTGGCCCTGCCCCAGTCTTTGGGCAGTTATGCTGATTGGATTAGGAGTGGTTAAATGGGGCAGGTTGCTATACCTGAAAACTTCATTTGCATGCTTTGTTTAAGGTCGTCACCCAGGTGCTTTGTCTCCATTCCTAAGCACTGCCCCCTAAATGTATATAAACTACAATGTAACACTGCCTTAGTTGGGCTTTAGATGACTGCAGCACTATTAACACTATTAGTTTCCAACACTATTAACGTTTATACAGTAGCTCATTAATAAATGGTGCACAGATAATTTATTTCATTTCATTTCATTTCATTTCATTTATTTATTCTCTTTTCATGGTAATGCAACACGAAATGCCAAAACAATCCAATGACACAACAAAAATACATTCCATGACAAGAAGAATAGGAGTAGGATGAAGAAAAAAAATCTTATAAACTCCTACCCCACAGATAATTTATAAACCCTTAATAAAGGAAACCTTAATGTAAAGTGTTACCCAAATTTCTGAAAAAATCAATTTTGGAGGGAAATATTGCCTGTTAATAAGTAGTTCATTTTCTGACTTTGGTCTATCTGGTATCAGGGACTATAACTAACAGGACGATAAAACTTGGGCATCAAACTGCATCAGATCTTCATTACAGGGCTAAATTTCTAAGTACTTTTATATCTGCCCATTTAACAGACAAACAAAACAGAACAAAAGGGTTAAGACACTGAAGGATTCTTACCTTCTTGTCCACGTGCCATCTCCTCAACCAATATAAACCCTGTGGAAACAAGTGAAACGACTGGGTTTTGTTGAATCACATTTGAATTTGCATTTGAATTCACCTTCATTTTGTCTGAATAATAAAGGAAACTTAAAACATTGATCTATGAAATGATTGACACATTAATAATACAAATAATTATTCATGTGTCAGTGGTTTCATCCAGCATGGTCATCAAGCAGAAGACTGAAATCTAAAGTGGGATGAGGACATGTTCCTGTGAATCACTACCAGACTTTCTGGACAAACACAGTCATAAAGTCTGTCAAACCTGTAAGTTTGAAAATGATCAAAGACTTCTGCTTTCCTGTCCTAAACCTGTCTTCCATAACAAAAGGGCCATTTGGCATTCCTGAAAACACAGAAGTGCTGATAGCAATCAAGGCCAGTAGGCCAAGATGTGTATACACTGGGGGTCTACTAATCATCACACCTTTAGTACAGTTAGTGAAGCTGTAGTTTGCTGATTGGTCAGTTTGAATGTCTCACATTTGTGTTTTAGTCATAGGAGTCTCCATAGACACTGTGGTTAAGTTTCATTGTCTAAGGAAATGTCCTGAAAAAAATTGGTAAAGTCCCCAATACGTGTATGGATCAACACCAATGCTTCGTGCGTGAAAGTCAGCTCCAGACAAAGTAAGTAGCACACGTTTGTTTTCCAAATTGCCTTTCTGAAAGAGCTTCTTGGCACTCTACCATCGTCTCTGCCTGTTTTCACTGGTGCTCTCTTCATGAATGATCGTGAATAGGAATGTGGTAGTTAAAAGTTGCATATGAAAGCAATGCGTGTCGATTGCTTGAGTTTGTTGAGCTCATAATCACGAGTGGGACTTATAAAGTTTGTGATAGAATGCCATGCACTATGAGACCAGCTATGTTGTTATTTTTATCCCGCCGTGCTCCCGTCTGTGTAATTCATAAACGTAATTTATTATGCACAGTACAATCAGATGACTGACTTTTAAACAGAGTATGTTTTCTGTAAAGAGGCTTGTACTAATAGTGGAATGTTTATTTGCAAAGGCTAGCACTGCTAATGCCGGAGCTTGAGCTCTTGAAGCTTTGCCCTCTTCTCCAGGAGCACCAGCTCCTTTGCATTAAAGCAACATCCCCAAATACAGTGCGTTTTGGCTCATAATCTAAAAGTGGCCATTTTAACAAGCTATAAAACATTATCTGTCGGGTATTTTGAGCTAAAACTTCACATACACACTCTGGAGATATCAGAGACTTATTTTACATTTTGTAAAACGGAGCACATAGGTCCCCTTTAATATTGAAGTGCTACCTATTAATATAGTCACATAATAGCAACGCTCTCCCACATATTTGGCTATTATAACTGTGCTTATTTCCGTCGTTTGGAATAAATGGCAGTGGTTGGTAATAGACAAGAAATGTACAGCTTTATACCATCCTGCTGTTAATGTTTCTTTAGTCATTCGGCAATCCTTCAGCCTGAACCACTGTATGGAAACCACCCTTACAAACCATTTACATACACAAACAAGCACATATTTTACATGAGATTTGTTTGGTAAAGTAGATCCAAAAAAAAAATATACTGAGATAAACAGTCCTAGAGATCAAGTGACAAACAAAACCATAATTGACAATCTACACTACCTTTCAAAAGTTTAGGGGCAGTATTTTTTTAAGAACTTGATACATTTATTTATGAAGGACACATTAAATTGATCAAAAGTGCCAGTAAAGATATTTTTATTTGTTACAAAACATTTCTATTTCAATTAAATGCTGTTCTTTTGAACGTTCTATTCATCTGTAAATCCTGAAAAATAAAATGAATCACGGTTTCCACAAAAATATGAAGCAGCACAACTGTTTTCAACATTGCTAATAATCAGAAATGTTTCTTGAGCAGCAAATCAGCATATTAGAATGATTTCTGAAGATCATGTGACACTGAAGACTGGAGTAATGATGCTGAAAATACAGCTGCGCATCACAGAAATAAATTACATTTAACATATATTCACATGTGTGGTTAAATGAATGCATGCAACTGATTTAGATTATTTAGGGTTATTTGGCCAGAAATTGTAACCCTTTATAATATGCTGTAAATCCCCATTAAAGCCCTGTTGAACAGCATATATTAGTTATGTTTTGAAGCTGGGATGCTGGTTTGAGCTGGTCCTTTGCTGGTTTATGCTGGTCCGACCAGTTTAACCAGCTCAAACCAGCATCCCAGCCTCAAATCATACCTAACTAGCATATGCTGTTTTTTTTTCAACAGGAAGGATGAGATGAGTGTTGGCATCTCTGAACAAAAGAAAACATTACAGAAAACTCAGGTGTTAATATCAGTGTAAATCTAGTAAAATAGCAGATACGTGAATGTTGTACGTTACCTAGTAAGAACCACAGGAACTTGTAGACCTTCTTCATGGCTGATTAAAGGAATCTGTCTTTCTTTAGGATGAAGAGTGTGAGTGATGCACGTTTTATGGTGGATGATCTGTTTAAATGTGCATCACATGACCAACCTGGCCTCTCCTCCCTTCAGTCACACTCGCACTGTATTTGTTTATAATTTTACTCTCATCGTATTTATCTTGTCCTTATGTCTACTGGATCAATGTGAATTCTGTGCACAGTTGTCATTGTGTACATCTTTATTGTTATGCATACTGTGCAAGAACCTGCAAGAATTGCAGAACAGTGCAAAACATATTATGTTCAGCACAAAATCTGTGAGTTTACACTCCCGTCAGTTTACACAGGCCTGCCAAATCAGGTGCAAACACGCTGACAAACAAAAACACAGACAGATTAACAAATAAGCGTCAAATAAGCAGCTGTATACTCTACCATTGACACGCTTTAAGGAGATCATGCTTTTTCCATTGCTGAACAACTTATCTTTGGACAAGTTGGCATTTGTATCGTGATGCATCGTTTCTAACATATTTGCATTGGTAAAAAACAATTTATTAATATATAATTACTAGTGGATACACTACACTTTTATCGCAGTGGTATTACAGTGGTAATATCATTGCATTCTTATTGGTCAGTGTTAGAGGAGCTCAGCTTAGCCTGACAGTTTGCCTGCCCTGAACCAGGTTAGCTTTCCAGCATAAGTAGCCACAGTGACTGAGGTTGATCTTTGTTAAATTTGCTTTATGGAACAAATCATTTGACAGTGAGTCACACTTACTGAAATAAGCCTGGCCTATTTGATAAACTTGTTTTATGAAACAGGCCTCGAGGCGTTAGAAGTCAGAAGACACAAGTTCATTTATTATTTGCTGTCTGTCTGAACCAAAGAAATAAAAGCAATCATATTTTTTCCATTGGATTGTATTACACCGAATCGTATTGTGTTGAATCGAAATCGAATCGCACTGCATCGTAATAGGGGTAAATCGTATCGCATCACAAACTACTTCATATGTATCGTTGGCTATGCAGCGAGATGCGTATAGCATATGGAGATGCACATCCCTATTTTATATATATATATATATATTGTGGCGGGAGGAGCAAACGACAGACACAGTGGGCGTGGCGTCAGGCCTCGGAGAGGTTTTTATTAAACAATAATCAAAGTAAAGTGTCCAAAGAGGGTAAAAAGTGTCCAAAATAAAACAGGGAATCTGGTGTCCTCGTCGTGCTACGGGCTTGTGAAGGAGGACAGTGTTCTGGAAGGAAGGGTCCAGGTAAGGGGCGGAGTCTGGTGGCCGCACGCGCTCCCCTCTCGGGACCGGGGCGCGTGGGTTGGCGGCTTCTTCTGAGCGGCATCATCCATCCTTTGCCCGCGGCGCTTCCGGAGGATAGAACGGCCCGGCATCCTGGCCCGTCAGCCGTCAAACGGGTGCGGAATTCCATCCATACTCTACGGGTCCGGCAGCTCACGTCTCCGGTGGTGCGGGAATCCCTCAACGCTCCCTTCCTGGACCCACAAGGACACCAGCGTGCATGCACAGGGAAGAGACTGGTCTCTCGAGGAGAGGCGCGCTCGGCATTTAAACAGCGGCGGTGATGAGGCTGTATTCACATCAGGTGCGCCTCATCACACGCTGCCAGCTCTGGCTGTTCAGCGCCCCTTCTCTCTCACACACCCACTCCCGTCGGGAGCCTGGTGAAGGGCGGTGAATACGGGACGGGGTGGTGATGATAATAAGGGGGGGAGGCAGCCGACTCGTCACAATATGCTCGATACCATAGAGCCCCCCCACATAACAAATCCCAATTTAACCCCTGCATATGTAGAGATATAACAGCGGACGTAAGACAGGGAAACACAGGGCTTATAAGCTAGGAGAAAACTAGATAATTAATAACACACACCTGGAACTAATAAACCTAAACGGGGACAGGAACCGGAACTAACCAAATATGGGCATGAGAGGAGGGGAAACACAACACACAGGGAGACAGGACTGACATTTGGTGGGCGCTCTGGAGGCCTCAAGGGGCAGAGTTCAGGAACGGAAAAGGCCTCCAGGGCGGCACCCGTTCCGGGACCCACGGCACATCTAGGATCTTGTGTGGCCATGGTGGATCAGGGAGCTTGGGTGGGGCCCCGACCTCTACGGCTAGAGCCCTACTACCCCCCCTTGAGGAAAAATTCCTTGGGGAAAGTAGGGGCTCGATCTGGCTGGCGTTCTGGAGGAGCAGACATTTGAGGGCACTGTCGAGGAGCGGGCTCTGGAGGGCGCTTTGGAGGTGCAGGCACTGTTAAGCGCTTTCGAGGGGCTGGCACCGGAGCGTGCTCTGGTCTTGAGTCAGCGGCGGCTGCGGATGGCGGTATAGAGTTCCCCGTGGATGGCGGGCTTGCGAGAGCCGCGGTTGGCGGCTAGCTTGCATTGACTGCGGATGTCGGCAGGATTCTTGACTTCACCGCGGAGGGCGGCCTTGAGTGAGGCACAGACGGTGGCGGCTTTGACTTCGCCATGGACGGTGGCCTTGAGTGAGCCGTGGACAGCAGCTGGCATGACTTCGCCACGGACGGTGGCCTTGAGTGAGCCACGGAGGGTGGCGGCCTTTTTGACTTCGCCGCGGACGGCGGCCCACTTTCAGGTGCTGCTTAATATCACTGCGCCTGCTGCACCCACAGTACGGCAGCAAATTTCCTTGATTATTACGCCGGAATGAGAGTATAGTTCCTAGCCACATCAGCCTAGAAAATCGTAACTTTTCATCTTCCATTGGTCTTAGTGCACGATGTAACTACAGAAGAGTCAAATTTTAAATAGGAAAATTATCGAAACTCTTTAGTCATTTTTGATGACCAAATGCTAATGGTCTAATCCGATTCAATGATCTATGCTAAGCTAAGCTAAAAGTGCTACCGCCAGACTCAGAGATCGGCTGAATGGATTCAAAAACGGTAAAACTCAACTGTTTATCTCTAAGGGAGTTGTAAAATCAAGGGGGAAAAATTCCAAAAAAAGTGGAGTGTTCCTTTAAGAAAAAGGGTTCCCAAACTTTTGAAAGGGGTTATTTTAACAATTTCTGCTATTTTTTTGTCTTGTGGACTAAATGTAAACATCTTTTATGTAAACTGCCTACAGCTTAATTCCAAAGCTACATTAAGTACTTTTATATTGATCAGTCCAGCGAAAACAGAACAAAGGTTAAATAAAGGTTAATTAAAATGACTGTTTCTTACCTTCTTGTCCATTTGCCATTTGCTTGTCCACATGGTGCCAGGACAACTGTCTCTCTCTGAATGTGAGCAAAACTAAAGAGCTGATCATGGACTTTAGGAAGAGACAGCAGCAGCCCTACACTCCTCTTATGATCAGTGGGACCCCTGTGGAGAGGGTGAGTAGCTTCAAGTACCTCGGTGTAAACATCTCCGAGAACCTGACTTGGACTACACACATCCAAACACAGGTTAAGAAAGCCAGGCAAAGACTGTACCATCTGCGACAGCTGAGGAAATTCAGGGTCTCACCAGCAATCCTGAAAACTTTCTATTCAGGGACCATAGAAAGTGTATTGACTCAGTGCATCTCAGTGTGGTATGGAAACAGCTCCAATCAGGACTGCAAAGCACTACAGAGAGTTGTGCGCTTAGCTGAGCGCATCTCAGGGTCTGCTCTCCCCTCTCTGCAGGACATCTACCTCAAACGCTGCAAATATAGAGCTGTTAAAATCTTCAAGGACTCTAATCACCCTGGTAACCGTCTATTCACTTTGCTTCCATCTGGTAACCGCTTCCGTAGCCTGATGGCAAAAACTGAGAGACTTAGGAGGAGCTTCTTCCCCCAGGCCATCAGGCTCCTAAACTCCAACTCTGTGTCATAACATCACTTGACTCCATGTAAATATCACCATATCAATAAGCTATTCATAATTTTTCTCTACCTCATATTGCTGCTATTTAAATACCCTGTACAACTTTTGCACATTCCTCTTATTACTAAGTCAACAACATACTGACCTGCACATTTATATCTATATTTTTTTATCTTTTATTTTATTATTTTATTTTTTTCTACTTTTCTTTTCTTAATATTTGTATTCTTTATAATTGCACTGTCCTTGGAGCGGACCTGACCTACATTTCACTGCTGGTTATACTCTGTATAATTATGTATGTGACGAATAAAAAAATCTTGAATCTCTTGAATGTTGGAAACGAGATTTAAGTATCAGAGCCAGGTTTTGTTGAATCACATTCAGATTTGTATTTTTGATTTAATTTACTTTGATTTCGTCACTAACAGATCATCCTCTGAATGATAGTTCAGTTCAGTTTTATTCATACAGCACATTTAAAAACAACCATGGCTGACCAAAGTGCTTAACAATGTCTGGAAAAACTCACACACCAACAAGACAAATACAGTAAAAATGTCACAATGTCTCAGCTCAGCTCAAAATAAAAGCCAAGGAATACAGGTGTGTCTTAAGTAATGAGGGGACCTATTAGGCTCATTTTTACAAGATGTAAAATAAGTCTATTATGTCCCCAGAGTGTGTATGTGAAGTTTTGGCTCAAAATACCCGACAGATCTTTTTTTATAGCTTGTTAAAATTGTCACTTTTAGGGTATGAGCCAAAAACGCTCTGTATTTGAGTATGTTGCTTTAATGCAAATGAGCTGGTGCTCCTGGAGAAAAGGGTGGAGCTTCAAGAGGTCAAGCTCCCGCATTGACTTGGTCAGTGTCGTGTCATAGCTGGGGACGTGGCGTCGGGGGAAACAATGGTGTTTACCCAGTATGGCCTAGATTAAATCATGTTTACCGCTCGACAGAGCCAGATATAGAAAAACTGAGCCGTATTGGGACGGATTGTCCATACACTATATGTGACTGGACAAACGACCCAACGGAATGGCCAGAGGTGTTGCTACTCACAGAGCAACATGAAGAATTACAGGTCCCTGGAGGCTCACAATTTTTTCACCAGTGGCTTTGTGGAAGTGGTTTTACATCACAAAATACCAGGGAGCGACAAGTATTTATTTTGTTGTGATGTGTTGTGATGTTGTTGTTGTGAAGCCGTCTTGGAGGGTTACTGAAAAGCCCCATCAGACCTGGGCTGCGGTGCAGGGGGACGGAACTGTAATGACAGAGATTAAAATCTCTTTTCCAGGAATGTCCTGGCCAAGTTAGGCAGCCGAGTTTGCATATACAAATAAAAAACATAGTTACAACAAACATTGCAAACTAGGGCTGCCCCCAAATAGTCGACTAAACGTTAGTCGATATGAAGAGGGCTTGGTCGAATACATTTTCATTAGTCGGTTAGTCGCAAAAAAAAATCACGTGAAATTACGCATTCAGGGGCTGCGCAGTTGGTGTATGGTGTATGACATCAAAGCAACGAGAGATCAACGCGATCTCGTGCCTCGCGGTATACCAAAGCGCACTTGTGGGAGAGGTGTCTGGCTGATGCTAATAATTATGTCAGGAAAAAAGTCCAAAGTGTGGGATCATTTTGAAAAGTCGAAGGACGACCCTAAAAAGGCTTAATTTCCTTTTTGTAGTGTTTCTGTTTGCTATCCGTTAGGCTATAAAAAAAAAACGGGTATTTTTATAACGGGTAGGCTATACAAATAAATAAATACATATTTTTATTTATTCGTTTTTATATAATGCAGAAGTTGTTTTTTATTCTGTTAGAAAAATGAGTCTGATGTTTGCAATTTGTTGTTTCAGGTCAAGACTCGTCCGTCGTCTTAACGACAGTTTGCGGCTTTGCTCTGATATTTTTGATTTGTATTAGTGTTCTTTAAATTATTTGTTCCACATTTTGTCTTAAATATAGTTGTTCTAAACAATTTAATCAAATACTTAGGCTGTTAATTTGTTTGCCTTCTTTTTTATTCTAAGTTTTGGCGTTGTGCGATGTGCCATGCGCATTTATTAAATTGTTCGTTTTTGTTAATTTTCCTTTTGAACAATATAAAAATTATATACATTTTCCACTGTATTTTTATACCAAACAGCGTTTTTGCTACAGTATTTATTTGTTTTTGTTTTTTGCCTTGTTTTGTACTAGGCCTAAGTTACTAATACGTTTATTTGATTTATTTTAAAGAACGAATTTTAGTTTATTTTATTCAAAACTGTTTTTTTTTTTTTTTGTTTGTTTGACATGTAACTGTTACAGTTTGTATTTTTGATAATAAATTATTAAAATGCACAGGCAGTCTGATTGCTGTTTTTATGTTATAATTAGCCTATAACATTCCGGCCACTGATTTTTGTGTCCGTAAGCGCTGTATACTTTAAACGCTTTACTATTCTGTTTTAAGCGCTTAATTTTCATTTTGAACGCGCTAATATCATGCTTTAGCATTTTCTGTCATATGGAAGTGTTAAACTTCAAATTGGACTGTACCTTTCCTTGTATATACGCAAGTTATTATATTAATATCATAAATGAACGATTATTCGACTAATCACTAAAATGCAGGAGTGTTAGTCGACTAGGAATATCTTTAGTCGGGGGCAGCCCTATTGCAAACCAACATATAACCAGTTACAAACAATTACACAACGTTAAGTTGCTCTCTAGAATACATAGTAAGGACTTAAAATAATTATAAGACACCAAGTTTTGTAACTTCATCTCCTTTTGGTGAAGGTATTATAATATATCATTAATTATATTTACTTCAATTAAATATAGTGCAGTGTTTTTCAGTTCATTTAGCAGCAGGTTAAACTGAGCTGCAGGTGTTCAGTGAATGAGATGCAGGCTTTTAAGCTAAAATACAGGGGTTCTGTGGATTCACTGGTTGTGATTCAAACTCTTGATGTCTACAACAGCAGCGAACAGACTTCATCATATTACGAACATCAGGTCTCATGAACAAGTACAGCACACAGTCAGCAAGTGGATTCACATACATGAGCAATTCTGCACAGAGGAGACATTTCTTAACAAAACTGTCATTGGGAAAAAAAAGTTGAATTAATAATATAATCACATAAGGCAGAATGAGAAATGTGTAAGTCAACAGCACCAGGAACAAACTGCCCAAAATTAATTTGCGTTTGAGAGCAGTCAGAGATATTGTGTGGGAAAGACCTCGCCAAGTGCCAGCAAAACAGAGAATGATGATGGGGTAGGGAATTAAACACGCTATACACCAGGGTAGATCTTCAAAAATTATACAAGGGGGTTTCACTTTTGCAAAGATCAGAGGCACCATCCAGACGATCACAGAAATAAAACAGGAGAGTTTGAGTGAATGGTGAGATTTGTACCAGACAGGATGAGAAACCAGAAGATATCGTTCAAAAGCAACACATGCCATAAAATACAGACCCACAATCAAAGAATAGTCATATGCACTAAATAGTACCTGTGTCCATGAGATTGCTGTTCCTATTAACATACAAATGACCTGTATGAGATCTGAAAGTATCAAATTACTAACAAAAACTGAAGCAGCAGGCCGAGATTTGATGAGGAAACACAATGCGATCAGAGTTAAGATCATGACTGGAATCTCAACGACTGAAAGGACACAGACAAATACAGATTCCGTATAATCTTTTTTAATTTGTAATTTCTTCGACTCCCAATAACGTGAATCATAATCTGATGCAGTTGAGTCATTGATGCTGGTGTTATGTTGTCCCATTGTTTCACAAATTCCTGAGAGGAAGCAGTAAATAACAAACTAGTTATTAAATATCTCATTGTAAAATTTTATTATTTGTAAAAACAGATGATCTGATGTTTCTTCTGTCTAAATGTTGTCATTCAAATGGGTCATGTGTGATGTTACAGGGATAGTTCACCCAGAAATGAACACCGTGTCATCATTTACTCACCTCATGTTGTTTCAAACCTGAATAATTGTTCATCTTCTGAACACAAATAAAGATATTTTTAATGAATTCTGAGAGATTTTTGTCCCTCCACTGACTGTCAACACAACAGCCAGTTTGATGATTAAAAAAAATTTAATGAATTGTCCAAATTGTCTGAAGACATTTGATCACTTTATCTGATGAACAGATTTAATTTAGGCTTTTATTCACATATTTACACTGATCAGCAAACATAAGTCAAGTCAAGTGACCTTTATTTATATAGAGCTTTTAACAATACAAATTGTGTCAAAGCAACTGCACAATATCAAAATAGGAAAATAGTGTGTCAATAATGTAAAATGACAAGATTAAACACTAAATGTTCAGTTAAAGGCATTTCATTATTGAATTCAGTGATGTCATTGTCCAGCTTATATAGTATCTGTGCAATCAGGTCGACCATATCACTGGAAATAAAGTGTCCTGAACTGAGAAAGCCAGAGGTGACAGCGGCAAGGAACCAAAACTCCATCGGTGACAGGATGGAGAAAAAAACCTTGGGAGAAACCAGGCTCAGTCGGGGGGCCAGTTCTCCTCTGGGCAAATGAACCAGCAGTTTGTTCCAACTGCAGCAAAGTAGATTTGAGGGCCCAACTGGTTCCAGTGGTCTTTTCCCGATGGCGGGGTCCTCACTGGGGATCTGTCTCTGGGGCTCATCTCTGTGTCCTGGTCTCCGCTGACGTTCAGGGCTGTAGAGGTCATCTGTGGGTGCTGATCCACCATCAGATCAGGATACAAACTGGATCTGGTGACTGCAGTGACCATCTGGGCTGGATACGGACCGGATCGGGTGGCTATGGGGACCTCGGAATAAGAGAGAAACAGACTAATATTAGCATAGATGTCAATCTTCTTACGATGTAACAAGTGTGTTATGGAAAGTGTTCTCGGTTCCAGTTGACCTAGTTAATGCAGCCTAACAATCCTTTTAACGGATTTGAATATTAGAAGCATAATAGTGTGTTATGTGTAAGCCAGGTTAAAGAGATGTGTCTTTAATCTAGATTTAAACTGACAGAGTGTGTCTGCCTCCCGAACAGTGTTAGGTAGATTGTTCCAGAGTTTGGGTGTTAAATAGGAAAAGGATCTGCCGCCCGCAGTTGATTTTGATATTCTAGGTATTATCAAACGTCCAGTCATACCTGATGTATACGTGTGTTATTTAAGTGTTTCTGCTTCTTTCTATGGAATCAAGAATAAAAAAAACACAATCAGTAGTCAAGGGTCTTGTTTTACCACAGAATATCAGTGTAGTTGAACATCTGATGTTGGTGCAGCGCTCTCAGAGGAAAACAGTTGGAAGAGACTGAAAGTCAGCAGGATTCATCATCTGTGGTGCAGGTATCTGATTCAATAAAATACTAACCAAAAAAAAACAAAGAAAAGAAAAAACATTTGTGAGCATGTTTATTTTAGTAGCATATATATATATATATATATAGGTTTTGTAGCCATAGCATGATTTGTACTATCGTAAAAAAAAAAGAAATTTTATTTTTGAGAAACTAATTATTATTGTTTAGCACGTTATTAAAATCTATTTTTGAACAGAGTAGGCTATTAATAATAAACATATTCTAAACATACTTAGACTCGTAGCATTCATCATGTTACAGTGTACTCTCATATTACTTTTATTGTTTTATAAAGAGCATGAAAACATCATCGTGCCGTAAGAAATTCAAATACAATGAATTGCCCGTCATATTCAAAATGTTTTACTGGATTTCAAACATTTTAGTCAGGATTTAAAGTTTGGGAAAAACCCAACTATGATTTTGTAGTCATATAGCCATCCTGAACATCATGTATGATTTTATATTATAGAAGATATGATTCTGCAGTCATAGACTCACGCATGCTTTGTACTATAAAAGGATGTACTTTGTACTATAAAAAAATATATTTTATATCTGAGAACTAATTGTTATCGTTTAGCATGCTATTGAAATATATTCGTGAACAGATATTATTAATAATAAACATGGTCTAAACTTTCTTAGATGCGTAGCATTCATCGTGTTGTAGTTTGGGAACAACCCAACTAGTAATGTGTTCAAGTTTATGTCACAATAACAGTTAACTAATGCAAAACATAAACATTACTTACTCATCAGATCGATCTTCTCTTCTGGATGAAATATTGTTCTTCTTTTGAGGGAACTCCAGCCTTTACTCAGCGCGTCTTCTGAATAAATACCTGGGGTTATGTTTGTTTTCTACTAAAAGAGACTAAAAGTAATCAGATCTAGCAGTTTTTAATGCTTCTCTGTAGGAGAGGGTACTTTCCCGCCAAGCAATACAAAATACCTCTAGTTTACTTTTCCTCCAGCTGCGCTCCATTTTCCCGGGCTGCTCTCTTTAGGGCGCGAGTGTGCTCATTATACCACGGTGTTGAACTCTTTTCCTTAATTTTCCTTAAGTGTAAAGGAGCAACCGTATCTAGTGCTAGAAAAGAGCGAGTCCATAGTTTCTGTTACATCATCAAGTTTTTCTGCGCTGTTGGATATGATATAAGATAGAGATTCAACAGAAAAGTGAAGCTCATAAACAGAACCTCATTGGTTCTTCTGGATCTCAAACGTGCTGCGAAACACAAGAATGATCCTCATTGATTCTGACACAAGCAAGTGTGCTTGAGCTTCTGTTGGCCATGACTACTGTGTGCTGATTCATGTTTATCTGTGAATAAAAGACTCAATTAAATCTGTTCAGCAGATAAATCAATCAAGTCTCTTCAGAAGATGCAGACTGAACCGCTCAATTCATCTGGGTTTCTTTATGAACTCTGTGTTGACCGTCAGTGGAGGGACAGAAATCTCTCAGATTTCATTAAATATATCTTCAGTTGTGTTCTGAATGTGAAGAAAGCCTTACGGGTTTTGGAACAACAAGAGTGAGAGAATGATGACAGAATTTTAATTTTTGTGTGAACTAACCATTTAAAACACATTTCAGGTTTAATATTAAGAAATGTGCATTGTGTAAGTAGGACTCCAAATAAAGTTGAATTATCATTTGTATATCAGTAAGTCTCAGGCAATTTGTCAGTAAAATGTTAATAGATTTGATCTACACTTAGTATGAAATAAATGTATTTTAAATATTACTTTTTATTTTTAAAAAGTAACATTGAAATATCTCTGTCAATATCATAAGAATGTTATTCTGAATATTCAGTACTTCAGCACAACTGCTAGTGTGATATTGCTTTAATAAAATAGTTCAATAAACAAGCAATAAATACTGAACAACTTACATTAATGCCAGAACTTGGCCAGTTGGTTTGTTTGTTTTTCCACAGAGAAGTTGAGCGTTATATTCTCCACTGCAGTGTTTGAAGCACTCTTTACTCACTCAGGATCCACTCCACACCGTAAAAACACTCCAAACGCTGTTGATCTGATGGAGAACATAGTTCAGATACAAACTAAAGTCAATCCACTTTTAGTCCATTCAGTATAACTGTATCATTTCTGATGGAAATAGTGAGATCTTACTGTGATGTAAGGATCAAGACGACTGGGGAAGCTGCAGTGAATGCTGTTTATCGAGTAACAGTTGTAACAGACGCTGAAATAAGACGAGTAATGACAAATAAAATAAATAGTCAAAAAGGGTAGTTTGAGTGATTTCTTTTTACTTAAGTACACTAAAAACACTAAGAATGTTTTCTAGTTTATTGTTCACAGTGTTTTTCACTTCCTCAATCAAATAAGAAACCTGCAAATACTAAGAGAAAGCACAAATACTCAGACTTTATTCATTCTCTTGCTGCTTTCTGAACTCAGATGTTTTCTTTAGGAAACAGAAATCTGTTGTTATTCCATTCAGTGATGATAATAAAACTGAAATTGCACAGACTTTTAATTAATTAGTTTGATTAACTACAAACAATCAGTGATACCAGAAATACAAATATAGTTAACACCATATGAACTCATACATGAGATAACATGACCTAAACTGCAATCATAACGACAAATACAAGACAGATGATTATGAGCTGATCACCTCATTATTGAACACAACCCCTAAAATGAGAAGTGGCTCTGACAAGGACCTGAAAGAAAACCCCCAAAGCTACATTAAACAATATACACATGATCTTACCTGAATCAGACTGTGGCTTGAAGATGTTCATCAGTAGATGATGGTGTCTGTGAGCTGATGGTGGTTCTTTTAAAGTCTGAATTCACTCCAGAAACAGCGGAGAATGGAGAGTGATTCTGCCAGATAACGAGCAAATTAACAAAGATGCATTAAACATAATGGATGCTTAATGCACATGCAACCGCAACTTTCAAATGTACCACCATTACGTTGCATGACATCAGAAATGAAACCAAAGGCGTTTCATTGCAGACAGTGATATTTGTGAAGCACCACATCAGTACACTACTGTAAAGAGATCTTCAGTAAATGAAAAGCACTACAAAAGAAAAGTTTAAAATGCCAAAGATTTGAATATGATCACAAAATACAGCATATTTACAGTAAAAATCAATCAATCAATAAATTCAGCATCCTCAGCCACATTGCATGACAGCATTGATAATGACCATATTTGTCATACTATAGCAGTTTCTGAGTCTTCTGATAAAAGACTTCCTCCTCTAGACAGTCATGTCTCAGATCTGCAGAAATACAGTACATGTAAGAAGTGATTGGCATCAAATCAGTTTGATGGTGATGAGTCTGAGGGTGTTCAACATGTGCTACAGTGTTCAGAATGGGCATACATACATACATATATATATATATATGACATGGGAACAAAGAACTTTTAAATAAAACTAAGAAAAGTAGAAGAAAATAAATAATATTAGCATGTGGTATACATCTGGAACAGAATACTGTGTAATACTGTAAAATGTGTAAATATATGTATTCACATAATATGTAATAATTGTGTCTTTCTCAGGTACTGATAATTGAATAATAAAAACAGGTGTTCATTTATGTCTTTAAGCTGGAAATGGCATGGGGGGGGGGGGGGGGGGGGTTATGCTTATCTGCTACACACAGTCTGGTCTGATCAATGATCTGGATCGGTACATCAGAAATCAACACCTCAATGGAGGTTTTCTGGTCAGTACGTCTACATTGTGTTGTTTGGCCAAGTGCACAGTCTAAATGCAGATATAAACACACACACACTATATTTACGTAAAGCCACTTTTTGTTGTTTCTCAAGTCTACAACTGACTGTCATGTTAGCCCCTTTAACTGTGTCCCATGCTGCTGAGTGAAACTCGTGATTGTTTGTTGTAATCGGTGCATGATCACTTCTGTCGTTCTATGTTTTCCTGCTCATCATGGACTGACTGCACGTGTCCACGTTCTTTAAAGCTTTAGGCATGAAGGTTTTTAACTGTATAACTGGTTTGATTTCTGTCATTAGTAATCTCTTCCTCTGTTGTGTGGGTGTGTTTCCCTCAAGACATTATCAGAAGCTTGATTTGTGTTAAAGCTTAATGGATTCAGCTGTGGTTGCATATTTCCTGATTTCTCATCAAAATAAATGTATTATGGACACTGGAGGGAAGTCATATGTGTGTGGAATGAGTTTCAGATATAAAGTTACCACATGAGAATTCACTCAGAGAATTGTAATTAAATGTCATACGTGTGGAAAGGGTTTCAGAGACAGGAATCAGCTTAAGAATCACATTAAGAGGCTTTTCATGTGCAATCAAAGACTTGCATAAACAAATCGATCTTTGAGGTTCACACTAGACAGAAAGCCTCGATCGATTCATCTCCCCCACAGATACATCTGAAATGTCATTGTGAAAGTTCTCAATACAAATATAAACAATTTGTTAGAAAACTAAATCTGACTTTTCCATTTCTGACAATTCATGCATTACATGCGTCCCATTTGGAAGCTACTAACACTACCCCAATTCACAGGAGCAGCGTGTGAACAGGACTTTTATTTTGGCGCGGTGGTGTGACGTCATAAGCACGCGCCGCGCTCCTGCATCTGTTGAGACTGGACGGAAAAAAGGTTTGTGTTTAAAGCGTCTCTCACTTAAACTCCGTTCAATCAACTCGAAAGTTGTACAAGCGATGGGAAATGACTTGTTTATTATTGACGCATTATCTAAGATACACGAAGGTAATGTTTGTGAGTAAATGAGTAACGCAGAAGTAGCATCATAAACCGAGCCGTTTCTCATGACAACGCTGATTATTACGGCATTTTAGGGCTGGCATTTCTTATAAAAACTATTAATCATATTCTCAGCGTTAACACGAATTATCTTCAACCTGCTGAAATATTTCCCTTCTGGTAACAGTATGTTTAAAGTACAGTTTTACAGTAATTTGACTGATAACCATGCTGCATGTGTGCATTTATACTGAATATTTTTAGACTATTGTTTTTCATACAAGTAGGCTATATAAAAACCATAGTTATATTTTTACCATGGTATTGAGGTGCTGGGCTATATGTGGTTTTAATTGTGTTTATCATGATTTAAATGTGTGCTACTATGGGAGACCAATGCTTAAAAAAACAAAAAAAAACTTGCTACAATTATTACAGATTTTGATAATGAACAAAACTAACTCATAACTCAAGCCACAATCAAATGTGCATTTCTAAGAGACAAAAAAGTGATATTATTATTAATATTATTATTAATAATAACAGGCAACCCAAACCTGTTTCTTGATTTGACTCATCATTACTCATTAGAACATGCAGAAACTAAGAAATACATTTTTCTATTTAGATATAAGGAAAATTAATGGTCTGGTTTCTACAACTTTCACTTTGGAGCAAAAATCTGGCTTGAAACTTGAACAAATAAAGATTTTACATTTATCGTGACTAGAGAGCGACCGATATATCGATTTACCGATATTTTTCCCGATATCTAAGCATTTTTCCATAATCGGATATCGGTTTTGTAATATCGGATTCACTGATAAACAGTGAGATCAGTGGGAAGAATGAGTCTAGAGCCCTGCGTGAAAGACTGCTAATTCTTAAAACATTTTTTGTTAAGATGACTGAAAGGAGGTAAATCCAAAGTATGGACTTGCTTCACGCAGTCATTTATTTACGTTATAACGGTAAATAAATATCGGTTCTGCATATCGGTTATCGGGCACATAAACTCGCGAACAATCGGTATCGGTTATAAAAAATCAATATCGGTCGATCACTAGGCTGAGGCTCATCAATATTAACAGCGGCTGAAAACACTCTTTATTTCATGTCAATAGTTCTGTTCTCACCTCATTTATTATGCTGATGTCTTCAGATCTCCTGTAATTTGCCACTTCAAGCTCATTTCATTGGTGTCAGCAGACTGAGGGGATTTGTTTAGGCCGGAGACTGTGGTGGCGCGATCCAGCTCGGGTGGTTCTGCTAGGCAGTCGCCAAGAAGTTCAGACAGCAGGTTAGACACGTACCCCCTAGTGTTCTTTCCTTCAGTGCCCTGGTAAACCTACAATTAATATATTTTGGTGCTTCAAGCGAGATATAAGATCTTCTATGCAAGGTTATTTTCGTAAACTAAAACTAAGACGAAAACGATTGATGAAAAAACTATTTCGTAAACTGAAATTAAATAAAAATATCAAAATATTTAAAAAACTAAAACGAAATGAAACATCTTGTGATCACTGCCAAACTTTCCAACAAATAAATATGCATAGGCTAAATCACATCATACACACGCTTATAATTCTTCATAAATAAAGAAAATAACATATTCAAATGTGAGCCTTTAAATAGGCCTACGATTGCCGTTATTATTGAATTTCATTAGTCCCACACAGTTATGATTTATGCGCGGATGTTCATGGAAAAGTGTGCAAGACGCGACACTTACAGTATCATGATTAAATAAGAAAAAAGACACAATCAAATTAGGCTACGTTTATTTTCATGTTAAATATCTCAACACACCATTAGATATGACATTAAGCCCAACTTGTGTAGATGTATGTAGTAAAAAAGGCTTGCTTCCTTTGGTGTATATTTGTATACTTTTACCATCTATCAATCTCCGCATGAAAAAATAAGAACAAAAATATTAGTGAAACTAAAAAAAACTCGCTGATCGTAGCTGCCTGTTTTGTTAGGGTCGCACCAAACGATTCAGTTGAAGACCGGATTGGTTCCAGAGAGCTATTTAGAAGTGCAACAGATCCCCCTGACAGTCATGTCTTTTCTGAATTTTTCAAGCTCTTTAACAACAGATTCGATCGTAAGCTGCGAGGATGCATGTTGAGTTTGAGCCGCCTGTTCTCGTAGACATGCTCGTAATTCAAAATTGCGAAGGCATGGGTTTTCACAAATAGAAAGATAGATGTAATGCCTTTGATGTGCTGATAAAATAAGGTGTATTCTGAAAAGATTACATGTAATAACATGGAGCGTAGACACTGTGCATCTCACCTCCGCATTACCAAACCGGAAGTCCTCCCAAGGGTTTCTACTCTGTTTCTGTCACCAATGGAGAAAACAAAAATGGGTTTACAGCAACAACAAAAAAACTTTTCAGGCATATTTAGAAGAAGAATCATTTGATGACATGTTCAAACACCTGCGTTTAAGGATCAGAGTGCAGCCCAAAAATACTCATTAATTGCCCATTTAAATCTCTGTACCTTGATACTATCCTTCAAAGCACTAGCTTTTATTTATCAGCAAGAACTTTGTAATCATTTAAAATAGCCTAATAAAATTAAGTATGATCTTTTTTTTTGTATTCAGTATTTTATTAAGAACAGTTCAGAATAACTATAACTAATGACTAAAGAATAACTATACACACATTTGCACTTGCATATGAAAATATATCACTTTGGTCAATTTAATTTGTTCCAGACACTAAAATTTGACATCTGGTCTTTGACCCTATAAAAACAAACTCGGTAAGTGATATATTTTTTATTTTAGCAGATCAGCTCCTCCCACACTGGAACTCATCATCAGTGAAGCTCCTCCCATCCGCAGTGAAGCTCCTCCCATCAGCAGTGAAGCTCCTCCCACTGTGGTTCAGTAATAAATGCTGGAAGATTCCCATCAGTTCAGAAGTGAAGAGCTGAAATCTGATTAAAGAGGACAGAGAGAAGATGAGCGATCCAGAGCCCTGCAGAATCAAACACACTGAAGATACTCAACAACAAACAGGTTGCTCTTTCTTTATTCTTCATTCATGATGCTGAAGAACATTCATGTTAGAAAGATTCAAGCACTTCATCACATTTAGATAAAGAGCTCAATTATGAAATGGATGGAGTTTCAGCAGATATTTAGTATGTTGGATACAACATTGTATGTTTTGTTATATTTTATAAGCAATAAGCAACATATCAAGTAAATGGACTTTCCAGACTGTCTGACAGGGTTGTAAGAATAATTTAACATTCTGGGGTCTGAGGCGAGTTTGGGGCCCTTGACATGCCCATCAGGGGATATTTGTGCTTGTTTCAGCTACTTATAACATAATATTGACCAACATGTATTTTTTTGTATTCAGCACAAACTGAGCTACAATAATACATGACCAAGATGGATGTACATATGAACGGCGCGAGCCACGAGGGGCCGGGATTGCATTAGAGATAATGAGTTAGACGGGAAAGACTGAACACCGTATTACATACGGATTACTTCATCACAGAATGTTTGTTTTTGATAAGACTTACTTTATAGAAAGCTTGAAGTGTTTACTTTCAAATAGAGTGAACTCCCCATGTTTCTTTGAGTATTTGCTGAGTTAGTTCATTTTAGTTACTTGTTTCAAAAAGCAGTTCGTGGAGATGGAGAAGACAAAGAGCGCACCCAGTTTTTCTTTTTTTTTCCAAAACCACAAAGTTTTGTTGTAATCAGGAGTGTACACAAAAAAGTAGACACTTAACAGTTTCGATTGATGTATAACACTTATTTGTGTGACCAAAATCAGTATTTCTGGTAAGAAAAAAGATGAGCTTGTCTCGCCGGTGAGACAGCCGACCCCAGAGGGATAAAGGGATAGTTCACCCATAAATGAAAATTCTGTCATCATTTACCCACCCTCAGGTTGCTCCAAACCTGTATACATTTCTTTATTCTGCTGAACACAAAGGAAGATACTTGGAAGCTAAACAGATATTGCCCCTCCATTGACTATTATAGTATTTATTTTTCCTGCTATGGAAATAAATGGGGAGCGAGATCTGTTTGGTCCCTTTAACTTAACATTAGATGATTGATAGTACTCACTACAACAAAATTTAATTTGCATTTATTCATTTAGCAGATGCTTTTATCCAAAGCGACTTGCAATTGTGGAATACAATATGCGATACATTATAAAGAGGCAAACAGACACATGAAGTGCTTATAATACAAAGTTCCAGGCATTGTTCCAAGCAAATGCTAGCTAGACAGGGAGATGATAAAGAAAAAGAGCAAAGTAAATGAAAGAGAGTAAAGTTTTTTTTGTTTTTGTTTTTTTTAAGATGAAGTCAAGTGATGACGGAAGAGATGAGTGTTCAATTGTTGCTTGAAAATTGTCAGGGATTCAGCATTCCGGATAGGGGTGGGAAGTTCATTCCACCAGCCAGGAACGGTGAATGAAAACGTTCTGGAAAGTGATTTTGTGCCTCTCTGTAATGGCATCACGAGGCATCGTTCACTCGCAGATCTCAGTTTTCTGGACGTTATGTAGATTGTCATAAGTGAGTGGAAGTAGGAGGGTGCTGAGCCAGTGGCTGTTCTATATGCAAGCATCAGTGTCTTGAACTTGATGCGAGCTGCAACCGGGAGCCACTGCAGGGAGATAAAGAGAGGTGTGATGTGGGCCCTTTTGGGCTCGCTGAAGACAAGTCGTGCCGCTGCATTCTGAATCATCTGTAAAGGTTTGATTGCACGTGATGGAAGTCCAGCTAGAAGAGCATTGCAGTAGTCCAGTCTAGAAATGACACGGGCCTGGACAAGAAGTTGTGCAGCATGCTGTGTAAGGAAGGGCCTGATCTTTCTAATGTTGTGCAATGCAAACCTCAGAATGCAGCGGCACGACTGATCTTCAACGAGCCCAAAAGAGCGCATGTTACACCTCTCTTCATCTCCTTGCACTGGCTACCAGTGGCAGCTCGCATCAAGTTCAAGACACTGATGCTTGCATACAGAACGACCACAGGCTCAGCACCCTCCTACTTCCACTCACTATTACGAACCTACATCCCCTCCAGAAGTCTGAGATCTGCTAGTGAGCGACGCCTTGTGGTACCATCACAGAGAGGCTCAAAATCACTCTCCAGAGCATTCTCGTTCACCATTCCTGGCTGCTGGAATAATCTTCCCACCCCTATCCGGAACGCTGGATCCCTGTCAATCTTCAAGCAACAACTGAAAACTCATCTCTTTCGGCAGTACTTGTCTTCATCCTAAACTCAAAAAAAAAAACTTTCCCTCTATCCTTCTCTCCCTCCCTTACTAGCTTGTACTTATTTGAACAATGACTGAGACTTGGTGTTTTGAGCACTTCCTCTGTCTGATTGCCTCTTCAAGATGAATCGCTTTTTGTATTCCCCAATTGTAAGTCGCTTTGGATAAAAGCGTCTGCCAAATGACTAAATGTAAACCTGCAAGATCGAGCAGTTTTTGCAATGTGGTCTTTGAAAGTCAGCTGGTCATCGAAAATTACACCAAGATTTCTGACTGAACTTGGAGTAATTGTTGATGAACCTATCTGGATGGTAAAAGCATGCTGTAGAGTTGGGGTGGCAGGGAAGACAAGAAGCTCAGACGTGGCCAGGTTGAGCTGTAGGTGATCTTCTTTCATCCATGCCGAGATGTCCGCCAGGCAGCCTGAGTACAGCTACCGTTGGATCATCAGGTCGAAATGAGAGAGAGAGCTGTGTGTCATCAGCATAGCAATGATAGAAGAAACCATGTGCTTGTATGATGGAACACAGTGATGTAGTGTTCGTGTACCCAGGGCACCCTGAAAGACCTACCATTGAGATGGGATTCAAACCAGCGAAGTGGAATCCCTGTGATGCCCAGTGATGAGAGGGTGGACAGGAGGATCTGATTATTAACAGTGTCAAAAGCAGCAGATAGATCCAACAGAATGAGAACTGATGACTTTGAAACCTTGCGGATTGCTAAAGCTGATTCCGTGACTGAGAGTAGCACAGTCTCAGTTGAATGTCCACATCTGAAACCTGATTGCTTAGCATCCAGTAGGTTATTCTTTGACACAAATGAGGATAACTGGTTGAAAACAACTCGTTCAAGCGTTTTCACTATAAATGGAAAGAAACTATCTGTAAGTGAAGTGTTTAATGTAGGTTTTTTGAGCAGTGGGGTTACCCGAGCCTGCTTGAATGCAGTTGGGAAGATCTGTGAGGAGAGATGTGTCTGAGTGCTGGTAAGAGTGTAGGAGAGATAGCTTTGAGAAGGTGTGAGGGGATTGGGTCGAGAGGACGTGTTGTAGGATGGCTGGAGAGGAGAAGTTTGGATACTTCTGCCTCAGTGAGGGACAGAAAGAGAAGAGGGGAGTTTTAGCAGTAGATGTGGTTGGTTTGAGTTCCTGCGTGTGTGGAGCTGAGAACTAGCTGCTGATTGAAAGTCATTGGCTGTTAAGGAGGTGGTGGGGGACAGAGGAGAGAGCTGAATGTTTTGAAGAGATTGCGCGTGTCTGATGCGCTGTTGATCTTGTTGTGGAAGTGTGAAGCCTTGGCAGTGTGAACTTCAGCAGAGAAAGAAGAAAGCAGAGACTGATAGATACTCAGGTCTGACGGATCTTTTGATTTGTGCCATTTTCTCTCAGCTGCCCTCAGTTTGGAGCGATGTTCACGAAGAACATCAGATAACCAGGGGTTAGAAGGGGCAGCACGAGCTGGCCTGGAGGAGAGAGGATATTGTCTAAACGAAGTTAAAGTGGAGCACAAAGTGTCAGTTGCAGCGTTCACATCTAGAGATGAGAAATGGGTAGGTGAGGGAAGAGACAAGGACACTACAGGGGAAAGATGTGAGGGTGAAAGTGAATGAAGGTTTCGTCTAAAGGTAACTGGTAGAGGTGTTGGTGGCTCGGAGGTAGCAAGATGTAGGTTAAATGTAATGAAGTAGTGGTCAGAGGTGTGTAGGGGTTTTACCAAAATGTTGACTGCAACACAATTGCGTGTGTAAATGAAGTCCAGTTGGCTGCCAGATTTGTGCTTGTGGTGGTAAAGGGGTGGTCACAGTCACACTGCACTTTTCGTTCCATTGACTTCCATTCATACGCGTGCGAATGCGTCAGACCGGAAACGCAAGCCTGTGCGAAAAAGTTTTGCTTTTCGCTGTGTTCCAAAGTTCAAACTTGGTGAACTCTGGCCTGCGAATACGTGAACAGCAGATCAATACGTCACAGCATGACCTCGTATCTGAATTAAAAGAACAAATTTAAAACTGCAGCACTGCAGGCGAGTGGAGTACATTGTATGTTTTGTGTTGAATTAAAGTTTTTGCACAGCGTGATGTCATATCACGACCATTGCAGCATGCAAAACGATTTTGCATGCTCAAAGTCTAGTGTGAAGACTTTGGCATTTTAAGTCTAATGATGCTAGGAGTGAATGGAAATTTGCAGCATAAGGTTTGTTCAAATGAATGTTGAAGTCACCAAAGACTATAAGTGGACTATCATCCTCGGGGAATGAGGACAACAGGCCATCCAGCTCTTCTAGGAAGGTGCCCAATTGGCCAGGAGGGTGATAAATGACTACAACATGTTTTACTGGAGCTGTCACAGTAATAGCATGAGATTCCAATGAGTAATTATTGCATAGGGGCGTGTAGGTTGAGTGTTTCCATTTGTTGGAAATGAGACCAGTACCTCCACCCCTCCTAACCTGACGGGAGGTGTGAGAGAAGAAGTTGTTAGAAAGAGCAGCAGGGGTTGCTGAGTCTTCTGGATGAGTCCAGGTCTCGGTCAAGCCCAAGAGGCTGAGTGCAGTTTGGGAAGCAATAGCAATAGGTTAAAGTCGTGCAGGAAAAAGTTTCAGGTCTTTACACTCGTATGTCTTCACACAAGGAGGCTGAACGCTAGAGCTGAGACGCTTAGTTCGCAGACACTTCTGCACCAGTAAACTACGCTCATCTACATAGCAATCTTATTGAGTGGGAACAGCTGTCCACGCCTTTCTAATAATCACAGCAAAGCCTATAGCACGCGAATGGCTTCAGATTGAAACTAAGTGCGGTTCAGTTTGCCAGAGCTTAATCGCAATTTTAACAGGTAGCAAACAGGCTTTTTGTAATTTGTAATTACAGCCAACGGCAACAAGCACAATTAGCCCAAACGTTTCCAATAAAACAAGCAGGAAACAAATCACTTCTAACAACTAGCAGATATTTACTCTAACAGACAGAAAAATTGTATTAAGCAAAAACACTACGAGCTCTTGCTGCCTCTGCAGTCAGTAAGCTTATCCTTTTTTATATAATTTGTAGGAGTGTAACGATACACCAGTGGCACGGTTCGGTTTGGTTCACGGTTTTGGAGCCACGGTTTGGTTTGCTGTGGGGGTAGGGTTCATGTCATCTTACCAGCAATGCTAAAGAACAATAGATTCACTTAACTCAAAGAAAACGTTAAGTCAAGTTATTGTTATTATTATTAACTTTGGCTTCACATTTTTAGTGCAGTCAGCATACCGGAGTAAACAAAAATGAAATAAATACCTCCAATGTAGACTAGTCAGAATAAAACATTTCTCTCTTTAGTGCAGCCAGCTTAACAGAGTAAACTAAAATTAAATAAATAAACTCCAATGTACTCTAGTCAAAAATAAACACTGGCTTGTCCACTCTAAGAAACATTTGGAAGTTCAGTTAAGTTTTAAGTTCTTTTTTCAAAAACAGCATCATGCAGCACATTCTGACTGAAATGCGGTCGCCTCATTCAGGATGTCTAATCGAGTCTTTGCAATTACTTAACATGTAAATCGCTAGGCGCGCCGCTTTCTCCTTTTTTCCAAAGCGCTCGGGCGGTTGCGCTCCGGAGGCGTCTGTCGTTGCTAAGCAACCATCAGCTGCGCTCTCAGTCACAAGGAAATTTCAGCAATGGATTTCCACCACCGACACCCTTGCTGTACCCCATACTTAAAAAAAACGCTGCTGAGGTTTCAAAGTAACGGAAAAGGTTCTTGTCACATGACCTGTGGTGCGCTTGCGGCATTCTGAAAAGTTGAGATGTTTTTATCTCGATGCGGCACGGACGCGCCTGGAAAAAACGAGCGCGTCGCTACCATTATGAGCGCGCATACAGCGCGTCTACATTTGAAATAACGAACTTGAGCGTGCAAAAGACGCGATATGTGAACGGGCCCCTAAGAGAGTTTTGTGAAACAGTTACGACAGATTGTGTGTGCATTGTCTACGACACAAATTCCATTCCTGTACTCCACTGGAAAACCAAAGTGTTCCCACACAGGAGACTTAAATGTGTCCGGGATCTGCAGTTTCAGTACTATGTGAAGCAGCCGTCCTGCATATACTAGCAACCGAGTGTGACGCTCACTCCCAAGTCACGTGAAATGACATGCACTTGGAAAACAGTAACTTTAGAATATAATATTTAGAACAAAATTAAAAAGCTCTTATTAGTCGTTACTAATACAATTTAATCAAATGTAAGCAAAGAAAAATTAGTTTAAATTAATAGTTAGTTAGAGATAAGTGCCATTAACCTCAACAATGGGCAGCAGGGGGCGTGAGAGTACCGCGGTACACGACGAGAGAACCGCGATTCGTATCGTGGGTGGTGTATCGCGATCTTTCGGTTTGTGATATCGTTACACCCCTAATAATTTGTGCCTAAAATCTTTTTGAAAACAATAACTGACATGTCAATGTACCTCATTCATACAATTCATAAAAACACACCAGAATGATTGTTTTACAGCAGCTGTCTTTTTTCTGCTATTACATCAGGACTCACTTTCATATTTCACTCTTTGAATATTGGTTTATTTAAAGTGATTTTTTTATTTATTTCAGAGCCGATGGAAGAGAGCGAGGAGAGTGAAGAACTGAGTGAAGTAGAGGAGGAGCATCATGACAAACCTGGAGAAAAACCTTTGAGTCTCTCAAAGACTAAAAAGACATTTTTAAAGAAAAGAAAAGCCAATAAATCTATCACCTGCACTCAGTGTGGAAAGAGTTTCCCATGCAAATCAATTCTTGAGCGTCACATGAGAGTTCATACTGGAGAGAAACCGTTCACATGTGATCAGTGTGGAAATCAGTTCAAAGAAAAAGGACAACTTAACAAACACATGAAAATCCACACTGGAGAAAAGCCGTTTACATGTGATCAGTGCGGGAAGAGTTTCACATACAAACAAAGTCTTAGGCGTCACATGAGAGTTCACACTGGAGAGAAACCGTTCACATGCGACCAATGTAGAAAGAGCTTTACACGACCAGCACGTCTTACAGAACACATGAGGATCCACACCGGAGAAAAGCCACATGCGTGTGATCAGTGTGGGAAGAGTTTCACAAACAAACATAATCTTAGTATTCACATGATGACCCACACTGGAGTGAAGCCGTTCGCATGTGATCAGTGCGGGAAGAGTTTCACAAACAAACATAATCTTAGCATTCACATGATGACCCACACTGGAGTGAAGCCGTTCGCGTGTGATCAGTGTGGAAAGAGATTCTCACACAAAGTTAGTCTTGAGGGTCACATGAGTGTTCACACTGGAGTGAAGCTGTTCATGTGTGACCAATGTGGAAAGAGCTTCACGCAACCAGCACACCTTAAAGGACACATGAAAGTTCACACTGGAGAAAAGCCATTCAAGTGTGATCGGTGTGGGAAGAGTTTCACACACAAAGATTATCTTAAAGATCACATGAGGATCCACACCGGTGAGAGGCCATTCACATGTGATCAGTGTGGGAAGAGTTTCACACAATCAGCAAGCCTTAAAGAACACATGAGGATCCACACCGGAGAAAAGCCATTCAAGTGTGATCAGTGCGGCAAGACATTTAGTCGGTCATCAAACCTGAAGAAACACCTGACAGTTCATACGAAGGAGAAGCCACATTCCTGCTCTGAATGTGGAAAGAGTTTTTCACAGATTCAAAGTTTACTTAAACATCAGAAAACTCATACTGGTGTGAGAGAGTACTTGTGCTTTGAGTGTGACAAGACTTTTACTTCAGCGAGACAGTTAAAACTGCACCAGAGGATCCACACTGGAGAGAAACCTTACAAGTGTTCACACTGTGACAAGGCATTCAGTCAGTCAGGATCTCTGAAAACACATGAGAAGATCCACAGCAGAGAGAAACCTTACAAGTGTTCACACTGTGACAAGGCATTCAGTCGGTCAGGACATCTGAAAAAACATGAGAAGATCCACACTGGAGAGAAACCTTACAAGTGTTCACACTGTGACAAGACATTCAGTCGGTCAGGATCTCTGAAAACACATGAGAAGATCCACACTGGAGAGAAACCTTACAAGTGTTCACACTGTGACAAGACATTCAGTCAGTCAGGATCTCTGAAAACACATGAGAGGATCCACACTGGAGAGAAACCTTACAAGTGTTCACACTGTGACAAGGCATTCAGTCGGTCAGGACATCTGAAAAAACATGAGAAGATCCACGGCAGAGAGAAGCCGCACACGTGTGATCAGTGCGGAAAGAGTTTCACTTTTAAAAGTCACCTGAAGATGCACATGAGGATCCATGCAGTGGAGGAACCACGCACTGATGTTCATAAGTCTTTATCGCAGATCTTCAGTGATTTAATGGCTTGTTAAAATCTCATTAAAAATCCTCATGAATTGAACTAATATTTTGTCTAGAGCTTCGTAAAATGATCTTCTATTATATGCTTTGTAAGGTTAATGTACATCCAGCCTGTTACTTAGGTTTTAATCCATTTCAATGTACAAAACAGTTGATCTGTAATGCTATTCTACGAGAAGAGATCTACCTGATCTACCATGACACATAAGGAAATGTGTGACACAGATATTACAAAACCATATAAATAATGTCTTTCTTTGATACAAGTCAGGGGTATTCAATTAAAGTTCAAGGAGGTCCGGTCTCGTCCCTGCGGAGGTCTGGACCAAAATAAATTATTTCTGGGCCATTCTACAGAATTGGTCCAAAGCCAGAGTTGGAAACGTCTTACAATTTTTTTTGGAAAAATATATTTATGTATGCATATTGTATAATACCCAAGGTACACATTTCTAGTAATTGTGCAGTTAATTATCACTGTATTTTCAGAAAGTTTTGGAATATTTGTCCTCTCCACAAATTAGTCCCTACTGAGACACAGTAATATTAATTTAATTAGAAGGGTTATATTGACCTTGTTATATTGATTGATACTTCTACAATGTAAATATATATTTGTGCTATTTTATATAAATTTAAAAAATCTGGTAAATCAAATTATATTTTTAACAATATTTCAAGTGTAATTTGACAATTGTTGTATTTTGAATCCAATTTTTCTTTGAAATCAGTATGATCAACTTTTTGCCTTTTACAAAGTTAAGGATTCATTAGTTGGAATCAGCGGTTGCGTTACACTTTAATATTTAAATTCCGTCATAATCTATTATTACAAGTTATTTTAATTTTGATATTTAATTATAACAACACATTTGAAGAATTTCAGTCAGGTTTCAGGCCTCACCATAGCACAGAAACTGCACTTGTTAAAATTACAAATGACTTGCTTCTTGCTTCAGACCAAGGCTGCATCTCATTGCTAGTATTACTTGATCTTAGTGCTGCGTTTGACACTATAGACCATGATATACTCATAGATCGATTACAAAACTATACTGGTATTCAAGGACAGGCTTTAAGATGGTTTAGATCCTACCTGTCCGATCGCTACCACTTTGTTCATTTAAATGGGGAGTCATCTCAATTATCACCAGTAAAGTATGGAGTACCACAAGGATCTGTCCTAGGTCCTCTGCTATTTTCAATATAAATGTTGCCTCTTGGTAATATTATTAGAAAATACAGGATTAGTTTTCATTGTTATGCTGATGATACTCAACTATATATCTCAACAAGACCAGATGAAATTTCTCAACTATCTAAGCTAATAGATTGTGTAAAAAATGTAAAAGATTGGATGACCAATAATTTCCTCCTATTAAATTCAGATAAGATAAGTAAGATATTACTTATTGGACCAAAAAACAGTACACAGAATCTCTTGGATTACAATTTGCAACTAGACGGATGCACTGTTACGTCCTCTAAAGTCAAAAATCTGGGTGTTATATTAGACAGCAACTTGTCCTTTGAAGATCATATTTCCCATGTTACAAAAACAGCATTCAAGTCTGGATCCAACCCTTAAATGATCTGAGATGACCGAACACCTGAGAAAAGATGATGCCAACCCCCTGATGCCGATGCTCAGACAACATACAGAATTACCAAATTTTGCCATAAGTTAAACATATTAAGATTCTGCAATATATAAATATATTGTGGAAACTGAAATTCCTGTAGAGCGGCTTTGCAACGATTTGTATCGTAAAAAGCGCTCTACAAATACACTTGAATTTAATTTAATTCTATTTTTGCTTCTAACCTACAGGACAAGCATATGGGTTTATGGATTTTTATTTATGATGAGAACATGAACTGACTGCATAATTATTGTAATGTTAAACACAGTGACATCAAAATATGCTAGGGTTGGGTAAAAAAAAGATTTCTCAATTTTAATATATTCTGATTTTTATGATCCACTATCGATTATTAAATCCAAATCCATGCTGTTTTCAGTTGATGAATTAACAGTACAGATGTTACTTTTGATGTGAAACAAACCCTGCGTCCCAATGTGCATACTATCTTTGACACCCATGGCTTTTCTATCTTTGCTTAATTTTTGTTAAATAAATAATGACACGGTGTGATATGTCATGTAAGGTTTTATTTTCCAAATTTTAAGACCTGACAAGGACCAGATACATTTCTATGATGTTCTGATAACCATGGAATTCAATAGGGTGTCCTAACTTTTTCACATTTTTCTGCATATATAAGCTTCATGGCACAGTTTTTTAAATATCTGAAAGTACACTTAGCATCAGTCAAGCATTATAATATGATATTATGATAATTTAGCATTAACCATTAGTAATTAGAATAACCATGTATGAATGCATATTTGTCAGGCGGACTGAACTTAGGACTGGTGGTGGTTGATTTGAGACATTGTCATGTAGTGTTTCTACAGAAAAGGGGGAAAAAAACTAAAAACAATACTGATAGGATAACAAAACTACTACAAAATCTACTTCTAATAACAATTAAAACACACTAAGGATTAATAAGCTGCTGGGTTCATGAATATTAATCAGGTTGTGTGCGTTCGCTCAAACTGATTTGCTGAAATCAAAACAGGGACAATAATATGTGAGCGCCGGCCAATCAGGTTGTTGTTTGCGCATTAGTCCCGCCTACTACCAGAGAACCCGGCAGTTCTTAAAAGCTGAAGACTTCCAAAGGAACTCCGTTATTTTGACAGGAAAATACAACAAAGAATATCGTTTACATGTAGCGCGTCAATTCTGCATCTTATTTAAACTATGGTTTTTGTAGTAAAATCATAGTAACTACATAATAAACCATGGTTTAACTACGGTTTTTGTATTAAAACCATAGTAACTATAAAATTAACCATGGTTTTTGTAGTAAAACTGTAGTAATTGCAAAATGAACTATGGTTTACCACAGCATTTGCAGTAGCACCATTACAAAATAACCCATGGTTTTTCTACAGTATTAAATACAGATTTAGTTATTTCTTACTCTTAAAAAATAGGGCTCAATAAAAAAAAATCATAATTAATTGGATTACAGCAAACATCCCCAGTGAAATTCACATCTGAGTCCTCAAGCAGTCAACAGAATACCAATATAGATATTTGGTAATGTCAATGAAATAATAAATAAACCATACTCTTATTATATGAAGTGAAGATGTTTTATGCTGTTCTGAAATTTGGTTTTAATTTTAGTGTGTGTTTACTTGTTTTGGTAACGAGCAAATCTTACCCACTCCATCTTTCTCCGCTCCAGTGGGTGTCTCTCAGGCAGACCATCATGGAGACGGCTGGAGTGCTCATCCACCCGTGGACACGCAAGGTAAAAGAGCATTTATTAGAATAAGGAGGAGAAAACACTAAATCACAGCCCTTCACACAATCTAAAGCTGAATAACATTTTGTGTTCAGTCTGTAGAGCACACCTTTTATTCTGAGACCCTCAGGCGACTACCAAGGAAGAACACCAAGTAAGTTACCTCTTTTTTTAATTGCTGTTGAAAACCATCATTATTCCATCTTTAAGTTTTTGCTTACCAACTCCATTTTGAGCTCCAGTGTGTCACTTTAGCAAACCAGAAAATACTTCTGGTGGAAACTCCAGTCTTGAGTTCCGTACCAAATCAATGTACACGTACGTTATATATCAATTTAAATAAGCTGCAAAATGCATTATTTCATTCATCAAAGCTACATACCAAATTAAATTATCTTCTTTACTGCAGCTGTAGAAACACTAGAAAAAATGGACATGAAGCTCCACCACCTGACTTCACTGGTCCAGTCTCTAGTGGGGAACAGGCGTGTTGTACCCCAAATGCAGATGGCTGAAGAGGAAGAGGGTGGTGTCTTTCCTCTAGCATCTACTGCAGAGCTAGATAGGCTGGAACACAGATTATCAGACAGAGGGTTTATGCAGAGAATGGTAAGAACCACTGAAATCGTCAAGCCTACAACTACTAACAAACTGTTTGTGTGCTAACGTGTTACTCACTACCAGTCAAAAGCTTGCAATGATTAAGACTTTGAAATGCTTTTGAAATAAGTCTCTAATGCTCACTCCATTTATTTGCAAATATATACAATTATTTATGAAAATATAACGGTTGTCATGCAATATCAAACCACATTTCCAGTATCAAACTTAAGTGCACTTCTTTTTCACAAGGGTAAATAAATATGATTAACGTATTTTAAGAACAATGTCAAAATTAGTATAAAATCATGTTATATTGCGTGAAGTTTGTGTGAAAATTACACCTATTAAAAAAAACGTAAAACGTTGGCTTAGATGTTTTTGAAACTCGTTTGTATTAAATTGTTCAGATTTTTTTTTTTCAATATGCATTCAAATATTTATTCATGTTTATTTCGTGCTGCAAACATTAAAGAGGAAAATATCACTGATTCACACACAGTGTTTGAACTGGGGCAAATATAGTTACAATCATTTATCAGTTCTAGGAAAGGTTATTTTCCTGACCAAGGAAGAATAGCTTTCCTCCTATGCCGTACTAGCAATACTTGAGCATGTAGCAAAGATCAACATTCAGTGACTTTGAATCGTGAGCAGGACACAGATACAATCAATTGTGAATATAAGGGATTTAATAAATGAAACTATAGCTAACATACAACTAAACTAAGCAAGACATATATTTACAGAATGACAGAAAGTAATGAAAGAGAGAGAGAAGAACAATGGCGGTACTTCACATCAATTAACCACAACCCAATGAGACTCGTCAAAGAATCAAAAATCACCTTAAAAAGGGGTTCAAACTTAAACACGCATCCAAATAGTTGTAAACGGTTACTTGCATTGGTTTTGTTGCTGAACAAGAGTCCTGATGCGATAGACAACGGAGGTTTTTGATGAGTTCTTTAGGAGTGCGGTTTTCCTCAGGTTCTTCTGAAGAAAGCGAGTCCGCAAAGGTAAAACTGCCAGAAGGTTAAACTCAAGAGTTTGGAGCGTGTCCATCCCAAGAAGAAGAGTTTTTGAACCACGATTAGCCTGAGTTCTGAACCTTTGATAGTTCATAGCCGCACCCAACTTTTGGGTGAAGTGGCTAATGGAGGCATGCATTTTGAGCGGGAGAAACGTTCTTTGTCTCCGTTAATTGTCCATTTGCATTTTTATTCGTGCAGTTATACTTCAAAGCAAATCATTTTGATACCAAGAAAGTAACCTATAGACGATATTAAAGCAGTGATACACTCATACACTTGAATATAGGCATTTAGAGTCTAACTAATACAAGTAAAGAGTTGTAACTAGGGGAACATACATACAACACATGCATATACCAGATACATTTGTGACCCTGGACCACAAAAACAGTCTTAAGTCGCTGGGGTATATTTGTGGCAATAGCCAAAAATACATTGTATGGGTCAAAATTATTAAAAAAAATAATTAAAAAATCATTAGGATATTAAATAAAAATCATGTTCCGTGAAGATATTTTGTAAATTTCTTACCATAAATATATGAAAACTTCATTTTTGATTAGTAATATGCATTGCTAAGAACTTCATTTGGACAACTTTAAAGTTGATTTTCTCAGTATTTAGATTTTTTTTGCACCCTCAGATTCCTGATATAGTTGTATCTCGACCAAATATAGGCCTATTTCACAATATGGCGGCCGAGAACGGAAGTAGGGAAGCGGTACTTCCGGTCGCGCCGCTGCCCGTTACGATCGTTTCATTCATTGCCATAATGGAGTGCGAACTCGTTTTCTCACAGTCATTAATTAGTTTACCAACACTAAGAATTGCAGATGTTGTCCGTTTTGTTGATAGATTGCAGGGAGATGTGAGGCGATCAAAACTGGACAAGGGTTATAAATTTTTTTATGAACAATTTGTTTTTGATTACCAAGGTATGTATTACACAGCCATGGTAGCTAATTTCCGAATTATCAATGTTTTTTTATGGATTAATTGGTTTATTATTAATAAAAAAACGTCCTGTTAATAACTGTTTTTGTGTTTGGACACTTCAGTCTCAAACATTATTTTAGGGAAAGTAGTAATTAGGGGCAGGTGCTATAGATCCTTAAGAAAGCGTGAGGAACCACATCGGCTTGAGGTAAATACATTCAGGATTTAGCTAATAATTGTTTATAATGCATTAAGTGTCTCACTATCAATAGATCAAGTCTAGCAGTAACAGCACCACCTGCAGTTAGGATTAAGTTTACGTAGAATGTGATACTGCATAGTACTGCATTCATACGTATGTGTGTATACACACGCACTCTCACACACACAAAAAGTGTTATACTGAGCAAAGCGTACACCCTAAATATGTGTTAAATATATGAAATACAAGTCTTTATCACTTTTTTTAGATCACACTTGAAACCAGCACACCACCCCAACTGACTGCATATACATGCTCGTGTGCTGCTGGAAGATGTTTGTGCAACCATCTGGTTGCACTACTCTACCAGACAGCACATTTTAGTGCGCTAGGCACCAAAAATGTTCCAGCTGCCCTTGCATCCACAAGCAAGCAGCAGGCCTGGCATAGGCCCCGCACCCAGGTAAAATGAATAAGAAAACTACTGATAATTAAAGTTTTTATTTGACAACAGATAACAATAAATAAAGCAGTAATAAGTCAGCATTAATAAATAAATATTATATATACATACATATAAATTTGAAGTGCATATTGTGCAAATCAGACTACAATCCCGTACTATATATATAATAAATGTTTTGTCAGGGCATAACTCCAGAACCAGTGGATGAGCTTGTGGTGCGCAAGCCAAAAGCCTCTGGTAGGAGCAGTGTGCAATCAACCCTGTACAAAGCATATGGAGGTAATCTCCAAATACTAATAAAATACATTTATGAAATGATTAACAATTAACACAGTGAGACAAACATTTTGTTTTAGGACCTTTTCCTGATAATGATGTGATTGCTGGAGCAGCATCCCTCATTTCACTTCGACCTCAACCCCTCATAGCAAAGATTGTTGATGGGATGTCTGCTGTAACCATGGTGTCATCAAAATTTGGAGAGGTCCCAAAAGGTTCACTGCTTTCTTACCAGTGTCCTGTTGTGCTGCCAACTGATTTGCTTGCCCATCCAAATGCACCAGAATTCCCCCCATTACCTGTCGCACAATACACACTTCCACAATATCATTTTGTCCCTGGCAGCTGGGCTGAACTCATGCATATGCAGAGCCTGGAGGTGACACCTCAAATGTCAGGGATCATTGAGGTGGGAACACGGGATCAATCCAAAAGCCCACTCTGGTTCAGCATGCGTCGCCTCCGACTTACAGCAAGCAAGTTCTATGAAGCAGCTCATGTGAGGTCAGAATCCACGGCAAAAACACTTGCTGGCCGGATCATTAAAGGTGCGCCCCAGACCAAAGCAATGCGTAGAGGAGTTGAACTTGAGCCAGAGGTTCTTCGCCGCTATGCAGAGACTTTCAGTGTGAATGTACTTCCATGCGGTCTCATCATCCACCCTGAAGCTCCACACCTTGGTGCTAGTCCAGATGGCAAGGTGGTTGACCCAAATGAAGACCCTCCCTATGGCCTGGTAGAAGTAAAGTGCCCTGATGTGAAAGACATTGGAGCAGCATCACACACTGAGTTTGTTGGGGGCCAAGCCAAACTACGGAAATCACACACCTACCACTGGCAAGTCCAGGGTCAGCTGATGGTCACTGGCTTAGCTTGGTGTGATCTGGTGACAAATACCAGGGGTGACTTCACTGTGGAGAGAGTATGGAGAGATTATGATCTTATCCAAGAAATCAAGGCTAAAGCTGATGAATTCTACTTTGGCACATACATTCACGTTTTGCTAGGGAGAAAATAGGCAGGAAGTGCTGCCTAACCAATGATGTTTCTATTATTCACCGTTATATAGTTATTTAGTTTGCAAGAAAAAAAAAACAGTCATTCATAGTTCATTTACGGTTTAACTGCACTAGACTTTAGGATTTTTTTTATAACATTAAATTTAGAGTAAGATTTATGATAAAAATTGAAGAACATTGAAAATATGTTGAAACTTACTTTTCCCAAGCTGGAAAGAGGAGTCAATGACAGTCCAGCTCAATGTGTTAAAAACTGAAAGATTCTGTTGCAAGAGAGTTAGGTTAAAGGAGAGGTCGTTTGTGTTAAAATTGAATTAAATCATTTTGCTTGTTTTCAAAAAAACAAAATAAATCTTAATTTCCAACATTTAATGCGGTAAAAAATTGACCATTTTCTGTTTTCAATTACATAAATAATGTAACTTAAAATCCTGTCTGAAATGGGTAACAAAACCTCCAACTTACCAGAAGATAGACCACAGTGTCACAAAGTAGGCTAGGTTAGGAGAACCTGCTTCTGTTATAGGAAACAAAGATGATGTCTGTTATAAAATGTGTGTAGGTGATCTATTAATGCTACTTAATACTTGGCCATAATAAATAAGATTAACAAAAATACTAGATAAACAAAAAATGAAAATTTGAGAAATTACTTACCCTTGCTAGGGATGAAGTTGACTTAAGATTCTTAAGATGAATTTTTTTTCACTGTTGATGAGATCAGAAAAGTTGCTACAGTTACACATTTTATATTTATTTTGTTTAAAGTACACAAGTAAATTAAGGTACTAAACTGCTGAAATTATGTAGTGAAGAGTCTGTACCTGATCTTGCGCTGGGGGCTTGGCTTCACAACCTCTTTTTCTGCAGTTGAAATTCCAATCCTCTTGGCTTTGGACCAGTATACAATCTTGGATGCAGAGGGCTCAATAGATCTCCAGAAAACAAAAAAGATGTTTTTGTTTGAGAACCTCGTGAAATACCTGAAGTCTTCATCAGACACACACCATCTATCCAGCAAAGCTCGATAGATGGTAAGGCTTGACACCAGTTCCTCCAACTCCTTTATTTTTTCCAATGCCTCATCAAGAGCACCTAATTAAAATGCAACAACATATATTTTTTTTAATGTTATGTCATGACAATTCATTATCAGACTACATTTGTGATGAAAAAAACAACATCTCTATCTGGTAATTAACCATTACAGGTTTATGCCATTATATTTAATTTAATACTTTTAACATCACTGTAAATTCTTTATTTACCCCAATATTCTCACATGCAGTTATTATAGAGAACCAATGAGCTAATCCACAGAGAGCAGTATAAACAGGGGCTGACAAGAGTAAAAATTAACAGCTTTAACTAGCAGCACACTGCGTAAATAATTTTACAACACATTCACTAACTAGCTAACAACATGCTACACTCACCCGGAGGAGGGCGGCTGTTGTAATCGTGCTCCTTCACCGGCGCCGTAGCAACATTCTCCATTTCAGCATTTTCTTCCTCCTGCTCACCAACGACACCTCTTTTTGCCGTCCGTGTCTGGCGTGATTTAACGTCTCCCCAGTCGTTCCACGAAAACCTGGAAGGCACAGCCTGCGGTGTAAGATATTTGCGCCCGGACTGTGGATGGACGCGGACTTCATCCTCCGTGAAGTGCATAGAACACACGAAAGTGCTACCCTTCCTCACTGTAAATGCCGCCCCCTCGTCTCTTCGTATTGCCCAAATCCAGCACTTTTTCATATTTTCATCACTAGGAAAACTATGAAACGATAAATACGGTTGTTTCTTCTTCGAGTTGAAACACAAAGGTACGCTACAAGATTGACTACTTTTAGTCTCCGCCATTGTTCTGGAAACGCTTTTACCGGAAAAGAGTTTTCCCTACTTCCGGCTTGCTGACGTCACGTTGTGAAATAGGCCTATTGTCCGATCCTAACAAATAAGCTTATTTATTCAGCTTTCAGATGATGTATAAATCTCAATTTCGAAAAATTGACACTTAAGACTGGTTTTGTGGTCCAGGGTCTCATATATAACTGCTTAATTATGGCCTAAATAAAGAAAATGTCTTTGTGTGTGTGTGTGATGTGTATTTGGAATTGTGGAGACAGACCACTGGTCTAGTCAGGCCATTGGTGCCTGGCACGGGGATCATTTACTCCATTTTGGAATGTGTTTGAAGTTTTTGGGGAATGTTCCCTTCCAGGGGCCAAACTGGAGTAGCGGGTTCGGCGGGGCGCTCAGGTGGAGTGGGCTCTGTGGGGCGCTCAGGAGGAGAGGACTCTTGGGGAAGCTCAGGAGGAGCAGGTTCTAGGGGGCGCTCTAGAAGAGCAGGCTCTTGAGGACGCTCGGGAGGCGCGGACACTTGGGGACGCTCTTGAAGTGCGGATACTTGGAGGCACTCTTGAAGCGCGGACACTTGGGGACGCTCTTGAAGCGCGGATACTTGAGGGCGCTCTTGAAGCGCGGACACTTGGGGACGCTCTTGAAGCGCGGATACTTGAGGGCGCTCTTGAAGCGCGGACACTTGGGGACGCTCTTGAAGCGCGGATACTTGAGGGCGCTCTTGAAGCGCGGATACTTGAGGGCGCTCTTGCAGTGTGGAAACTTGAGGGCGCTCTTGCAGTGTGGAAACTTGGAGGCGCTCTTGAAGCGCGGATACTTGGGGACGCTCTTGAAGCGCGGATACTTGAGGGCGCTCTTGAAGCGCGGATACTTGGGGACGCTCTTGAAGCGCGGATACTTGAGGGCGCTCTTGCAGTGTGGAAACTTGGAGGCGCTCTTGAAGCGCGGATACTTGGGGACGCTCTTGAAGCGCGGATACTTGAGGGCGCTCTTGAAGCGCGGATACTTGGGGACGCTCTTGAAGCGCGGATACTTGAGGGCGCTCTTGAAGCGCGGATACTTGAGGGCGCTCTTGAAGCGTGGAAACTTGGAGGCGCTCTTGAAGCGCGGATACTTGGGGACGCTCTTGAAGCGCGGATACTTGGGGACGCTCTTGAAGCGCGGATACTTGAGGGCGCTCTTGCAGTGTGGAAACTTGGAGGTGCTCTTGAAGCGCGGATACTTGGGGACGCTCTTGAAGCGCGGATACTTGAGGGCGCTATTGAAGCGCGGACACTTGGGGACGCTCTTGAAGCGCGGATACTTGGGGACGCTCTTGAAGCGCGGATACTTGGGGACGCTCTTGAAGCGCGGATACTTGAGGGCGCTCTTGCAGTGCGGAAACTTGGGGGCGCTCGGGAGGCGCGGAGCTGGACAGAACCAGCGGAGATGAAGGAGAGCTGTAATCAACCATCAATGAGCCTTGATGTATCATTTGGGGAGGCCCGTGAAATGTTTTTTGCATATGGGCCCGGGGCTGACTTGCTACGCCACTGGTCCAGTCTGATAGCATTTGAAATTTTGAAATATCTGCAAATTTGAACATTTTAAGATGTCTCCTGAGCCATTTCTAATTCAGTGCAGAGTAATATAGTTTCATTGTTGCCTCATTGTCAAACTGAATGATTAAAATTCAGAATTTGGGACATGGGAATTTAAAACATTTATTATAAATACACACACACACACAAGTGTGTGTGTAGTGTCCATGGTTAGTCATAGGTTGTGTATGGCATTAAAAATGTTAAAAATGGCATTAAAAAGCATTAAATAAGATTTGAAGAGACCTGCAGAAACCCTGTGAAAGCAGATCCACTCAATTGTAAAGCAAAGTCAATATATTTTTCCAGAGTCCAGTGTGGGGGATGTGGCGGCATTAAATATGATATTTCATGTGATATTCCAAAATGAAAAATGTATTTTCTAGTGCTGCTTAATATTTTATATATAGTTTTATAAAGTTCACTTAATAACCTCTAACATACTTTTCTTTAATAATAGATTTGATGTAAAACCTTAGCGCCATTAGATTATGACCAGTCATAACCATCCTCTCCATCATATGATTAATTACGGCTACTACACAGTCAGCAGAATCAGAAACACAATTATCTTTTCCTTTTTCTTTATTTTTTAATTAGTTTACTAATTGTTTTATAAATAAACAAACCTCAATTTTCTTAAAATAAAGTGTGTTTGCAATGTAAAAATGGACCTTGATTTCATTTAAATATACAGTAGTGCAGTGTTTTTCAGCTCTATATTTATCAGCAGGTTAAACTGAGCTGCAGGTGTTCAGTGAATGAGATGCAGGCTTCTCAGCTGAAATACAGCACACTACAGTACAGCAGCTGCTCTGTGGATTCACTACAGAGTGTTCGTCCTGGTTGTGATTCGATCTCTGATGTCTACAACAGCTGCGAACAGACTTCATTAGATCACCAACATCGGGCCTCAGGAGCAAGTACAGCAAACAGTCAGCAAGTGGATTCAAATACAGGAGCAATCGTGCACATCTGTAAAATTTCACAATAAATTCACTGTAATAGTGAACAAAATCTTTAAGAAATACCATAATCACAAAAGGCAGAATGAGAAATGTGTAAGTCAACAGCACCAGGAACAAACTGCCCAAAATATATTTACGCTTGAGAGCAGTCAGTGATATTGAGTGAGAAAGACCTCGCCAAGTGCCAGCAAAACAGAGAAGGATGATGGGGTAGGGAATTAAACACGCTATACACAGGGGTAGAGCATTAAAATGAATATAAGGGGGGTCTATTTCTGCAAAGATCAGAGGCACAAACCAGACGATCACAGAAATAAAACAGGAGAGTTTGAGTGACTGGTGAGATTTGTACCAGACAGGATGAGAAACCAGAAGATATCGTTCAAAAGCCACACATGCCATAAAATACAGACCTACAATCAGAGAATACCAATATGCAGTATACAGTTCATATGTCCCTGAGATTGCTGTTCTTATTAACATATAAATGACCTGTATGAGATCTGAAAGTATCAAATGACTAACAAAAACTGAAGCAGCAGGCCGAGATTTGAAGAGGAAACACAATGCGATCAGAGTTAAGATCATGACTGGAATCTCAATGACTGAAAGGAGACTGATAAATACAAAGTATGCATATACAAATTTCTCCCGCCCCTGATCATCTGATGCAGTTGAGTCATTGATGCTGGTGTTATGTTGTGCCATTGTTTCACAAATTCCTGAGTGGAAGCACTAAATAACAAACCAGAAATTAGCTTTATGTCAGAAATGCTTCAATTTCTCAATGTAAAAAATACTTGTAAAAAATTTGTAAAAACAGATGGCCTCACATGTTTCTTCTGTCTAAATGTTGCCAATCAATGGGTGACGTGTAATGTTAAAGAGATAGTTCCCCCAAAAATGAACATTGTGTCATAATTTCCTCACTCTCATGTCGTTCCAAACCTGAAGAAAACATTCATTTTCTGAACACAAATGAAGATATTTTTGAATGAATTCTGAGATATTTCTGTCCCTCAACTGACATTGAGTGGTTTAGTAAAATATTTTGAAGAGACTTGATCACTTTATATTGTGAACAGATTTAATTTAGGTTTTTATTCACATATTTACACTGATCAGCAAACATAAACAGAACCTCATTGGTTCTTACATATCTCAAATGTGCTGTGAAATACACAAATATCACACAAAAAACACAAATATCAACTGATCACGATCATTGATTCTGACACAAGCAAGTGTGCTTGAGCTTCTGTTTTCCATAACTGATATGTGCACTGATTCATGTTTATCTGTGAATAAAAGACTCAATTAAATCATTAAATATATCTTCAGTTGTGTTCTAATGTGAACAAAACTCTTACAGGTTTGGAACATTTTGAGGGTGAGTGAATGATGACAGAATCAGCATTTTTAGTTGAACTATCCCTGTAAAATGCTTAAAGTACATTAAAAATCGTATACATTAAAAAAGGATCAAGTTTAAATTGAAATCAACTTTAAAATCCCTCGGTCCATAAAATCTTTTATTTAAACAATATTGTAAGAATGTTGTTCTGAATATTCAGTGTCACAGCTGCTATTGCTTTAATAAAATAGTTCAATAAAGCAATAAATACTTAACAACTTACATTTATGACAGAACTTGGCCAGTTCAGTTGGTTTGTGTTTCTTCTTCCACAGGGAAGTCAAAGGAGTACTTTCAGCGTCACATTTTCCACTGCCATGTTGTTGGTCTGATGGAAAACATAGTTGAGATACAAACAAATGTGAACAAACTTTTAGTCCATTTAGTAGGCAAGTTTAACTCTTACATTTCTAATTGAAAGTGAGATCTTACTGTCAGGGAAGGATCAAGTCGACTGAGGAAGCTGCAGTGAATGATGTTTATTGAGCAACACTTATAATGTATGCTGAAATAAGATGAAAGGGGTGAACAGAACAATAGGTTACTGTTCGTAACCCCGGTTCTCTGAAACATCGAGTGGAGAGATCCACCTATGGGAAAGGCATCCGCCCCTGACCTCTGCAGGAGAATCCAATTGCACCAAGTCTGGCTTGACAGACAGTAGCACGTGCCCAATGCCAAGTAAGGAACCACCCCCTTACCTAACGCATAAAGGGACCTGCACGCGCTGCCCTTCCTCAGTGAGCATATTCGCTTTTCATGCAGCAATCGAGGCAAACTTGGTGGATCTCTCCACTCGATGTTTCAGAGAACTGGGGTTACTAACAGTAACCTATTGTTCTCTTTCATCATCTCGTGTTCGAGATCCACCTATGGGAGATATGGACAGCTCCCCGGTTGCCCAATACACTCACAGTGAGGCCCTGACAGCCAGAGGACGGTCACCTGAAAAGGTGGTGCACGACACGTCACAAAGCAGCAATCCCGCACAAAGTTCACAAGCCACATTGACCATAAAGGAATGCCATGTGGTAACATGCATACCTACAGTCTGACAATACACATCATGAAGGAATATGAAATATAGATATTCCCTTTTTTTGGGAGGGAGGGGGGTGGGGTGGAATGCTTAAAAGACATGAATAACCCAGGCTGGATAAAAGGTGTGACAGGTGTAAATGCACAAGGTTACGAAGAACCCACACCTAAGACAGAACTACCGGGGTCTGGGTAACATCGAGCCGGTAGTATCTGACAAACGTATGTGGAAATGTCATGCAAGGAAACTCCTCAAAACAGGGCACAAGAGGCAGTCATGCCTCTTGTGGAATGTGCTCTGAGACGCCCTGGTGGCTGCACTCCCCTAGACTCGTACGCCAACGAGATCAGTGAGAAAGGCACTGCTTAGAAATGGAATTCCCCATGTTCGGGTGGGCCCAAGAAATAAAAAGCTGGTCGCTTTTTCCTATCGATGTAAACGCTCAGGGCACGAACAGGACACAAAGCATTCAGCCTCCGATCCTCTTCAGAAGAGAAAGGGGGAGGATGAAAGGCAGAAAGCTCAATCACCTCACAGGTGAATGCTGAAAAGCATTTAGGTATAAAGGCCGGGTTAGGCCTTAGAAAAACCCTGTCTCCACTGAGAGAGAATTTAGTGCACGAGGGATGAACGGAGAGTGCATGCCAATCATTGACACGCTTGGCGGAAGTCGGGGCCAGGAACAGAGTTGTCTTGAAAGACAAAAACATAATGGAGATATCTCCCAGGGGCTCAAAAGATTTTTGAGACAACACCTTCAGCACCATGGAGAGGTCCCATTCTGGGACTGCTCTTCTAGTGACTGGAAGGGATCGAATAAAGGGATGTTGCCCCACCGTAGTGCCATCAAATCTGATGTGACATGCAGCGATAGCCGCTACATGGACCTTAACAGTGGAAAAAGACTTCCCACCATCAATAAGGTCTTGCAAAAACCCCTAAATATAAGAGACTGAGCACTTATATGAAATCAACTGCCGCCAGTGACACCACTCCTCAAACACATGCCACTTGCGTTCACATAGGGATCGTGTAGAAGAGGCTCTGGCATTCTGAATAGTGGCAACGACATGCGGGGGGAGACCCAATCTGCTCAAGTTTGCCCTTTAACGGGCCAAGCCCAAAGAGCCACCCTGTCTGGATGAGGGTGGAGAATTTCCCCATTCGCCTGGGACTGGAGATCCGTGCGGGATGGGAGGGGCCATGGCTCAGAGTACAGAAAATAAATTATCTCTGCCAGCTAAGGTGACTTGGGCCACCTGGGTGCGATTAAAATCAGAGTCAGGCTCTGTTCTCTTACCCTGACCAATGTAGGCATTATCAGACAAAGAGGAGGAAATGCATAAAGCAGGGCACTGGGCCATGGGTGGGCCAGTGCGTCCATGCCGAGAAGGGCGTCCTCATCCCGTAACGAGAAGAACATAGGACAGTAGGCGTTTTCGCATGAGGCGAAGGAATCGACTGCTGCCTGGCCAAATCTCTTCCACAGCAGACTCACTATCTGAGGGTGGAGGCACCAGTTTCGGTAAAGTGGGTTCCCCCTTGACAGCAGATCTGCGGCCCTGTTCAGGACACCCGGGACATTGGTCACCTGTAATGACAGAAAGTGCCGCCTGCTCCATACTAACAGCCTGTGAGATAGAGCATGAAGCTTGGAGGAGCGCATCCCCCCCCCCTGGTGGCTGATATGTGCTACGGCTGTGGTGTTGTAGAGTGTGCTTGGCCACGCACCGTTCACTGTTCTGCCCTCCTAGGTAGCTCCCCATCCTGTCAAGGATGCGTCTGTCGTTACCACTTTCCGCAACATGATGGCTCCCAGGGGGGTCCCATGAGCGTAAAACTCTGCATTCCTCCAGTGATGCAGCGTTGCTGTGCATGAGCGCGTCACTGTGACCAAGCGGCAAGATCGCGTAATGGGCTGAGATGAAGAGATAAAACCCACTTTATGAACGCCCTCATTCTCAGAAGGCCCAGAGGCAGGATATGGATTGCCGCAGCCATGAGACCCTGTAATCTGAGACATGTGCGATACTGTACTCTCGCACCTTCCCTGAACCGTGAGAGGCAGTTCACAAAGGAGAGAATGCGCTCTTGCGATAAGTGTGCGCGCATTTTTGTGGAATTCATCTCCAGACCTAGAAAATTCACATTCTGGGCCGGAATGAAATAGCTTTTTCTCACATTCACTCTGAAGCCGAGTGTTGAATGTTATTTGTGCCATAGACTCACGCATGCTTAGTACTATAATAAAAAAAATATATTTTATATCTGAGAAACTAATTATTGTTGTTTAACACGTTATTAAAATCAATTTTTGAACAGAGTAGGCTATTAATAATAAACATGTTCTAAACATAGACTCGTAGCATTCATCATGTTACAATGTACTCTCATATTACTTTTAAAGTTTTATATAGAGCATGAAAACATCATCGCGCCATAAAAAAATTAAATACAATGAACTGCCCATCATATTAAAAATGTTTTACTCAATTTCAAAACATTGTAGTCTGGAATTATTTTGTGAAAAACCCAACTATGATTTTGTAGTCATATAGCGTAGCATGTGTGATTTTATAGTACCCTATGATATGATTCTGTAGCCATAGACTCACTCATGCTTTGTACTATAAAAAATGATATTTTATATCTGAGAAACGAATTATTATTGTTTAACACTCTATTAAATCTATTTGTGAACAGAGTAGTAATAAAAAACATGGTCTAAACATTCTTAGATGCATAGCATTCATCATGTTGTTGTTTGGGAAAAACCCAGCTAAACGTGTTCAAGTTTATGTCACAATAACAGTTAACTAATTCAAAAAAGAAACATTACTGACTCATCAGATCGATTTCCTCTTCTGGATAAAATATTGTTCTTCTTTTGAGGGAAATCCAGCCTTTACTCTTGCAGAAACGAACAGTAGCCGCGATGGGCGACCTCCTGACTCTTTGTTTATGTTGGGCGTCTCCACGTGTGTGTCTCACGTGGTTATTTACATATGAACAGCGTGAGCCACGAGGGGGTGGGATTGCATTAGAGATAATGAGTTATTGGGAAAGACTGAACACCGTGTTGGTTTCATACGAATTACTTTATCACAGAATATTTGTTTTTGATTAGACTTCATTTAAAAGTAGACACTTCAAGCTTTCTATAAATATAACTCCCATGTCTGTTGAAGAGTGTGAAAAGCGTAGAAGCAGGCGGGCAGCCTAAGAAAATAGAGGTCGCGAGCGTGGGTGGCTTGCAAACCAAGAAACAAACAGCAACTAACCGTAATAGCCTGAAAATCACACCTTGCGGAGGCTGATCACTGTTTAGTGAAGTCAGGCAAAAAACAGTAAGGCTGTATAACGAGAGTTTGCGAGAAGCGAATATCAACTGAGGAAGGGTCTGTCAAGCCAGACTTGGTGCAATTGGATACTTTCTGCAGAGGTCATGCCCTTCTCATAAGTGGATCTCCAACATGAGATGATGAAAGAGAACACAATAACATCGATGAGAAATAAAATAAACTGAATTTTCTTGCAGGAATCCACAGAAACGAAGAGAGCACGTGATGTAATTAAACACTCAAAGGTTCACTCAGTCAATGTCATATATAATGACTGTTAAACTGCAGTTAAAACTGAAAAATATACTACCTGAGTACACTAAAATTGCTTTCTAGTTTATTTGTCACAGTGTTTTCACTTCCTCGGTCATATAAGAAACCTGCAAACACTAAGAGAAAGCACAATTGCTCTGACTTTCCTAATTCTTTTGCTACTTTGTGAACTGTTTTCTTTAGGAAACAGAAATCTGTTGTTATTCCATTCAGTGCTGATAATAAAACTGAAATTGCACAGACTTTTAATTCATTAGTTTGATTAAATACAAACAATCAGCGATACCAGAAATACAAATATAGTTAACACCATATGAACTCATACATGAGATAACATGACCTAAACTACAATCATAACGACAAATACAAGACAGATGATTATGTTTATGAGCTGATCGCCTCTATTGAACACAACCCCTAAAATGAGAAGTGGCTCTGACAAGGACCTGAAAGAAAACCCTCAAAGCTACATTAAACTATATACGAGACAATATGACACAACGCATGATCTTACCTGGATCAGACTGTGGCTTGAAATGATGGTGTCTGTGAGCTGATGGTGGTTCTTTTATAGTCTGAATTCACTCCGGAAATGGTGGTCAATGGAGAGTGATTCTCTCAGATAATGAGCTGAAAGAAAGAACAAATAAACAAAAATGCATTAAACATAATGAATGCTTAATGGAACCACAACTTTAAAATGTAAAACCATTACATGAAATAAATAAATAAGAAAATATAAACAAAGGCGTTTCATTTCAGACAGTGATATTTGTGAAGCACCACATCAGTCCTTGAGTCTGCTCCAGCTTTGGTTTAGTCAGACTCTGGTTAATCGTGCAGTCCTTCTGAATCAGCGACAGCAGGTATGTTTTGTTATTAGTTTAAGTATTTGCTATTGACTGCTCAAATGTGGAGTTTTGCGGGTCATCTGTGCGCGCGTGAGTGTGTGTGAGAGAGAGAGAGACAGGGTCACATCACAGCACGTCAGCTATCTTAATCGTGGCTTGTGTGCAAACACATACGAGCTTCATCACTGTGTCTGTCACGCGACTCTGTTCCCCTAAGGACATTATTAACTATCTTTACATTTATTTTGAAAGCTGAAGCTCGCAATTATGGAAAGGGGCGTTACATTTCCGACTCATGTTTGTGGTGTTGCGGCCAATCAGAGCAGACTGTGCTTGTCGGAAGGAGGGGCTTTGTAGAAAATTAAGCGTTTGAGAGAGGCGGGGCATAGAGGACCTACAATAAATGTACAGTATTTGAAAAATAATGTTTTTTGAACACTAAAGCATGTCAACATATTCTGTTACACCAAATACACAAAATAATGATCTTTAAAAAAGCCTCTTATGACCCTTTTAAGTGTTGACTGAGGTGACACTTAAGTGTTGTGAACTAAGGACTACAATGATGCCAACACAAAATAGCTGACCTTGACCTCTGAATCAGCCAATAGTGAGCCTGCTCATGTGAAGTCACAGCAGCACAACCCCAATAATTTTTAATGTAACTACCATAAAATCATTTCATTAAGACTCTCAGATATATTAATATTTAAATGTAGTTTTTTTAAATGCTTTGCATTGTGTAAAATTATCACAAATTATTACTGATGATGATCAATGATGTGAACATGAGTTCCATCAATGAGCGTGTTTACATGCATGCAACCGAAAATGCATGTGGTCATGTAAACGCGATAATCTGTTTTCTTTTATCGGTGTAAGGCCATAAACGGTGTAAGCAAAAACCGGTCGCAACAGGTAGTTTTTTGCCTCTTACTCCAATTTCGCTCGGCATGTAAATGCAATAACCTGCTTTCTGTCGGATTAATGAAGTGCGCATGTGCGATACGTGACAGGAACGCTTGGTTAGTGCAGATTTAAGCGCATCTAGACCGAGCAAACGTCTTGCAGTAAAGAAAGAAGGAAATATATGTGGAAATATAATCAGATATACGTGAATATGTGGACAGATATTCTCCTATCAACGCGAGTCATGTGTAATTGAAAAAGCAATGGTGGTGAATGATGTGAACTCAGGTGGACACCAACTGCGATCACATGACTCTTTTAATTGATGCAGTGGAGATTTTCTGATCAGTATGTCTACTTTGCGTTGTTTGGATAAGTGTACAGAGTTAGATATGGGTCACTATTAAAATAAGATGTAAGCTGGTCATCAATAGCATCAGAAATAGCCAACAAATAGGAATTAGGCTTCAATACCTGCAGGGTAAATGCGGCCTATACAGACTAGATGTGGCACTTTTAAGTTTATGTGTGCATATGTGTGTGTGTTCTTTAGGGCTTCAGGCAGAACGGTTTTTAACTTTTACCGCAGAGTGTTACTCCACATCCACTGAGTATCATAACTAGTTTGGTTTTTCTCATCACAAACCTCTTCCTCTGTTGTGTGGGTGTGTTTCCCTCAAGACATTATCAGAAGCTTGATATTTTAAAACTTAATGGATTCAGCTGTGGTTGCATATTTCCTGATTTCTCATCAAAATAAATGTATTATGCATGTAACAAACCACCTCAAATATAACATGGAGATTTACTTTGTCCTACTGAATGCACAATATATTTTGTCACAACTAAAATCTTACTTATCTGGGCCCGTATGTTCTCAGAAATGCTCTTAAGAATAGTCTTAATGAATGAATGAGGCATTTATATAACGCTTTATTGTGTATTGCTGTACACCGTTTGACTTAAGTGTCAAAAAATTCTTAGTAAAAAGTAGGACTTTTCTAAGAGTAGGAGACTTTTATAAAGAAGCTAAAAGCAACTTTCAGTAAAGTCTAAGACTGATTTTTAGGTGTTGACTGAGGTGACGCAAGTGTAGTGAACTAAGGACTACAATGATTTCAACACAAAATTGCTGACCTTGACCTCTGAAGCAGCCAATAGTGAGCGATAAAATCATTTAATTAAGACACTGAAATATTTTAATATTTAAATGTATTTTTTTTACATGCTTTGCATTCTGCAAAATTATTACTGATGCTTTGTTTTCTATTGGTATGTCTCCTCGTTTACAGTTGGAGCAATGATCTGAACATGAGTTCCATCATTGGCTCCAACGACTCCAGGAAAGCCCACAATCCTCATAAAAATGGCTTGTTTTTGCAATATGGTTTGGTGGTCAGTTAGGCAATAAACTGCCATATAGTAACGGCCAAAAGTTAGGTCCGGCCTAGGAAATTTGACATCTTCACCCTTAATAAAAATAAAAAAAGTGCAAGATTTTGAAAGCATACTACATAGTCGCTTAGAGTCAGTTGTTTTATTTGGGATAATAATAGTGCAATGAAACATGTCAAATTGTGCGGTCATAACATTTTGGCCATACTGTCATACAAAGAAATTATGAGCACATGCAAAAACAAGAGGACCAATGAAATGTTAATAACTTATGTTGTAGTCAATGTCCCAGTGTTGCCAATTTAGTGATTTTGTCACTGGATTTAGTGACTAACCCTCATCTCTTTAGAGACTTTTTTTTAAAAGCCAAGCATCAAAATCAATTTCTTGGACAAACCTTACCTACATCCCGAGACTCTCCCATGATGTCATAAAGGCGAGTTCACTGATCAATATAAATAATACACTCACCTAAAGGATTATTAGGAACACCATACTAATACTGTGTTTGACCCCCTTTCGCCTTCAGAACTGCCTTAATTCTACGTGGCATTGATTCAACAAGGTGCTGAAAGCATTCTTTAGAAATGTTGGCCCATATTGATAGGATAGCATCTTGCAGTTGATGGAGATTTGTGGGATGCACATCCAGGGCACGAAGCTCCCGTTCCACCACATCCCAAAGATGCTCTATTGGGTTGAGATCTGGTGACTGTGGGGGCCATTTTAGTACAGTGAACTCATTGTCATGTTCAAGAAACCAATTTGAAATGACTCGAGCTTTGTGACATGGTGCATTATCCTGCTGGAAGTAGCCATCAGAGGATGGGTACATGGTGGTCATAAAGGGATGGACATGGTCAGAAACAATGCTCAGGTAGGCCGTGGCATTTAAACGATGCCCAATTGGCACTAAGGGGCCTAAAGTGTGCCAAGAAAACATCCCCCACACCATTACACCACCACCACCACCAGCCTGCACAGTGGTAACAAGGCATGATGGATCCATGTTCTCATTCTGTTTACGCCAAATTCTGACTCTACCATCTGAATGTCTCAACAGAAATCGAGACTCATCAGACCAGGCAACATTTTTCCAGTCTTCAACCGTCCAATTTTGGTGAGCTCGTGCAAATTGTAGCCTCTTTTTCCTATTTGTAGTGGAGATGAGTGGTACCCGGTGGGGTCTTCTGCTGTTGTAGCCCATCCGCCTCAAGGTTGTGCGTGTTGTGGCTTCACAAATGCTTTGCTGCATACCTCGGTTGTAACGAGTGGTTATTTCAGTCAAAGTTGCTCTTCTATCAGCTTGAATCAGTCGGCCCATTCTCCTCTGACCTCTAGCATCAACAAGGCATTTTCGCCCACAGGACTGCCGCATACTGGATGTTTTTCCCTTTTCACACCATTCTTTGTAAACCCTAGAAATGGTTGTGCGTGAAAATCCCAGTAACTGAGCAGATTGTGAAATACTCAGACCGGCCCCGTCTGGCACCAACAACCATGCCACGCTCAAAATTGCTTAAATCACCTTTCTTTCCCATTCTGACATTCAGTTTGGAGTTCAGGAGATTGTCTTGACCAGGACCACACCCCTAAATGCATTGAAGCAACTGCCATGTGATTGGTTGGTTAGATAATTGCATTAATGAGAAATTGAACAGGTGTTCCTAATAATCCTTTAGGTGAGTGTAGATCTCTATCTTTAAGCTCTTTCAAGCCACAAGCTTTTGAAATCTAGATGTCAAAATCCAGCATTTTTTCAAAAAAAAAACCTGGCGCCTAAAGGGTTAACATCTACCACTGTTTTATCATAGGTAGAATGAAAAATGTTTCAATACAGGCATTTCAGTCATATGTAATTTATGCAATATTTCAAACCTTTAACCCACTGGAGAAAATCAACCCACGGCAACAGTTTAAAATCAGCCCAATTCTGTGGAAAAAAATGCGGATTTGGCAACCCTGCATCCATAGTGGTTTAAATATTCCGCATATTGATGCTTCCCTGATGCGTGAAAATTATGTTTGCAGGAGCAGGAGATAATGGTCAGGAATTGGGAGCGGGATTAAGAAAAGGGCTTTAATCCTAAAATGCACACAATGCATGGCAACTATCAAAAGCAAAAGTTGAATCCCGGACATTTTGGGCGATTTAGAAATCCCAGCCGAACACATTTTCTTAGGTCCAAAAAGAGGACCTGTTCGAGGAAAAGAGGACGTACAGTCAGGTCCATAAATATTGGGACATTGACACAATTCTAACATTTTTGGCTCTATACACCACCACAATGGATTTCAAATGAAACGAACAAGATGTGCTTTAACTGCAGACTATCAGCTTTAATTTGAGGGTATTTACATCCAAATCAGGTGAACGGTGTAGGAATTACAACAGTTTGCATATGTGCCTCCCACTTGGGCCTTCCTGTTTTTGAGGCTCACCAATGGTTTACATCTTGTGGTGAACCCTCTGTATTCACTCTGGTGAAGTCTTCTCTTGATTGTTGACTTTGACACACATACACCTACCTCCTGGAGAGTGTTCTTGATCTGGCCAACTGTTGTGAAGGGTGTTTTCTTCACCAGGGAAAGAATTCTTCGGTCATCCACCACAGATGTTTTCCGTGGTCTTCCAGGGCCTTTTGGTGTTGCTGAGCTCACCGGTGCGTTCCTTCTTTTTAAGAATGTTCCAAACAGTTGTTTTGGCCACGCCTAATGTTTTTGCTATCTCTCTGATGGGTTTGTTTTGTTTTTTCAGCCTAACTGAGGAAATGTAACCATTTGATTAACTGCTCGTCACCAGACATTTCAAGAACAATCTTTCTCTCCTGAAAGATTTGCACAGGTTTCTGTCTCCTCAGCGCCATCAAAAGCCCCTGCTGGCAACTCCTAACCACTTGAGAGACCACTCGAGCTGTCTTAAATAACTGGGAGAGTGAGAGTGATTCTTAGCTTTAAGAAATTTGATAACTTGGTTTTACACTTAAGTTTGAAAGTAGGAGTAAAATTCATTCATTCTCAGCACTTAAGACTAAAATGGCACTTTGAGAAGCTTGATAAATAAGGGCCCTGATGTGCAGAACAAGATTGTTGAGCTTCACAAAATAGAAAGTGGCTGTAAGAAAATAGCTAAAACAGAAAATCCCTATTTCCACCATCAGGGTAATCCAATCAACTAAAGATGTTACAAATCTGCCTGGAAGAGGACGTGTCTATGTCGTCCTAATGCACTGTGAGGAGGAGAGTTTGAGTGGCCAAAGACTCTTCAACGATCACAGCTGGAGAATTGCAGAGATTAGTTGAATCTTGGGGTCAGAAGGCCTAAGCTTAAAAATATATATCAAACCTCCCCTACATCACCACATGTTGTTCAAATGGGTTTCAAGAAAAAACTCCTGGCTCATCCAAAAACAAACTAAAATACATTGATTTGGGACTGTGATGAAAGTGACAACAATTCAGAAACATCTTCCTGTGAAGGTCTGTATGCATTGAAGGGATTGGTATGCAGGAAAAAAATAGGCATAACTCTGTGATCATTCTTTATTTTTATGTACTAAACAGATTATATGAATTTGAAAAAGTCAGGGAATGGAGTGAAGCAATCTGCTCTGAAGACAAGAAATGTTCCACAACGGTATCTGTCAGCAGACTGTAACTTCATATATCAGTTTCTGCAAGGATATATGCATTCCCACCAGGACTTATGTGACATTCAACAATGATAAGCCATGGTTTACAGCAAAACTCAGACACCTTCGTCAGTCCAGAGGACGCCTACAGAAATGGGGACAGAGTCTTGTACAATCAGGCCAGGAACACACTGAATAAGGAGATTAGAGTGGCTAAAAGGACGCTAAAAAGATGGAATATCAGCTCAGTTCCAAGTGAAGACTCAGTGCTTCAGTGTGGAAAGGCCTGAAAGCCATAACCAAGTACAGGATACCATTCCCCAGCACTGAGGTGAATCAACAACTTGCTGAAGATCTGAATGAGTTTTATTGTAGATTTGAAAACCCCCACACCCATCTTGACCATCTCTCTACACAACCGTTAACACCTCCTGCAACCCCCCTCTCACCAGCCTGCTTGAAAACCTGTGCTGATCAGCTGGTCCCCATCTTCACACAGATCTCCAACAGATCACTGAAGCTGTGCGTAGTCCCTTCCTGCTTCAAACGCTCCACCATCATCATTGTTCCAAAGAAACCCAAGATAACAGAACTTAATGACTACAGACCTGTGGCTCTAACGTCTGTCTTCATGAAGTCATTTGAAAAACTGGTTCTGGCTGATCTGAAGGACATCACTGGACCCTTACTGGACCCCCTGCAGTTTGCTTACCAAGCAAACAGGTCTGTGCATGGACATGGACAGACCAGGGACTTATGTGAGGATCCTGTTTGTGGACTTTACTTCCGCCTTCAACACCATCATCCCTACACTCCTCCAGACTAAACTAACCCAGCTCTCTGTCCGTAGCTCTATATGTCAGTGGATCACCAGCTTACTGACAGATAGGCAGCAACTATTGAGACTGGGAAAATTCATGTCAAACAGCCGCTCCACCAACACTGGTGCCCCTCAGGGCTGTGTTCTGTCCCCACTGCTCTTCTCCCTGTATACCAACGACTGCACCTCTGAGGGTAAAGAGCGGGCCTCAGGAGGTTAAGGAGCTGGCTGTCTGGTGCAGTCTTAACAACCTGGAGCTTAACACGCTCAAAACAGTGTAGACGATCATGAACTTCAGGAGAAACCCCCCTGCACTCCCCCCACTCATCATCATAGACAGCACTGTGACTGCAGTGGAGTCATTCAAGTTCCTGGGATCCATCATCTCTCAGGACCTGAATTGGGACACTCACATCAACTTGTAAAAAAAGCCCAACAAAGGTTGTACTTCCTTCGCCAGCTGAGGAAGTTTAACATGCCACAGGAGGTTCTACTCAGCCGTCATTGAGTCTGTCCTGTGCACATCAATAACTGTCTAGTTTTGGTTTAGCTACACAATCAGGGATCAGAAGACTACAGAGAACGGTTCGGACTGCTGAACGGATTATCGGCGCCCCCCTGCCCACCCTCACATCCAAGTCATCCCCTTTCTGAACTTTTGCCATCTGTCCGGCGCTACAGAGCCACAATTACCAGGACAGCCAGGCACAAGAACAGTTTCTTCCCGCAGGCAATCCAATTTATAAACAGTTAAATGCCCCCCCCCCCATTATGCAATAACAATGTGTAAAAATCTTATATTTATTTGCTACCACCTCCATCCTAGTACATCCCTGCATCTTCTATTCTATCCCATTCTATCATCTATTGCACAACTTTATATACAATCATTTGTTTCAAATTATTGTTTTCTTTCAATTTTTTTGTTTATTTATATTTACATATGTATATTTTTATCCATCTTATTTTTATTGTCTGTGTGTCTTTGTTGTCTCTGTGAACTGGAAGCTTATGACACTAAAACAAATTCCTTTTATGCGCAAGCATACTTGGCAATAAAAGCTCTTTTCGATTCTGATTCGGAATGGTCTCTGATCTCTTGTCAGGTGTTCTCTAACCTCATCAGGCATTATAGGAGAAAATTTTGAGCTGTTAAACTGGTAAATGGAGGTTTCAAAAAGTATTGAATAAAAGGGTGCCGTTAATTGTGGCCAATGTGTATTAGAGAAAAACCTTTATTTCATAAAGATATTTTAAATTCCCAAGTATTGAGGAGCTAAGCCATTCAGGGCTTTATAAGTAGTTAACAAGATTTTAAAATCTATACGATATTTGATAAGGAGCCAATGCAGTGTTGACAGAACCGGGCTAATGTGGTCATACTTCCTGGTTCTAGTAAGAACTCTAGCTGCTGCATTTTGAACCAGCTGGAGTTTGTTTATTAAACATGCAGAACAACCACTCAATAAAGCATTACAATAGTCTAACCTTGAGGTCATAAACGCATGAATTAACATTTCTGCATTTGATATTGAGAGCTTAGATCCCGCTCTGGCCTCCTGCCGGAGTTCCAGAGGTGCAAGAGCCCGTCTGGTCCGTCCCTCCCTCCAGCTCCACCCTGGCCCTCAGCCAGGTCTCCTGAACTGCTGAAGCCCAACTGGTCCGTCCCTCCCTCCAGCTCCACCCTGGCCCTCAACCAGGACTCCAGAACTGCTGGAGCCTCCCTGGCTCAACCCTCCCGTCCCTCCCTGGACCCTTTTAAAGTCGTCCTGGGCTTATTTACTGGGACTGGCTTGGCTTCCCTTCCTCCCACCCACCCTTCCTTGTCTCTGTGTGTTGATCCCTGTCTGTCTTGTGTTCTCAGGTTTGTACTAGTCTTGTCTTTTGTCATGTTCTTGTCTTGTTTTTGGTGTCCTCATTAGGGATGCCAGGTCCCCGTGCTCTTTGTACTACTTAATGCAAATAGTGGCAATTATCACAGATTATCACAGAAGTCCCTGATAGCAACAGAATCCACCCTCAAGTCGGCAGATCCGCTGTACAGTCAGACTCTGTTCACTCATTCTCCCAGAATATGCCCCGCTTCCGGAATGCGCGCTGTCATTTAGCGGACTCATTACTGAGACTGTGAAAAAAGAAACTCCCTGTAAAATGCAAACTGTTTTCCTCTGCTTCATCACTTCATTTGCACTTACAAAAAAATCACAGACCCTGTCTTTCTTTAATTTTGTAAATGATTTTTGGTCCAGGGGCGTCGCTAGGAATTCTGGGCCCTGTGCACTGACTCTGTTCCACTATTACCACCTGTCCTACACCCCTGTTTAGATCACATCATGTAGCAAAAATAAATGATATTTGTTTGTTTGATTCAAACTCATGCCACTCGCATCAGTGTAGACGGCCTAAGCATTAATAAAAACCTGTACTCACTCACTACGCCACTCTCTCGCAATTGAAAAAAACAACATTCTTTTGTTAATTTCTTTGTTCTCTTAGTGTAAACAGCCTTCGCCAGCAACACGGGATATTTACACTTTTAAATTAAACTGAATTGCTTTTATGGTCTCTTTACTTTGTTTTTGTAGTAAATTGTGCACAAGACAAGGGGAGTGTGGTAAAAACACTGTTAGATTGTGATTTTAGATGATCCACAACGTAGAGAAGCATGACAAAAAATAAGGCTGTAGAGTAAAAGCCTACGTTTTAAAAGATTTTTCCATGATCAAACTGTCATATAAGCGTGATAATACTATTGATAACAGAATCATGAATATTTTATTAGCCTTCAAGTAGTACCCGCAATAAACTTCAATAGACTACAGCTCACGTGATTAATGTTCTCTGCCGCTTCGGTTCAGTACGTCACGTGATTGCCCCCTGCTAATCATGTCTTTCCTGTGTTAGAGCATCCCCTGCAACGCTGCGCAATATGTCGTGGTCACGCGTGATCCGTTTACTGCACGCATGCAATCTCAGTGGCCAGATCTGTAGCTGTTCAGGTGTGTTTAACTGGTTTTGGAGCTAAACTCAGTGGCCCGCCACGATTGTGTTTGTTGACTCCTGCACTAGGCTATAAATGCCCTGTTCACATTCCACACACATCAGAATAGCTGTGATGCATGTGGAGACTCAGTTCATGTGCATAGCTATCCAATAGTAAACAAAAAAAAAGAAAAAGACCAGAGGTGCAATCTGAACAAATATTTACAATATATGGTATATGGGTTGTGGCACAGGGATTAACTAGGAAACTTAAAAATGGCACTTAAATGTTGCTGACCCCTGGCTTAGGCTGACACTATTTCCACACTTCTTGGGTGAACTCAAGTGACAGTTAAGGGATTTAATTTTTTTCTTGAAGCTTTTGTGCATCCTCTTTTCCTTTCCTTGCGTCCTTTCCTCACATATTATTCAGGATGCACGGAAAAGACACGAGGATGGAAGAATTGAATCAAGTGAAATGATACATCCTCGCTCCCTTTAGCGTCATCAGCTGAGCAAAATGGATCTGCCTTTATGCCGGTAAAGTTTGTTTTTTAAAGATATTCAAAATAAATATTAATAAAGCAAGATGCCTTTTTGAAATATATGACATATATGGTTTATTTAAATTGCAAAGGTAAAATACAAACAGATGAGAAGGGGGAGGAGACGGTACACGGTGTATGCTCGCTCATAGCTCCTCTGGAAGGCTCCTCGCTCCTCGTTCTGCAATTAGAGAATTGAGATGTCCTTCAATATGGCTGAGCTCGATCGGTTTCCGGGTCATAGGACGGAGGAGCGAGGAGGGATATTGAGAAGCACCCGTTGTTTCCACACTGATCACATGTGGTCTCCGGTGTGAACTCTCATGTGACCCCTGAGGTTCTTTGCTGTTGTGAAGCTCTTCCCACACTGTTGGCAGGTGAAAGGCTTCTCTCCAGAGTGAACGTTTATGTGGAGATTTAAGTTTCTTTTCTCAGTGAAGCTCTTTCCACATTGAGTGCATGCATAAGGTTTCTCTCCGGTGTGAACTCTCATGTGGACTTTAAGATGTTCTTTTTGCGTGAAGCTCTTCCCACACTGTTGGCAGGTGAAAGGCTTCTCTCCAGAGTGAATTCTTATGTGGAGATTTAAGTTTCTTTTCTCAGTGAAGCTCTTTCCACATTGAATGCACGTAAAAGGCTTCTCTCCAGTGTGAACTCTCATGTGGACTTCAAGATGTTCTTTTTTTGTGAAGCTCTTCCCACACTGTTGGCAAGTGAAAGGCTTCTCTCCAGAGTGAACGCTCATGTGGAGATTTAAGTTTTTTTTCTCAGTGAAGCTCTTTCCACACTGTTGGCATGTAAAAGGCTTCTCTCCAGTGTGAATTATCATGTGGACTTTAAGATGTTCTTTTTGTGTGAAACTCTTTCCACACTGAGTGCATGCATACGGCTTCTCTCCAGTGTGAATTCTGATGTGCTTATTAAGGTTTCCTTTATGAATAAAAGTCTTTCCACAGTGTTTGCAGGTGAAAGGTTTCTCTTCAGTGTGAATTCTCATGTGTCTTACAAGGGTTTCATTTTGAGTAAATCTCTTTCCACAGCGTGGACAGAAGAAACCTCTAGCTCCGGTCTTCTGAGCTCTTGTTCCTGTGCAAGTCTTTTTGGTCTGCGAGCAGCTAAAATATTTTTCTTCCGTTGTGAAATCAGGATTTTTCTCAACCAGGTACTTCTCTTCATTTTCATTCAGTTCTCGACTCTCCTCTTTCAGCACCTTCAGGTCTAAGGTGAATAGAGACAAATACAGGTTAAAAGGTTAGTTCACAAAAAATGAAAATTACCCCACGATTTACTTTAAAGAAGAAAATCATATACACCAATGATAGCTTGAGGGCAGGGCCAGCCCGTGGCATAGGAGGAGTAGGCAAATGCTAGGGGCGCCGCCGATCCCTAGGGGCACCAAAACAAGTCAAGTTTTTTATTTTTATTTTATTATTACCAATACTACTTCAGTACTCTAAGAGCCCGAAAAAATAAGAGAAGAAGCAAAATGGTACAAAGACAGAGGTAATGTGATGTAATGAATGATGATCAGAGGTGGACAGTAACAAAGTCAATTTACTTGAGTACTGTACTTAAGTACACTTTCTGAGTATCTGTACTTGAGTAATATTTTTTTCTGGAAACTTGTGACTTTAACTTCACTACATTTGAAAGACAAATATCGTACTTTTTACTCCGCTACATTTATATCAAGGTCCCCAAGTCGAAAGCTGTTATATGTAGCAGTTTTTCCTGTGTGTGCATTTCAGATTCACAGAACCCTTGTTTTCTGCACAATCCAGCCTGAAATGGACCGGAAGAGTCACTTCATGAGCATCTGACAGCTTCATTTGAGTAAAACTAGCGTCATATCATATATATACACTGAACCCATCAAAATCAAAGTTTGTTGGACTTGAAGGCTACTACTGTTCTAGCACCTAAAATACATTGTGGGTAAAAAGTGTTGTTAAAGGGTGCACATGATCAGGATGGGACCACCTCCACCTCATTCTGAGCCAGGAAAACCCCTGATGGTGATGATAACATGAGAAGAGTTTAGAAGAACATTGCTGCCATCTGCTGGAAATCAAACACTTTTCAGATTTATTATGAAGATTAAACAGTATGCTAGAGAAGTGTTTCAGGAATACCAGATGTAATTATTATTGGTGTTTAATTGTGTTTCATTTATAAAGTGATTCAAGCAGCACCTATATTTTTATAGTTTCACTGGAAATAACTAACACTAACAAAAACAATAAATACTGTTACAAATGTATTGTTCAAGTTAGTTAATATTCACTAATGTTAATGTGAGGCATGGGGCAGCAGGTAAAATCTTGCCTAGGGCAGCATATCGGTCCTGCTTGAGGGGGAGTAAATTATGGGGTAATTCTCATTTTTGGGTGAACTATCTCTTTAGCCTACACTCCAGGTCAAATAAACGCATAATTAGGAAAATCATATGACATTGTTCAGAAATATCATTGATTTCTGTAGAGCTGTGAGTATGAATCAAATGAGTTGAGCTTTGAGAAAGAAAGGGACCTGTTTGTTCCTCAGTATCTTCATGTTTGATGCTGAATACTTCTGCAATCCTGATGTCTGCACTCTCCTCTTTAATAAACGCCATCTTTATAATAGTGTGGATGTCTTTGGACAAGATGAGAATAATTAACAGAAAGAAAATTCATCCAAACTCGTGCGAATCCACTTTCCTCAAAAAATAAAAGTTCTTTCTTCAGCCAAATCACAACAGAGCAGGAGTGTGGCACAGCCTTATGACGTCATATCCCCCCTCCAAAATAAAAGTCCCGTTCTCATGCTAAAATCAGAAAGTTGCAAACATAATTACATGCAAATAATAAAACATATCAACGATGTTCAGAGTCAAATTCTTGGTGAAAGACATATGGATGTTGTGCTATAAAATAACTAGAAATGAAAGAGTTTGAATTACATCTAATAAGTGAGATTCTGTAAATGATTCAACACTTATATATATATATATATATATATATATATATATATGGTTTTTTAAAGATACATTCAGGGTGAAACAAAACAACAAATAATAAAAATAAATGCAAATATTTTTTTTTTTAAATAGCAATGACAAAAGAGTAATAGTGGAAGTAGTTAAGTACATTCTCATCAGAAGCGTACTAATTTTGTACTTAATACACTAAAAATGATCCTTTAGTACTTCTTAAGATAAACTTAAGATCATCTAAGTGTACTCAACTGTGCTATTTTGAGACACCATGAATATGAACTAAAATGCACTTTTAACATACTATCTTTGTATTTCAAAAATGTATTTAGCTACCACTTGTAGTACACTTGAACCCATCTTTCATACACTAGTACACTCAAGTGTACTACAAGTGGTAGCTAAATACATTTTTGAAATACAAAGATAGTATGTTAAAAGTGCATTTTAGTTCATATTCATGGTGTCTCAAAATAGCACAGTTGAGCACACTTAGATGATCTTAAGTTTATCTTAAGAAGTACTAAAGGATCATTTTTAGTATATTAAGTACAAAATTAGTGCGCAAAAATAGAGCACTTTAAGTGCATTATGGAAGTGTACTTGTTTTTCACCTGGGTAACATCAATGCCACAGACAAGTGTGCTATTTTGGATACACTATTTTTGTACTAAGTGTGTTTTAGTTGTAATAAAATTATACTAAAGTATAACTTTAAGTGTATTTAGTGTACTTTGTGATGCTAAATTGGAACAACTTCAAGTACACTTTAAGTAAATGTCTATTTTCATGCTTGATTAGAGATATTAAAGTGTACTTTTTTGTATTACGAGTACGTTACAAATGAATTATGAGTGTGTTTGAAACACACAAGCAATATACTATAAATATAAAAGGTGGATTACAACTTCCAGATTTGATGTTTTATTTTTGGGCAGCACAAATGAAAGCGGTATGGTTTTGGCAGAGGAATAGTACCTTTCCACCTGCATGGGTACAAATGGAAAGATATCATACCTCTAGATAAGGCCCTATTCATCCCCCTGACTTGTGTTACGAAGGCAGTTAATAACCCATTCATTAGACACACTTGCAAACTGGGGTTTGAGATTAGGAGAAAATATAATTGGCTTCTATCATTATATGACAACTGTCCATTTCACTGTAACCCATGTCTTCCTGAGGCATTAAGAGATGGGATAACACAATTTTGGTATAAAAAGGAAATACACATGTTTGGAGATTTATATGAAGAAGACATACTAATGACATTTGAACAATTGAGAACAAAGTTTTCTCTTCCTGTTAAACATTTCTTCAAATATTTTCAGGTGACAAATTATATTAATACCATACAAGGAGGTCATTTAAGAGCCCTCTCTTCACTCCCAATAGATAATACTATTAGAGAGAAAAAAGGATCTAAAGGGTCTGTGTCTTACATGTATGTTTGCGATATATCCACTGTAAACATTAGCGCATGGTACCATGGCCGCGAGCTGCAGGACACACACCCACCCTCCACCTTGCCCCGCCTCTCTCCTCCTCATTAGCATTTAAAGCTACAGACACAGAAATGGCTCATCCTAAGGAAAGCTCATTGTGGGACTGGCTCGTAGTGGCTGAGATTCTGAACGAGACTTCAGATACAGTACTAGGGACCACTTAGGCCTATATAAAAGCATCCAAAAAACAGCATGTCATGGGACCTTTAAACTAAGAGTGCTGTCCACATTTGTCTAGTTACCAATGTCCCGGGAATAACAAGGATGCTAATAAACCAGACCTTTGTCAAACTAACAACACACTGAGACTCAAGAAGATGTTCTTATGGTGGTCCTCATGAAACAGGGTCCTCGTAACACAGGTTTTAACAAACACACAACCTGACATACTGGGATGAACTTGCATGTAATGTAATGCATTGCATAAAAAGTCATGAACATTATCTTGGGTAACACTTAAATATTGAAATATTGATTTGAAATGTTGTAAATGTAACGTAATACAAGTGATATTAATATGTAATTTAAAACAATAGTTTAATTTAGCTCAAAGGGAATCATTTATGATTTTATAGGGATTTGAACAGAATCAGTGTTACGGCGATTCACTGAACGAGCCGTATAACAAACTCTGTACTGGATATTAAAATCCCAAATATAGTGAAAACACTATTAAATACCACAGTAACATAACTTCGGCAGATTAAGACATTAACTTGTGAGCAGAAAACACAAGATACTTCTCTTTTCAATATAAATCAGATTTTATTTATATAAACCTAAGACATAAACTAATCTAACACATGAACACACACATTCACACATTCACACGTTGCAGAAAGAGAGAAAGTGAGGATAGGATGAGTTTAAGAGAATGGAAATGTGAAATCCCAAGTTTACCTGAACAACCATCAATCACTTATTTAACCCTCGCTTTGAGTTTCTTAATGAGGCTAAGATTCATATTAAAGTCACCAATTCAGAACTCGGAGGCGTTACTTGCTTGCGTTGCCTGTGTTACGGGTTTCCTTTGTGTCTCGTTGCAGACAGGGGGTTACCCGATGTGTCTGATTGGTTGAGAGTTCAGTAGTCTTTGAAGTGAGGTCTTGGGCGTTGGCTGAGGATGCGGTCTGGTTGAAGTTTGAAGGGAGTGCAGTCGGAGCTGGACTTTGTAGCAAACTTACATTAGAACACGAAACTCCACGGAAAGAAAAGAAACTAAAGTAAAAGAATAAAAGGATGTAACGAGACTAAGTGGTTTTCCTTCTCATTATGGCACGTGGGCCAGAGCACGCTCAAAGAGCAGCACGCGGTGGCAAAAGAGAAGAAAGAGAGTAACTACGAGAGCATTTTTACGAAGAAGAGTGAGAGTGACAAGAAAGAGAGCCAAGAGAAGCCAAGATGGTGTCCTGAGTTTTTAAACTCTGTTTTCAGACCGTCCCATCTGGATGTCTTGACCAATTAGATACTGTCCTTGCTTGGAGAGTTGCTTTGTGTCTCCACCAAATCATAAATCAACTTGTTATCTGTTCAGTCAGAGGTCCGAACTTTACAGGCTCTTGCAAAGTATACTTTTTGAGCATGATTTCTAATAACAAGACTATGACGCATTTGACAAAGAATTGATTGGGAGAAACATTTAAAGCATGAATTTTCAAACTCATACATACTAAACATGAATATTAATCCTTCAGCTATTACCACTACATACACAATGAGTGATTAAAACAAGGATATTCAAATGTGTGTTACATACACAATATGCAGTTAGGCATAGAAATGATTAGTTTCATTAAAAATTTAAAATGAAAGTCTTTCATGTAGTTCTATGGAGAACGAAGGCATGTTCTTTTAGACAAAGGAATTTAAGTCTGTTTTGTATTGTATGGGGGGGGGGCCTTCCCAAGAGAGTCTGTAGCTTGTGATTTCCTATCACAGGTTTACATGTGACGGCCATCTCTTTGAACATCAGTCTTGATTCCTTGCCCCAAATTTGAAGGTCTCTTTCCTGAATTGGAATTATCAATAAATGTTCTTTTGTCTCAATGTTGCAAGCTGTTTTGTGAAAGAGGTTTTCTGGTTAGGCTTTCAAACTAGCTGGTGCTGGATCTGGACAGATTTATTACATCCTGTTTCTTGGAGCTTCTCTGAATTCCATTTCCTCAGGTTTCAATGTTCTGATCGAATCTTCACTTTGTCTGATTCAGTCTCTGATATCTTACATAAATTACATTATATCATAAAATAATTGTATGTTTTAAATCAGTATTTCATGCACACATTTATTGTCTCAATGTTACAAATGTCTAATTTAATATTTTCTAGACTCTTAGTGAGGTTGAGCCATCCACTCTTGAAGTCCACACTCTGTCCCAGTCAGACGTCAGAGACCTAGAGAAGGTATTGTGAATTTGATTTATTATTTTTTATTTTTTATTTCATGTTTTCAGCTGACAGTTGTCAGTGATCAGACTGGAAAAGGTAATTTGTTATACATTTGGACAATCCCTGAATCCTTTGTCTGCAGTAGAATGTTTATTTATTTTTTATTTCCATTTCCTTAATTTCAGGTGACTCCAAAGAAGGACCAGTTACCATTGGATCAGGATGTAATAAAATGTGCATTGCATAGTTTTAGAAAATGCTAGATTTATGTTGTAAGAAATCATCTCTACATGAGCCTTGCTTTTTTCATTGTTTTCAGATGTCACCTGTCAAAGAACATGTGTTAAATGAGGAGCAGAGCTTTTGTGCCCCCGCTGAAGGAGTTCAGGAGGTATTCACAAGTTTTGGGTGAACTGTTATTTCAGTGCAACAGTGAATGCTCTGAAGTCCATCTCTGCTTGGGCTGTGATATACTTAGGAATAAAAAGCGGTTTCCAAAAGTATTTAATTAATTACCTGTTTTCACTTTCAGTAATATTAGTCATTGTCTAATGCAGGGGTGCCCAAACTCGGTCCTGGAGGGCCGGTGTCCTGCAGAGTTTAGCTCCAACTTGCCTCAACACACCTGCATGGAAGTTTCTAGTATGCCTAGAAAGAGCTTGATTAGCTGCTTCAGGTCTGTCTAATTGGGGTTGGAGTTAAACTCTGCAGGACACCGACCCTCCAGGACTGAGTTTGGGCACCCCTGGTCTAAACAAAGATTTGTAGTAATCTATTAACCTGTACCTTTTAAGGTCTGTAACGTAAATGTTCTTTAATGATTGTCTCAGTTTGTCTGAGAGAAGGTCAGGTATGATGGTATTGAAGGCCGAGCTGAAGTCCACAAATAAGATCCTTGCATAATTCCCAGGTTTGTCGAGGTGTTGCAGGATGTAATGCAGTCCCATATTGACAGCGTCATCCACAGACCTGTTTGCTCTATAGGCAAACTGAAGAGGATCCAGCAAGGGTCTAGTGATGTCCTTCAGGTAGGCCAGGACCAGTCTCTCAAGTGACTTCATGACCACAGACGTGAGTGCGACAGGTCTGTAGTCATTAAGTCCAGTGATTTTGGGCTTTTTGGGGACGGGAATGATGGTGGAGCGTTTGAAGCAGCAGGGAACATCATACAGCTCCAGAGATCTGTTGAAGATTTGTGTAAAGATGGGGGCCAATTGGTCAGCACAGACTTTTAGACAGGCAGGTGAAATACCGTCTGGTCCTGAAGCTTTCCTAGATTTCTGTTTTCTGAAGACCCGGTTCACATCCTCTACACAGACTTTAAACGCAGGTAGAATGGTGGGGGAGGGAGTAAGGGGGGTTGCAGGGGGGGAAGGTGAATGTGTGAAGTGCAGATCAGAGCGGGTGCTGGGTGTCAGTCTGGCCTTTTCAAATCTGCAGTAAAACACATTGAGATCGTCAGCCAGTTGTTGATTCTCCACAGACTGTGGGGGTGGTGTCTTGTACATGGTGATGTTCCTCAGACCAGTCCATACCGACGCCGGATCGTTGGCTGAAAGTTCTTTTTTCAACTTCTCAGAGTAGTTCTTTTTAGCCACTCTGATCTCCTTTGTTAGTCTGTTACAGTCTCTGTGAGTTCATCCAGATCGGTGGCAGCGGCTTCAAAAACACTCCAATCAGTGAGGTCAAAACAAGCTTTTAAATCTTGCTCTGCTTCATTAGTCCATCTCTTAACAGTTCTTAATACAGGCTTAGAAGATTTGTGATCTTAGAAGATCAATGTGATGCTGATTAAGTTTACTAATGCAGCCGAAGCCCCGGTAACCTAAACAAAGCAGCTCCAGGAGCATTTATGATGGCTGTTTTGATAACGTTATTTACCATTTCAGACTGATATCTGCTCCTCATGTTTTTAATTGAATAAACTCATACTTGCATATGTTTTTAAATCGATGTTTTCAGAGCAAAGGCAGCGTGGAGTGCTGGGATGTCAAGATGCCTGCAATACTACGAGCCTAAAGTGAAGTAAGTAGAATTCACATTGATTTAATTGATGGGTTTTACTGTTATGCGAGATGTTAACCATCACTTTCTGAAAGATTATTTAAGTATATTTCTTCATTTTTGGAGAAGACAGCAGTCCCCATCATTGCTGTTGAGGAGGAAGAGGAAATGTCACGAGGAACCCACTGGATGTTTTGATCGTCTTTTAATACAAAGAGATGATGTCAACCAAGTCTAGGGTCAGTGCACTGCTGCTGTTTTTGCACTTTATGCCCTTATTTAGAGCACACTAGCTTCTCAAAGCAGCTTTACAGAACAGGCTTGTGTCTACATTACAATTTATCCTGATCTGTTCTAGAAATACTATAGTTTTCAGCTTGAATAGTGTTGTATCTCCTGATTTATAGTGATGCTACATGGGTGCACTCACTTCTGTTGTATACTGTATGTTTGACTCATTCACTGGAAGCAATATTGATGTGACATACTGATGCAGTTCCTCACTGCTAATCATGATGTTAGTCATATGGGTTTAATACAGGATATTTACAGTCTAATGTAGTAAAAAGAAAAAGTTGTATGAACTCTTTTACTTTAACAAATGCTTTTTCTTGCGGAGTTTCCACACACAAGTACATCTGATGGAGGGCGCTCAGCATTTGTTAAAGTAAAAGAGGTAAAAGACAATCAAAACATCCAGTGGGTTCTCGTGACATTTCCTCTTCCTCCTCAACAGCAATGTTGGGGACTGCTGCCTTCTGCACCTGGTCAGCCTCCTTTCTCTAAATGCATTTAAAAAAGTGTTAGTATGTGTCACAAGTCATTTTAAAATCAGGCTGTTCTGAGATTCCTGTCAGAATGGCGTAGTTCTGTACAGGCCGCTCACATAAGAGTTGATTGACAAGACCGTCTTCCCTTAGACCCGCCCTGACACGTGTTTCACACATGCCCCGTCTGCAGTGTGTATGCAGTCCGTATGCAGTGCAGAAGCAGCACGGACTCATTGTGAATCTTTGAGCGCATTAACTTTGTGCAGCAACAGCAAGTTATACGCTTGTATATCTTTGAATATTCATTGATTATTATGGTGAATGCAAGATGGCTGACGCGTCAACGCAGTCGAATAGGGAATCTACACATATCTATGGTCTGCTCGTCACTCCACTGAAGAGAGGGGAGGAGTCAGCAGAGCTCATTAGCATTTAAAGCAGCATGGATGATAACAGCTTGCTGAAAACAGAGCTGATTTTGACAAAGGTGTTTTAGCCACTTAATATTACAGTATAATGGAAATGTTATGATGTTATTTTTAACATTTAATAGGCTTTGAAAAATATAACGTTTTATAAGTGAACTTAAAACAATCTTCACATATTGTATGCATAAGCTATATTCAAGCTACAAAAGTTATTCAGCAAGCAGAGCAGTAAGTGATTTCTCTTTTTCTTTAGTTCTTTGATTTACATCAATCACAGACTGCAGCAGGTTTCACATTAAAAGCAGCACAGTTGCCAAGTCTGTGTATTATATGCGACTTTGGGTTTCTTTTTTTGGAAAGTTGCGTGAAAAAATCCCTGGTCGTGGGTTGCAGTGTTTTTTGGGCTTATTTAAAAAAATATGGTTGCTTGTTAGGTTAATCTGACAAGCACTGGTATGGCAAGATGTCTTAAAATGAGTGAATCACTGAGTCATTTATTTAAACGATTCGTTCAAAAAGAGACAACTGCATGTGATGCCTTACGTAGGCCAAGCGCTACGATCAAAGATCATAGAAGATAAATGATCGGCATACGGTAAATAAAAATGACCTACACCTTGATCTACATGACAAAGAAAATGTATAGTTTTTATTCTGTGTGAACTCGCATGTGTATGTGTTAACTCATTAAAGCTCTTTGGAAAATGAACCATGTTTTTACTATAGTAACTAGTTTAACTATGGTATTTGCAATAAAATCACAGTATCCACAAATGTACTATTCTCTCACTATAGTAACCATAATTATGCTATTTGTATTAAAACTACAGTAACATAGCTTCCTTATAGTAACTATAGTTTAATATTTGTAGCTAAACTATAGCAATACAAATGGTAGGCTAATATATCTGTCAAAAATGGCTGCTACCATATATACAAAAACCTTACTACTAAATTGCTGCTAAAAACTGGTCAAGGAAGTATATAAATCTCAACATTATTTTACTGTCAAAACACTGCACATAAATACATATTTTTTTGCAAGCAAATGATCAATAAGTAGGTTAAATGATCACACGGGTCAAAATGTTTTACTTCAAACCTGCTTGCTTTCGGCCCGTGTTCTTCCCACTTTATTTTCTAGTATGTAACGAATATGCCTCGGGGAAATGTATTGGAGAAAAACTATACATTTTTATTAGTAAAAGTGAAAGTTGACAGAAATGTAAAGACTCAAGTAAAGTACAGGTACTGTTTTATATCGTTTAGAACAAGAAATCTCCTGAAACTTAAATCTCAACCATTCAGAATCAGAAGATTTATCCTTACCTCCTGGGCTGAGAGATGTCGTCTGTGATTTCAGGATTCCTTCGCGATATCCTGACCCGCTCAACCAGGTCCGGACTTCTTGGGGCTCGACAGAAGTTTTCTACAGGTTCAGATAATAAGCTATAAATATTGAGTCTTGTTTTAAGAGAGGTTTAAACACATCACCATTAAAATGGTTTTGCTTTATTAAAACAAAAACCCATTAAATAAATAAAAAATAACAGCGAGAAAGTCTTCACCCGAGATGCCTCAAACATGACATTATATAGTTCTGCATAAAGTCTGCATTAATGCAACAAGTCTCCTCCTTTAGAACTTCCATATTTGTCAAACATAGTGAACACACATAACTCTCTATGTAAGCAGAGGCTTGGTTGCTATGGCTACCCATGTCCAGGATATATGACTTTCAACCCAGTTACAGAGGCTCATGGTATCAATTTCTACATCTCTCAAAGAAGCAAGTGAGTCTATCTCTACTTTAATCTAAACAATTGCATCAACTCAAAGGCCAGGCAAGCACATTTTCATAAAGCAGATGCTTCTTCAGATAAAAACATAAAATAACAGTTAGCAAGAAGTTCCATTTCCCAACAATATATTGCCAAATGCATCTTCTTACAAAACCATTCTACAACAGAGACAAGATACATATACATGGCAGTTTTAACTGTTGCTAACTGTAAGTTGGGCAACACCTGTTTTTATTTCTGACAGGGTGTATGCTCAAACTGCATCTAACACTTTTTGGATGATAGAGCAGAAGTCTGTGTTCTTAAAGTTTTTAAATCTTTTGTTAACGATTCTAATTCAAAATGAAAATTACTCAAAACAACCATTTCCTTTAACAATCTCATCATTTTCTTATGATGCTTTCAAGTTTTCCTTTCTCTTTGGAGTGTTACGAGCTGTTTGTGCACTGATAAGATCCCTGAAGTTGCAAAGACTAAAGTCTCAAAACCAAAGAGATATTCTTCATAAAAGTTAAGACTCGACCACATCCTCCTAAAACGGCTCATTTAAACACGCCCCCACGTGTCTACGTCATGGTGTGGGGAAATTTGCAAAACACCGCCCAAACGTATCTGCAAAGAAAAAAGGCAGAAGTTTTATTCTCGCTGTAGTATTGGTGCTGCCGCTGGCGCCATGTCCAGGAGATTCATTGGACAAGGAGATCATCAAAATCAGAATCAGAAAGAGCTTTTATTGCCACATATGCTTGCGCATACAAGGAATTTGTTTTAGTGTCATAAGCTTCCAGTTCACAGAGACAACAACGACACACAGACAATAAAAATAAGATGAGAATAAAAAGTACACACATATATATATATATATATATATATATATATATATATATATATATATATATATATAAATAATAACAATAATAATAATAATTGAAACATAAATGATTGTATATACAGCTGTGCAAGTGATGATAGAATGGGATAGAACAGAAGGAGATGCAGGGATGTACAAGGATGGAGGTGGTAGCAAATAAATATAAGGTTATTGCACATTATTATTGCATAATGGGTAACTGGCTGTCCTGGTAATTGTGGCTCTGTAGCGCCGGCCAGATGGCAAAAGTTCAAAAAAGAGATGACTTGGATGTGAGGGATCCAGAGTGATTTTCTGAGCCCTTTTCCTCACTCTAGATGTATTCAATTCTTGGAGGGTGGGTAGGGAGGCACCGATAATCCGTTCAGCAGTCTGAACCATTCTCTGTAGTCTTCTGATCCCTGATTTTGTAGCCGGACCAAACCAGAGAGTTATTGAAGTGCACAGGGCAGACTCAATGATGGCTGAGTAGAACTGTTTCAGCATCTCCTGCGGCAGGTTAAACTTACTGGCGAAGGAAGTACAACCTTTGTTGATGTGAGTGTCCCAATTCAGGTCCTGAGAGATGATGGATCCCAGGAACTTGAATGACTCCACTGCAGTCACAGTGCTGTCTATGATGGTGATTGGGGGGAGTGCAGGGGGGTATCTCCTGATGTCCACGATCATCTCCACTGTTTTTATTGTGTTGAGCTCTAGGTTGTTTAGACTGCACCAGACAGCCAGCTGTCTGTAGGCAGACTCGTCACCATCCTGGATGAGAACGATGAGTGTGGTGTCGTCTGCAAACTTCAGGAGCTTGACAGAGGGGTCTTTAGAGGTGCAGTCGTTGGTGTAGAGGGAGAAGAGCAGTGGGGAGAGAACGCAGCCCTGAGGGGCACCAGTGTTGGTGGAGCGGCTGTTTGACATGAATTTCCCCAATCTCACTAGTTGCTGCCTATCTGTCAGAAAGCTGATGATCCACTGACAGATAGAGCTAGGGACAGAGAGCTGGGTTAGTTTGGTCTGGAGGAGTGTAGGAATGATGGTGTTGAAGGCCGAACTAAAGTCCACAAACAGGATCCTCACATAAGTCCCTGATTTGTCCAGGTGGTGCAGGATGTAATGCAGTCCCATGTTGACTGCATCATCCACGGACCTGTTTGCTCGGTAAGCAAACTGCACGGGGTCCAGTGATGTCCTTCAAATAAGCCAGAACCAGTTTTTCACATGACTTCATGACGACAGATGTTAGAGCCACAGGTCTGTAGTCATTAAGTCCTGCTATCTTGGGTTTCTTTGTGTGAGTTTTGCTGTAAACCATGGCTTATCATTGTTGTACGTTACATAAGTCCTGGTGGGAATGCATATATCCTCGCAGTAACTGATATATGAAGTTACAGTTGTTACGACCAGCTCGTTTAAAAGACGCAACAAAAAAGAAGGTCAAACAACAAAAGATATCAATGCTAATTGTTTTTTTTAATTAAACTAAAACAACAGCAGTCAGTAATGACTATAAGCATAAGTCTAGGGATAATAAAGAAATTAAAGAAATAAATATAACAACAAAACATTAACTACAAGATATAAGAAATGCCAAAAGAACAAATATGTAAAGAATCAGAAAGAGACACTCTGGAGAAAACATCCCCACGGAGTGCCCGCCTCAAATAACAAACTTATATATGCTACTAATTAACAATTAACACTGGGAAGACCAATCAGAGCCTGCCACACTCTCCCCAATAGGATCCGGTCTCTGTGAGCTCGTCCAGATCAGTGGCAGCAGCTTCAAAAACACTCCAGTCAGTAAGTTTGAGACAGGTTTGTAAAACCCGCTCTGTCTCGTTGGTCCATCTCTTTACAGTCTTCACCACAGGTTTAAAGATTTACGTTTTTGCCTGTAGGTTGGTATAAGATGAACCAGGCAGTGATCAGAGAGCCCCAAAGCTGCCCGTGGAACAGAGTGATACGCATCCTTTATTGTGGTGTATCAGTGATCCAATATATTACTTTCTCTGGTGGGACATGTAACATGCTGTCTGTATTTTGGCAGTTCACATGAGAGATTTGCTTGGTTAAAGTCCCCAAGAATCATTAAAACATAGTCTGGGTGGTGTTGTTCTGTGTCTGTGATCAGATCAGTGAGTTTCTGTAAAGCTGTGCTCACGTGCGCTTGCGGTGGAATGTAGACACTCACGAGAACGAACAAGCAAATCTCCCACAGCAAATAGAAAGGCCTACAGTTGATAAAGTGTTTCTAGATCTGAACAGCACATCTTCTTTAACACTGTTACACCTGTACAACACTTCATTGATGTAGAAGCACGTCCCGTCGCCGCATGATTTCTGCGTCGCGATCTGCTCTGATCAGCTGAAAGTTGTAACGCACTGGAATGGTATCGTTCGGCTAGGTTTCCGTGAAACACAGAGCAGCAGAGTTTGAGAAATCCTTATTTGTCCGGGAGAGCAGAAGGAGTTTGTCCGTTTTGTTGGGTAGAGAGCAGAGAGTCGCTAGATGGATGCTAGGCAACGCCGTTCTAAACAATGAGCGGCGCTGCGCCGACTACTATGTCCAGAAAAACATCCGAATAATCAACTGGTAGGAGATTTTGTGGCGTGTTATGCCGAATGTTCAGCAGTTCTTTTCTGGTAAAACTGATTGAGTTTGAGAAACAAAAAACAGGAAAAACTAACAAAAACACTCATACAACTGGATAGCGAAGCACCATGTCTGCTGTGCGCGGCGCCATCTTAGATCTAAGATCAGAATAAATTTTGGTAGCACTTTCTATGAAGCCCGTATTTTTATTTATAATATATTATAGTTATCTCAAGATGGCGCCGAGTATGGCTGCTGTGGTGTGGAACGCTCCCGTACTTTTGTTGTTTTTGTTTGTTTGTTCTGTGTTTAGTCATTCTCCTACTGTCAGTTTTACCAGAGACGAACTACTGGACATAAGGCAACACACACCGGACAATGTTTTTCCGGTTTTTGATTATTCAGACGCTTTGTTGGATGTTTTGGTCGGAGGGGCAGATAAACAAAATAAAGAAGAAGAGCATCTTTAAATGAGTCTGCATTCTTCTATGATTGAGTAATCTTTCGCAATTCGTTTGGTTTCTGGGTAATTTTGGCCACACACACACACACTGCTCATGTGAACTCACAGTCTATATTCAGATATTCAGTTTTAGACTAATTTAACACATATCCAATATACTGATTACTTCCATGATTTACACTCTCTTTTTAGTAATGTTAGAAAAATTACAACATTTCTATATTTTACTTATAGTAAGATTATCAAGTCAAGTCAAGTCAAGTCTGCTTTATTGTCAATTCTTCCACATGTACAGCACATACATACAGAGAATTGAAATTGCGTTACTCTCAGACCCTTGGTGTAAACAGTTAACATTAAACACGTTCAAATACAGATAATACGGTTTAAACATATGTACATACAACTATACAGCTATACAAATGAGGACATTGTAGAAAAATCAAGAAATGGATAAAGTGGCATAAGGCGCATGGCAGAATAGATAGAGTGCAAACCAGTTAAATAAAAACAACACTGTGCAGATATATGTGTAGTACAAGAAGAGCTTATCAATCTGAGAACATTGTAGAAAAATAAAAATAAAGAAAAGATAGATAAAGTGCCATAAGGCACATGGTAGAATAGATGGAGTGCAAACCAGTTAAATAAACCAAAACTGTGCAGATATATGTATAGTGCAGATAAGTAAGATAATAACATTTCTATATTTTACTACTAAAATACTCAATACCTTTTATATTAAAACTTAATAAAAACGTTAAGTAATGCGCAGTTGTGTAAGACACATAGCAAAACATTACGTTAATATGTTATCCAACCTTTCACACGCATTTTGATCACAGCGAGACGACTTAATGAGACAATGAATCGGGTCTTTGAACCGAAATGTGGGAAAGAATAGTTTCGCAGAAATTAATCGGGCTTCGCGTCGCTAACAGAGATCACAAAAAGGGTTTGTATCATCACAACGCGGGAGGTGCGTATACTTCACAAAAAGTGTGGAAATGCGTGTCTTTTTATATAGGGTATCTGAGCGCCCGTATAATCAGAAGTCCAACGATTTAGAGTGCTGTCACGCACAAGCATTTTGGGATATGGATCCCCGACGGCCATGTTTGTAGTCTGAGGTTTATGCTGGGTATTGTAGTTCGCTGACCTGAAAGGCCGCAACGTTTGAATGAGGTATTAGTAACACACGTTCAATTTAACATCTTAGTAAAAACAAAAAACTAAAAAAATTGTTTAAATGTATTTAGCCTAAACAAATATATATATATATATATATATATATACTTATGGTAAAACAGACTTTACGTGTATATGTTGAAACGGAGCACCTGTTGTTGCGTTATTCCGTGAAATAGCGTTAGGATCTGGTTGTGTTCTTATATTTTTCTAGTTTCATCATAAACTATAAGCAAGGCCTTGTAATAATATGTTGAACATCTGATAAGTCGGTCGATATCACATCCGGAGTTTACTGCGGGGCTATTTTCTGCAGCGGTTGTACTTGCTTCAAATCGCTTCCAGACTTGTCTTATGAGCGTACCCTTGTTTGTTAAACTAGTCGTAAGCGACATTGTTCACATTTTTAGAGTTAAACAGGTTAATGAGCTCTTTCAGCATCTATAGTTGTAATAATGCATAAAATAACACCGTTATAGGGTTTTAGCTACAGCTAAATGATAAAACAAAGTTAAAATTTTATTGGCAATTTGCGGCTGTCCGGGAAAGCTGTGTGTGTGTGAGAGTTTGAATAACAAATGTTTTAGTTAAAGATGTGATTAACTACAAGCATCCTAACTTAGAAACACAACACTATACGGTTTTCCCCCAAAACCGGTTGTTCAACACATTTAAAAAAGCCGTAAGAATGTTTGTGTTTTGAAGAGAAAGTCAGATACGGTGTATAAAAATGAATTTATGAGGTTATGTATTAATACTGCTTCGTGTACTCACCGGTTACTGTATACATGTACGAGAGAAATGCATACACACAATTGTTTTATAAAGCTTTTAGTCTGTCATTACAAATATCTTAAAGAGAAAAGCTGTTTTCTGTTTTCATTTGTCTCAGGATTCTGTTACACAAAAACCACTCGTGGACACAAATCCTACATGAAAGCTAAAAAAGATGACTTTTTAAACTATTTTACAGACACTTAACACATCTGCATCAGTAAGATATCATCATAAACCATCAGACACGTCAGGTTGTGGTGTGATAAGATGGACTTATCGAATATTTGCATATTTCTTATATCAGTTATTTGATCAAATCTTAGTCAACATCTATATTCTTTGTTTAAATGCAGTATTTCTTGTCAATCCAAGTAATTTAAACGATCACATTGATTACTTACAGTATTTCTTTTCTTTGCTGAATTTGCAAGAAACAGAGCATGGACTTTTTTTTATCTTTTGCAAAGGTAATGAAAAATTGTTAATTTTTTAAAGTACAGTGAACATCCATTGATATTTGAGTAAAATTATATATTTTAGTTCATTAAATAAGTAAAAAAAATTCTAAGTATGTCATAAATATCTTTTTTTTGCCAACTAGTAGGCTGACCAAACCGATATATTCATACAAATGATGAACAAATTAGACCATTTTGATGCACAGATTACCGATATAAGGTACTTTATATATTATAAGTTTGTTGAGATAAGAAAGAGTTGTTTAGTAGTATGCTTCCTGTTTATTATTATAATTATCATCGTTATTTTATTATGTGCTAGATCATTTATCATTCTCATGCTGGTTTACCATTTAAAAAAATGAAGAAGAAGAGCATCTTTAAATGAGTCTGCATTCTTCTATGATTGAGTAATCTTTCACAATATTTTTGGTTAAGTCAAGTCTCTCTCACACTCACACACACACACACACACACTCACACACACACATCCTCAGACTTAAATCAACACTAGACTTACATGTGTGAAAGTGAAAGTTTCATCTTGCAGTGAATGACTGGATATCAACATCTGTATCATTTGCATCATGTTCATCAAAATTATAAGTATTGTTGAGATAAGGAGTTGTTTATTGTTTTGCTTCTTTTATTTACATGCATGAGAATATTTGCCATTTTACACTGTGGTTTCATATGTGGGAGACAAAAAACTAAACCTAACCCTTCACCAAAGAAGAGCAGTGGGTAATTTTTGCCACACATGCATCAACTGAGAAGCATACTCTTTCGCAACAAAGTAAATTTGGCAAGAAATATGTTTTTGGTGCATTTCCAAGAAACAAGGTGCATTTTCACATCTTCCTCTTTTTAGCCTAATATATATCGATCTAGTGAGTGTCTCAAACACTGAACTCCAGATCAGACTCTACGAGGCTCTTTCATTTACACAAGCTCAAGAACAAGTCAAAGGTAAATTTGCATTCTCTTCAAATCAAGCAAGAATCACTTAAATCAAGCCATACGATTCTATAAATCCATAAATGTCTACTGCATGAATTGATAATGTGCATCTCATTATTTTATTATTGTGCAGTTGTCAGTTAAAGTTTTTTCTTTGTAACTTTGACTTGTTCAGTATAACACTTCATTTATGTCAATGTTAATCATGAAGACCATCAGAATTGTGTGTGTTTGTTAGTTAGTGGATCATGCAGATAGTTAATGTGATTCTCTACATCAGTACGAATGAGAACTAACTTCATACGTCCACAAATTGAAAAACGATGAAGAGAAGCATTCCTGACACAGAATTTATACTTTGTTTCTAGTGCAGTGACTTCAGTTTCCAAACTTGTTTGGGGCCACCAAATGAAAATGTATGATCCGTCAGTTCTGTAGATATTATGATCAAAACGAACAAGCACCTTTTATTGGTTACAATTTAACACTGTTAAAAGACTTGTAAGAGTTAATTAAAGACTCAAACACTGCTAACGTCTGCTCTCACAGCTGCTGTTTGCTCTCATGCTTTCTCAACCTGCTCTTTTCTCCCAGTTGTCTCAGGATGAGATCTGCAGCTCTTCTCTCACTCCTTATCATTCTGGCTCTCAGCGATGGATTGAATGACCCATTTGATAGGTTCAAGGAAAGACACATTATCTCACGTAATTTTGACACTACAAATATAAATGCTTGGGTGAACCACCTTCAGACTCATTATCTCTGTGGCTCTAATGCCCAGTCCACTATATCTTTCATAAAGGGTTCACCAACAAGTATTAAAAACATATGTAATGGTGAAGGAACAATAACTACGGATGACTATATGAGAAGTACAAGACGTTTCCCAGTGTACAGTGTCAGAAGCCACATGAATGGAAGGACTTGCATCATTGATAACTGTAGAACTGGCCAATTTTTTGTAACTCTTTTCTGCAACCTGAGAGAAGGTGTACCTGTGCACTATCAAAGACAAGAGGGAGGAAACTGGACTACATGCTATTAAACAGCATGATTTGTTTTAATCACTGTGGGATTGAAGAACTATGGGGCTTGAAATAATGCTGTAATTAAAACCAGGGGTTAAATTGGGATTTGTTATGTGGGGGGGGGGCTCTATGGTATCGAGCTTTAATATATATATATATATTGAAGGTTTAGTTGACTTTAATGATATGCAATTTCCTGATCAATCCTTAACTAACCAAACAAAATGGCCAGACAAAATAGAAATGGATCTTCACGATCTTCTAGCCCAGAGATTTCAACGCTACCAGAGTAAGACGGACAAGAGGAAGCAGAAGACGGAGCGTCGAAAGAACGAAAGATCTGTTTCAAACTAAAAGAGATTCTGAAGTTATGAGAAAGCGAGAGTTGATGAACAAAAGAATAATGAAGTTAATGAGAGAGATGATTCATTTGTATGGGTTTTCAGCTGAGTTACAAATGGTTTAGGAACAATGGAACTCCAAACTTTTATCACAGAAGTGTTTTAAGTATGTGCTGTATTTAGAGAGCACAGATATGAATTGCTTTGAAGTTATTAATGCTATGTAGTTATTTTGCTTGCTTTGTAAAAGAACGGTTACTGACCAGAGGATGCATTTTTCATTGTAGATGCCAAATGAAACTTCTAGTTAAAAACCAAAGCGTAAGGTGTTGTTCACACCTGCTAGGCGTACGAGGTGTGTGGTCTAGAAACATACTTCCACGAATGCGTATGTGATATGTAACGCCTTGCAATTTTCCTATAATTTAAAATAGCTAAAATTGCTTTCTTAAAATGGGGTGGTGATGGCACAGTGGATAAGACACATGCCTTTGGTGTGAGAGACCCGGGTTGGAATCCACTGTGAGACACCAATGTGTTCCTGAGCAAGACACTTAACCCCTAGTTGCTCCAGAGGCATGCGACCTCTGACATATATAGCAATTGTAAGTCGCTTTGGATAAAAGCATCAGCTAAATGAATAAATGTAAATGTAAATAGCAATAGGGAGGCTTGCTGTCTAGAGATGTAGTAGTTTTTTGTTTGAACTTTTAACTCTGCCTTGAGAAGCATCTTTGGTAAAGGTTTCCTGTCTACACGAGAGGCAGGAGCAGACACAGACCGGGGGAGAGGAAAGAAGATTAACACAGATGAGATGCAAGGCTATAAAAGGCTGGAAGAACAGATGGACGAGGCCACGTGTTTTTTTTGCTATTTGCTTATAAGTTACTGTTTTGAAATAAACCGAAACCATTGTATTGGTGATTCGTTAAACTTTTAAATCCAGTCTCTGAGTAATTCATTATTAAATAACCAGTTATCAGAACCTGAATAAATCCTTACTTCGAGCTTCAAGTGGTCTGAACTCGGCTGAACTAGCACGGACACCGGGAGGAGAGATCTGAAACTTCATTAAACATCCATTCATCCAACCATTTTTTTAACTTTTATAGAGGGCATTTTCCCAATAATCTCATTAACTTTCATTTCAAATTCTTACATTTGATCTATAAATTCAATTATAATAATGTGTTTGTTATTATCTATACATTATCAAATTAAATCATTTACACTGAAAAATACAACTACATTAAATTATGAGATTCTTTTAATTTTTATTTTGTTTTGAATATACAAACAAGAAATGATGGTGGAAATTATACTTTTCAACGAAATTAAAACGCCAGTAGTGAGTCGTTCAAACGGACGATTCATCAGATGTTTATGCATGGGCTAATGAAACTTTGACTCAACCGATTCGTAATGGTGGAAACGTTGAGTGATGTTGCCTAACTAACTGTATTTTAAATGTACAATATTTAGCATTTTTACCTCAGTATGCTGAGTTTGTTAGTGTTGCGCGTTTGATTTCTCCTGGAGAGACTGGTGAACCTCGCCTCAGCAGCACAACCTTATACTGGCAATGGGTTGTTTGCAATTACGTGACTCTGATGACGCGCGAAATTCAGATGGAGGGCAGTATAAGGGTTAGGATAATGGTAAATATTTAAACCATTGAACTGCAATAATTTTGCAAAGTTTCTAAATTCAAAACTAAATAGTAAATGACCATTTAATTTGTTGTTGATTGTTTCTGTGTACTTTTTACAGCTATGGATGCAAGCGTGAGGCACGAGCCAGAGCAGAGTATGAAAGGCTGATGCGTCTGGAGCATGAGGGCTTCTCCTGTATGGAAAGTGGTCTCTGGCTGAATCCCAAGTGGCCATACATGGGAGCATCGCCTGATGGGATTGTCACATGTGACTGTCATGGAACTGGGATTTGTGAGATAAAGGTATATTGCACTTCACTATAAACATGGTAAAAAAAATATGTTTGCATACAATATATGGCAGTAGGATTGGTTATTCAAATTACTCTCCATCTCAATAAGGACATGAATTGTTGTCTATTTCTACTACTTTCCGACTCATTTTGCCAGCACGGGTCACACATACAGGTGCTGGTCATAAACTTAGAATATCATGAAAAAGTTGATTTATTTCAGTAATACCATTCAAAAAGTGAAACTTGTATATTAGATTCATTCATTATATTTCAAATGTTTATTTCCTTTAATTTTGATGATTATAACTGACAACTAATGAAAGTCCCAAATTCAGTATCTCAGAAAATTAGAATATCAATTAAGACCAATGCAAAAAAAAAAAGATTTTTAGAAATGTTAGCCAACTGAGAAGTATGAGCATGTACAGCACTCAATATTTAGTTGGGGCTCCTTTGGCCTGGATTACTGCAGCAATGCGGCGTGGCATGGAGTCGATCAGTCTGTGGCACTGCTCAGGTGTTATGAGACCCCATGTTGCTCTGATAGTGGCCTTCAGCTCTTCTCAATTGTTGGGTCTGGCGTATTGCATCTTCCTCTTCACAATACCCCATAGGTTTTCTATGGGGTTAAGGTCAGGCGAGTTTGAACTGTTCAGTGTTCTGGGGACACCTTTAGGACTCAAACCTTTTCACCAGCATCTGAATCAAATAAGGAAGAAAGATAAGAGACAGAATTAAAGCAACATTCATTTTTATGATAAGCTTCCAAATGGTTTTCCAGTATAGACAGAGGAGTGCAAACCCATCACCATCACAAGGTGACAACAATACAAAAAGGTGCCAAGATACAATTCTATGCAAAACAATGACATATTTTGACCTAAAAGGCTACTGTTTCCTAAAAGTGACACATTTGCACCCCTGTAGACAGTCCACCAATGTTCAAAATCAATCAAACTTCATCTTAGACAAATGGGGTCTTACATAACTAGGTTTCTTACCTTCAGGTTTCTTCTTGAACTTGTATTTCTTGTTGGATCGTACAGCATTGAGGAGAACCTTCTCTTTCACTACATAAGAGTAGAAGTCCTTGCAACTGAATGTGAAGTTGCTCTTCACCTGGATTTCTGACTTGATGAGGTTTACCGAACATCTGTTCGTTTTGCAAAGGTCACAAAAAGCCCTCTTGGTATCCCCCTCAACACCTTTCAGCCACAAATATTCATTTTCCCAGTCTTTCTTGTACCCACACCTTCTCTTTTTAATTGATGATGGCGGTGCCTCAGACTCAGTCTCTTTCTCCATTGTTCGAATTGGAAAGCGCGCATCTAAAAGTTCCTTCCCAGCGTGTCTGGTATGCACGTGCGTGCGCTGTCATGACAACAACCTAGTCAGCAGTTCAACTGAGGGGTGGGTGTGGCAACAGTAGCGTGCTGAACTGTCAAGTAATGTTCCTTTGGCTGCCTGGGGCTCGAGGATATAGAGCGATCAACTTTTTTTTTTGAGCAAGCATTGATTATGCGTGACACGGTCTCAATTTGCGGGACGCATGAATTGGGCTTCAAACGCTGTGCGCGCACGCGCTACGCGGGACGGGTGGTCACCCTAGTTGTCAGTTATAATCAAAAATAAATAAACATTTGAAATATATCAGTCTGTGTGGAATGAATGTATACATTATACAAGTTTCACTTTTTGAATGGAATTACTGAAATAAATCAACTTTTTGATGATATTCTAATTATATGACCAGCACCTGTATATCGACATCATTGCGCTTCAATAAACATCTCCAGCGACCGTTGAGGCGGCCAAAGGCATTTTCTACGACCATTCGAGCTGAACTCAAGCAGAAGTTGAAGGTAGACTGGTTGAGTGTCAGATTTTGGTGATTTGGGAACCCCTTCATTAGCCATTTTTTAAGGGGGTATGCCGCATGTCCAATAAGATGAATGGGAACCTCCACTCCATCCACCACCATAGATTTCTGTAAAGACAATTATATAGTGATTATTTCAAAACGAGTGGCATGCCAAAAACTGTTTTGTTGCTTTTGGAAACTTGAAAATAGCTTGCATGCTAGAAGTTTTTGGTAAAACTTCTTACTTTTATCCTCCAATTCTCACTATTAACTCGTTGCTGATTAACATGCATATTAGCTGTTTATTAGTACTTCGAGCACATATTAAAGCCTTATTCTGCATGACCATTCTGCTTCACTTAGTCCTACTAAATACCTAAACAACATTTTTTCTCCTATAATTCAGTATTTTGTTTTGTAGTCGTCTACTACGATGTCTCTGGGACAAAAGCAGCTGCATGAATGTAAAAGTCTGAAACAAAAATGAAACCATCAACAAAAAGACTGACCGCATATACCCTCCATGTTTACAAATACAAGCGCAGCCGTTTGGAGGTTAATGATGTCACAGAATTTACCAGTATTTTGAATGGATGTGAATGGTGCTTTTCCGGAAAAAAGACGGAATGTCGTTGCCTGTGTGAACAGCACATTTTTTGAATTTACCGGTAAAGTCGTTCCGGAAATTTTACGGCAATTTACTGGTATTACTGTGTGAAAAATAAATATAACTGTTCATTTCTGTTCTCTTACAGACAGTTAGTAACTGAAGTGTAGATTAAATGTGTAGAATTATATGAAAAACATGATTGAAATAGATTATTTGGCCAAAACCAAAAAGTGTTACTTTGTGCCCCGCTCTCCCCTACCACACAGAGCCTTGGTATACTGGGAGAGAAATCGAGCAAATTGAAAGAAGGTTGCTTGCCATTCAACCACCTGCAAGAATAACAAGACCACCACGTTCAATTTCTTTGCGTAAATATTGGAAAGCTTCTGAATACAGACACTTCCTCCTATTTTACAGCCTTCCCTGTTTGTTTGGCATTTTGCCCCAAAAATATCTTGACCATTTACTACTTCTAGTGCAGGCCACATACATTCTCCTCCTAGACTCAATTTCCCCCAAAACATTGACACAACTGATGCCCTTCTAAAAGCATTTGTGAACCATTTCGAGTCTCTGTATGCTAAGTGCCATGTGTCTTTTAATGTCCACATACTTGTACATGCAGCAGCATCTGTATCCTTTATGGAGTCACAGTGCATTCTTATATGAGACACCTACAGAAACTCTTTCATGGCACACAAGCTTTAGCAGAACAAATTGTTAACATGTTTAACCTTTACCAGCATGCTCCACGACTCATAGCTGCTGTATTCAAGGATGAAGAAACACAACAAAGCAAAAGCTTTGTTGAAAAAATGTTGGGAGGCAGCAAGATTGCGACAGTGTATTGCTAAGTCTAGTGTGGTGTTTCTTGGATGCCCACATGTACGACAGCCGACCCCAAGAGAGTCTTATCTCCTTCAAGAGTCAGGTTTCAGTGCAAATAAACCCTTCAGTTTTTATCCTAGGGCTGTGGTTAATGGCAAGTGAATGTAGGTAGGTGGGCAAGGAGAGGGACATGCCTTCTAAAACCTGAAGGAATTACGTACTTTGGCATACATTTAAATATGTTTTTCACGCACACATTGAACTCTGAATTTTTGTAAGCTCTTTAATTACTTGTATATCATGTTCTGTGTGAATGTTTGTGGACAGCAGCGTGTGAACAGGACTTTTATTTTGGCGCGGTGGTGGGGCGTCATAAGCACGCGCCGCGCTCCTGCATCTGTTGAGACTCCAGTCAAGAAAGGTTTGTGTTTAAAGCATCTTTAAACCCCGTTCACTCAACTCGAAAGTTTTACAAGCGATGAGAAATTAATGGTGTATTACTGACTTGACATATAATGCGTTATCTAAAATATATTCACGTAATGTCTGTGAGTAAATAAGCGCGTCCACACACGAGCAACACAAAAGTAACGTAGCGTCTCTCCACTATGGCGTTAAAAGTGGGACAAAACAGCGCAAGCGCATGAACACAGCGCGAAAGCAGATTACAGTATTGCGCGCACAAAATAACAAAACCGTGAGCAGAATCCACGCGCGCGAGTAATATCTACACACATCACATCTGTAGCATGCATTTTGATAGGAAAAGACAGGGAATACAAAAAAATGGAAAAACGCATGTGATCATCATCTTCGCAACTCCGACACAGGAAACACTAGTTTATTAGTAAATAATTCAAATTTCTCCTTACTATTTCCCCCTGACACATTCATGGTCATGACTTTGCTTCAGCCTGTTGCATGCATTTGTACGCAGAACTCTTCAGAAACAGCAGATGTTAGGCATGCAGAGGAATTTTAAATTTGAGTGAGTGTGGAGCGATTTCACCGGAGCGGGATGAAATTATATGTAGGACTGGGTTTCGAGTTCGATACTTTTTAGGCACCGACCGAATTGCCTCGATACCACCGAGTATCGAAAAACATCTAATTGTAGGTAAGCGGGGAGCGGAAATTCTCACTGCTCATTTTTTGATGCAAATAATTTTTTTTAAAGTACCCCCCAAACGCTGCGCAACTTTAAATAAAAGTTAATTATGGAGTGATATTACATGTATAAAATAAAATTGCATATGATGACTGATATTACAATTGTGGGTTACATCTTCATCACCTTTTTCAAACCTGACCTGATAAATTCACATCCCTGATCATTACAAAGAACTTAAGTTTTAATTGCAAAGGGAAACCGATAGATTTGCTAGTATGTACCTCTGTCTTCTATTTTCAAGGGTAAGAATTCTTTATAAATCATGTTCTCACCCATATGTCTTTATTTTGTGGAACACAGAAGGAGAGAGTGACATAGTCTCAGTCACCATTAATTAATTTTATTTTATAGAAAATAATCAATAATAGAGAACGGTGACTGAGACTGTCAGTCTCTTAATGTTCTGCCTTACATCATCTTTTGTGCCCCACTGAAAATACCGGAGCATCTCAATAAATTAGAATGTTGAGAAAAAGTTCATTTTTTTTCTTGTAACTTGTTTCAAAAAGTGAAACTTTCATATATTTTAGATTCACTACAAGTAAAACATATATAAAAAATAATAATTTCGAGGATTAGAGCTTATAGCTCTCAAGTCTCAAAATATTAGAATATTTACATTTGAGTTTCAATTAATGACCATCTCTACAGTATAAATTCTGGGTATCTCTTGTTCTCTGAAACCACAATAATGGAGAAGACTGCTGACTTGGCAATGATCCAGAAGATGAACATTGACGCCCTCCACAAAGAGGGTAAGTCACAGAGGGTCATTACTGAAAGCTGTGGCTGTTTACAGAGTGCTGTATCAAAGCATATTAAATACAAAGTTGACTGGAAGGAAGAAATTGGGTAGGAAAAGGTGCACAAGCAACAGGGATGACTGCAAGCTTGTCAAGCAAAGCTGATTCAAACACTTGTGAGAGTTTCACAAGGAGTGGACTGAAGCTGGAGTCAGTGCATCAAGAGTCTCCACGCTCAGACGTCTTCAGGAAAAGAGCTACCAAGCCACTTCTGAACCAGAGACAACATCAGAAGCGTCTTACCTGGGCTGTGGAGAAAAAGAACTGGACTGTTGCTCAGTGCTCCAAAGTCCTCTTTTCAGATGAAAGTAAATCTTGCATTTCATTTGGAAATCAAGGTCCCAGAGTCTGGAGGAAGAGAGGCACAGAATCCATGTTGCTTGAAGTCCAGTGAGAAGTTTCCACAGTCAGTGATGATTTGGGCTGCCATGTCATCTGCTGGTGTTGGTCCACTGTGTTTTCTGAAGTCCACAGTCAACGCAGCCATCTACCAGGAGATTTTAGACCACTTCATGCTTCCTTCTGCTGACAAGCTTTATGGAGATGCTGATTTCATTTTCCAGCAGGACTTGGCACCTGCCCACACTGCCAAAGCTACCAAAAGCTGGTTCAATGACCGTGGTGTTACTGTGCTTGATTGGCCAGCAAACTCGCCTGATCTGAACCCCACAGAGAATCTCTGAGGTATTGTCAAGAGGAAGATGAGAGACACCAGACCCAACAATGCAGATGACCTGAAGGCTGCTATACGAGCAACCTGGGCTTCCATACCACCTCAGCAGTGCCACAAACTGATCACCTCCATGCCACGCCGCATTGATGCAGTAATGAAAGCAAAAGGAGCCCCTACCAAGTATTGAGTACATATGCAGTAAATGAACATACTTTCCAGAAGGCCAACAATTAACCAAACATTTTTTTTTTATTGGTCTTATGAAGTATGCTAATTTGTTGAGATAATGATTTGGTGGGTATTTGTTAAATGTGAGCCTAAATCATCACAATTAAACTACTATCACAGACTTAAACTACTTCAGTCTGTGTGCATTGGATTTATTTCATACACGAGTTTCACAATTTGAGTTGAATTACTGAAAGAAATTAACTTTTCCACGACATTCTAATTTATTGAGATGCACCTGTAAGTGTACAAGTAAATAATATAAGGTTTTATATTATAAACAAGATAATCATATATTCAACTAGTTTAGAGGCAGCGATGCCAGCAGCACTCAACCTTTTGTGTCAGGTGGTATGGAACAGTGTTAATTGACAAATTATATAAATTATGGATCCCAAAAATGTTGCAAAGAGTATCTCGGTATCGTATCTACTTGGTTTGCTTCTGTTTCTCCAGTATGATGATTTAATCGGTCTTTATTGTACGGCGCTGTACACTTTCAGTTCACTGCTCAATGCAACGATACCTTCATAATGGCGCCTCTGTGACATCACGCATAATAAAACGCACGTGATTGATCCCACTTATAGTTAAGTGCTTTGACACAATCTGTATTGTAAAAAGCGCTATATAAATAAAGGTGACTTGACTTGATTGTCAAAGACCGATACTCAACCGAATTAATCTTTTATATACTGAGAATGAGAAATGTTTCAGGGACATTTTGCTTATGGTTATAGTTCAATATATTTGCAAAACAAAAAGAGTATATACACTACTGTAACCGATCGATTGCAAATATGAGTTGTAAAGTGTGTTTGATATAGATACGAGTAAATGTTCTCACTGAGGAAACATCACAGCATCACTCGTGATTATTTCTCCCTGGTTTTCTCAGGGCGTTACACATGACTTCATTGGCGCCGGTGCAATTATAGGTTAAAGAGATTAAAATACAGGTATACAAGTTAACAGAGTAAAGTATCAGTTTTGATGTTAATATTTATTCATCATGCTGTTGAACTTGACAGTATTTTCTCTCGTTATTCCATAGGGAGCTTCGAAGAAGACGGAGAAAACGACAGTCTCAGGTCAGCGGTGACCTGAAGAAGTAGTGAAAATACATGTGCCCTGTGTTTATCAGTATCCTTAGGTTCATTGGGTAAAAAGAAAAACAAAGTAAAAATGTATTTAGCCGATTCCCCAATGTTTCAATAGATATCGCAATATATATCAATATCTTGAACTCTTTTGGCCATAATAACCGTGAAAAATCTAATATCGTTACAGCCCTTATTTGAAGTTATGGAAACACTGACATAATATAAGGTGTGTTTAAAGGAAAGTCAGTAACGTTCAAGAAAAAGGGAAAGAAAGATGTCAGGGAAGAAAAAACAGTACTCAAAGGAGAAGTTACAGGAGGCAGTTGAGGAAGTAAAGGCAGGAGCAAGTCTACGGGCAACAGCAAAAAAATATGGAATTCCACACACCACTCTGCAGGACTATAAAAAAAAAAAATATGTCCATGACCCTCATCCTAATTCGGCCCTGACACCTGGAGAGGAAGAGGCTCTTCTTTCCTTTATATTCTGGATGGCGGACCATGGCTTCCCAGTGACAAGATCCCTGGTCAAGGTGCTGGCTACTGGGATCATCAAGGAGAGTGGCAGAACCGAGACCACCACTGTAAACCTGGAGAAGGGGCCAAGTGATGTGTGGTGGTCCAGGTTCAAGGCCCGCCATCCAGAATTAGCCTCTCGGACGGCAGATTCCCTGGACAGAGCCAGAGTCCATGGTGCTACACCAGAGGCCATTGAAGGGTTCTTCAAGTTGTATGAGGCCCTTTATGTGAAGCACAAGCTGGAGGACAAGCCACATCTCATCTATAATTGTGATGAGACCGGCTTTGGAGACAAGCATCGGTCCAGGGAGAAGGTCCTGTGCCAGACTGGGAGGAAACACATATACCAGCAGCAGCAGATGACCGAGAAGCACATCACGGTCCACTGCTGTGTGAATGCAGCCGGGGACAGCATTCCACCCTTCATCATTTACCCCGGCTGCCTCCCAAGCAACGCCTATAGGCTGGATGGGCCCCCCAACGCCCTCTATGGCATCCAGGAGAAGGGTTACATGGACTCGGAGCTCTTCCTGAAATGGCTCCGCCATTTTACCAGATATGCTCCTGAGGAGAGACCACTTATTTTAATCATGGACCAACATGAGACACATGTTTCCAGAGATGTAATCATGTTCTGCAGAGAAAACAAAGTTGAAATTCTCTGCCTACCTGCCCACACCACACACATTCTTCAGCCCCTTGATATTGCGGTCTTCAACCCACTGAAGACTGCTTTCTCCACCATGGCTTCCAGGATGGGTCTGGTGCGAGGGGACATTGTTGTGGGGAAGAAGTATTTTTCAGCTGTCCTCAAGCACGTGTACCCCACTGCTGTCACAGCCCAAAACATCAAGGCTGGATTCCGCAAGGCTGGCATCTTTCCTCTGTCCAGGGCTGCTGTGGACACAACCCAGGTAATTTTGACATTAATACAATGATAGTTCATCCTCTAAGCTACTTGCATTTCTTTTCAAGTGTGCTGATGGGTTTTACATATGTTTTATTGTCTTATTAGGTGGTGAGAGTGCTCTCATCTGCAGATGGAAGTGATATCACACCATCCAGCGCTCACGCCACTGACACAACATCAACCACCTCTCAAACACCTTGCCCCACCTGTAATAGAGTGGCTCCCAAAAATTACCTGGTGGCAGCAGGTGTAATCCCAGAGAGTCTGGCTAACGTCCTCATGAGTCCAGCCCTGGAGAGGAAGGAGAAGGTGAGGCGTCGCATTCCCTTGCCAGCCCGTGTCATCACCAGCGATGAGTACTTCGACCTGCTGGTAGAAAAAGATACTGAGGAGAAAGAGAAGGAAGAAAAGAAGAGAAAGCGCAAGGAAGAGATGGCAAAGAAGAAGGAGGGAAAAAAACATGCCCAGGAGGCTAAAAGGCAAAAAAAAGCAAGCTCCTCCTCCGACTGAAGATGATGGTGAACACTGCTCTCTGCCGTAGAGTGGTCCCACCTGGCTCAGGAGAGGAGGCCATTGACGAATGGGAACCATTTGTGGTTCCACCTGGAGTGTGCAGAGGTGGAGGAAGTGCCAGACACTGAATGGCTTTGCCATAAATATGTTTTTATGCACACAGAAAATAAACATGTTGATTTTTAGTTATTGTATTTTTAATCAGTTTAGTGTTAAATGTAAATAGTTGTAAACACACACGCACACCTGCATCCTGATCAATTGTTTTGAAGTTTTCCCAATCATTAAAAGGTTTAAATCAGTGCAAATTGTTTGACCCTCTTCATTGTTTTCAGAAAGATAGCGTAATGTTATTCACTAGTTTCACATGGTTCATGCATAACTCACGTGCCATAATTAATGATAGCGGGAAGTCGTGGCCTAATGGTTAGAGAGTCGGACTCGTAATCCAAAGGTTGTGGGTTTGAGTCTCTAAATATAGCTTTCTTCAGTTAAAATAAATAAACGGCTCACAGTTGACCAGTTAAATGCCCATTTTCGCCGGTGAAATGAAAGTTATGCGCTGTGTATGGAACACCATTATAAGCATGTTCCCAGCTAACAAAATTATGTAACTGTTCATAACTGCAGTGTAATCTAGTGACCAAAGTTTTGTCGTGGCAAGCGGAAAAGTGAAAGGTGTATATATACTAAATTGCCAAAAGTATTGGGTCGCCCTCTTCTAATGAACATGTTTGACTACTTTAGTAATTTCTGTGAGTACAAATCTTGATGTTTAAGCATATAATGATATTCTAGGGAATTGTGTGCTTCTAGTTTTATAGTAAAAGTTTAGACGGGACCCTTTTCTATTCTAACATGACAGTGTCTCTGTGTAGAATATCATTATATGCTTAAACATTAAGATTTTTACTCATGGAAATGACTGAAGTAGTCAAACCTGTTCATTAGAAGGGGTGCCACTGCGATATCGTGGCAACATCATGGCGACCTCATGGATCTATAGTCGTGTGTTGGTAACCAGTTCGTCATTTTAATTCTTAATCTAAATGGGCGGATGTCATTAATTTATCTTGTCCTCATTTGCCCAAAACTATTTTTAGAGCATTTTTCAACGACATATGAAAGACTTGGAATTTGATTAATTCATTTCTTTTACTATAGATATAAAGCACAAATAACAAAAACGGTAAACAGGTTTCTAAACATGTAAATGAACAAAGGTTTTCTTCAGAAGCTTGAACATTGCACTAGTGTTGTCACGATACTGGAATTTCTAACTTCGATACGATACCTTGAAAAATATCGATACTCGATACCATTTTCGATACCACGGAGAAAAAACTGCTACAATATTAAGGGGGTAATTTTGTTAATTTAAAGATAAATGTAACAAGTCGAGAACATGCGGTATATTTTACATGAACAAAAAAAAGTCTTGAGGTACTGCATTTGTTGATTTATTTATTAATCTTAGTTGAATGTTAATTGAAACTAACGTTTACTAATACATGTACTAATTAAAATCCAAAGTTCTATTTGTTGATATTCTCATTTGCTTCATAACCAAAATATTTCCAGATATATGGCCCTATGAAATCAGTTTTATTTTTCCCCAAATTCCGTTTTATTTTTTTCTACATTAAATTTTTTTCCATTTTAATTTTTCTGGACTCTTTTTTTTTAATGGTCAAATTAAATGCTATTAATCTAAAAGCATGTCTAATTCATTAAAATCATGAAAATTATACAATTTAACATTTAATTTATTACAAGCGTAACAAAAATGACACGTTTAGGGCCGTATGAAATGTTTTATTTGTTTCTCACCTTATGTTTTATTGTTACCAAATTCTGTGTTTTAGCATGTCTATTATTTGAATGCATACAAACAATGTTTCTTTATTCTTACAGTAGCCTTATGAAATGTGTTTTCCCCCTCAGAAATTCTGTGTTGTGTATTTCAATTTTACTGGATATCAGATGAAGGCATAAAACTATTTTAATTAATTTATATTTGAATTAATGAAAATTAAACATTTACATTTTTGGCAAATGAAGGAGATTTACTATTAAAATTAAAATATTTTGTGATTATTTCTTTTAAAAAAATTAACAGTAGTAGTAAGTAGTAGTATTATGTGCATTCTACTAAATAATAGTAATATAGCCTATTTCTGGCACACGGTCTTTAATAGGCTAAGTTAAACCGAACTTTTATTTTGACGGGTTGCCGTGAATACTTCTAAAGTTCTGTGTGTGTATGATATGATGCTAGTTTTACTCAAATTAAATGGTAAAATGCTGGTAAAGTGCTTTCAGATCAGTTCTGGAGATATTGTTGATGTATTTATGTCCTCATTGAGACGGCAGACGCTGAAATCACCGCGAGCGCCACATTAGTAAACACAACCGCACGTGCAGCACATTCACACAGAGACGCGCAGAACATGCAGGATTCATATTTAAATCCACCTTTGCAGCTTAATATTTACAGATACTAGTCCATATCGCGATTTGATTTAAGTGTAATGACCTACTTTTGATGAATTCATCCAAACTTTGACAAATCCCGTGACATTCCGTGTTAAACTGTAAATTCCGTGTTTATGACTGGATTCCGTGAGCGTTCTCTGCATCGCGGAGATCATAGATCCCTACAGATAGCGCTCCTGCTGTGTTCTTTAACAACCAGAGCAGTCATCTTTCTATTCACTTCACTTGTGCTATTTAACCAGAGCGAAGGAGATGAGTGCGGTCACGTGTGGTGCTTGTCCACGCGCCTTGTAACGATTTGGTACATATTTCACTTAGGTTGGGGGGTATTTAAAGCCCGAATTACTGTTTAGAACAAACTAGTAATTTTTTTTTTGTAAAATGTATTCATATGGCAAAAATAACTAGAAAAAGTACACTTATGTGCATGAGCATGGCTACACACACACACACACACTTAATTGGCTGAATAGTTGACTGAATACTACAGGAAAAGTCCCTTTTCAGGCAAGTCATTTCACTCAGCTGCTATCTTTGAATCGCCTCTCAGGCAAGCAAGTGCAGCATCTATCTCTTTGAATGGAGAAACATCAAATTCACCAAGCTTACGATTTAATGTCTCATTTGAAATCACCAATGAAGATCTGAGAACAACGGTCTCATAAATTTAGTTTCTATACGCTTGAATCATGAAAAAATAAAATAAAAATCAAGCTGGACCAGCCAATGCAGATGCGCAGTCTTAAGCGTGCTTCTATTTCTATAGTAACCAGAGCTTCTAATGGCAGCTGCAGTAACGTGATGACTATATAAATCAGTGATTAGCTCATTTACTTAGAAAGTGGGATTCATTCACCATATTTCGTGTTTCACTTTCTCCCATTTATAGTAATATGAATACATAGTCTTTGTATTTCTAAAGTCTTTGCAACAGATCATGGTTTTGGAACCTAAATCCCATGAGAAAGAAAGGTTTGGGTCAATCAACTAAGAGTTCATGGTATATGTGATGGTTAACCTTGCCTTCTGCAATGCACCCCATTACTTTTCCCAAACCTCACTCGCGTCTCATCCATTTTTGTAGGCAGATTATAAATCATAATTACAATTCTTAATTAAATAAATTATAACTGCGTTGTTGCAATTGCATTTGAATTTCTCACCTTCAAGTTGTTACAAACTAGTGTGAGTTTCTTTGTTCTGCTGAATACAAAAGAAGATATTTTGAAGAATGTTGGCAACAGGTTCTGGTCCCCATTGACTCCCATAGTGGGTTTTTTTTCATACTTTGAAAGTCAGTGAAGTCCAGTAAATGTTAAATTACCAACATTCTCTGTAATATCAAAGTAACTCATAGAGGTTTAGATCAACTTTAAGGTGAGTGAATGATAACAGAATTTTGGTTTTGGGGTGAACTGTTCCTTTAATGTAAAATGTTTTTCAGTTTTAGCCATTTTTCTAGGCTTGTAATGTTCTCATACCATCGCTGATGTCTTTGAATCTGCTTGGTCTCTTGAAGTCACTGCCAGTGTCGCTTTCTGCAGAGGATTTCAATTCAGCATTTTTACTCCAACTTAATGCCCTCTCGAAATCATCTAGGGATGAAATGTTAATGGAATTAGGAAATCAAAACGTCATCGAAACTTATTTCAGTAATAATCTGAAAATATCCTGCCATATATTGAACTTTATCAGTTTTGGCAAAAACGCAGATTTTTTGTGTGATCCATGTCTCTTCGTCAGGGACTTCTTCTTTTTTTACCTGTTTTGTCTGATTGTTCAGGGGCCAGTAACTATAACTATATTGTTGCTGAAATTGGGAAATTAATTTTTTAATTATTTATGTGGGTTGGACTTGTGGAAGGTTATACCCCATAATTTTCAAATGTCCAGCATTCTGCTACAATTCCAACCAATAATTCTTCTAAAAATTCTGCAATATAGTACATGCTAAGGAAAAGAAAACCAAAGTTAATTTATTGAAAATATCACCTATTCCACATTTATTCATTATTTTATTATTATTATTTTTGTTTAGGGGGGCCCTGAGCTAGTCGCATCCAAAGCAATCTCTACAGCCCTCACACAATTACTATCCTCAACTAAAGTTTGGATGCGTGTCTCTAATTCTGAAACCTTCTCTGTCAGCCTAACTATTTCCCTGCATTTATCACATGTGAATCCCTCATCGCCGACCAGGGGCGGCGTTAGGGGTGGGCTAAGGGGGCTGGAGCCCTGAATGTTTTCAGGCTTTAGAAGGTGAAAGGGATGATCTAGGAACACTGCAGACAGGCCCAAAACACATGAAGCTTCAGCAGTATCCCTTTACCCAATTTGGAACACAGCAGAGAGCTTTTAATAACAACTGGCTAGATGCATTTCAGTGGCTTGAGTATTCCGTATCCAGACATTCTGCATTCTGCTTTTCTTGTCGTCTCTTTGGCAAGCATCATATCCGAAACCGCAAAGACACATTAACAAGTGCAGGTTTCTCCAACTGGAAAAGGGCTTTAGAATCATTCAGAGAGCATGAACAAAGTAGCCTTCATAAGGCTTCCATGACATGCTGGAAGAGCTACAAAACAACTCAAACACATGGAGGTATTACAGAACAGCTTCATAGAGCTAGTGTAGGAGAAATAACTGAGAGACGTGAATACCTCCATCGTGTTGTTGCTGTGACGTCATTTCTGGGGAAGCAGGGGATTGCATTCCGTGGACATGATGAACAGAGCCAGAGTCAAAATCAGGGAAACTTCCTTGAGTGCATGAAACTTCTCACACAGTTTGACCCATTTCTACAGCAGTACCATGCTCCATCCCATGCTACCTACCTGTCTCACTCATCGCAAAATGAAATGATTGCATGTATTTCAGAAGAGGTCACAGAAAGCATCATAAAAGAAATGAGATGTATGCTCTGATGGCAGCTGAGGCAAGGGACAGGCACTCTGAACAACTGGCAGTATGTGTGCGTTACGTTACGTCCGAGGGCAGAATCAAGGAAAATTTCCTTGGTTTCAGCAAACTGGTTGGTTTTGATGCACAATCCATCACTGATGCAATAGAAGATGGTCAATTTTATGTGATTTCAATGTTTGCTCTGTGTGTTGCACAAACATATGATGGAGCTGCAGTCATGAGTGGAGCTGTGAGGGGCGTACAGGCCCGTTTCAGAGAACGTCATCCAGAAGCAGTGTACCTTCACTGCTATGCACATGAATTAAATCTTGTGCTGTGCCATGCATGCAAGGCAATACCAGAAGCCACCAACTTTTTTCATTTACTGGAGAGCCTTTATTCATTTTTCAGTGCATCTCTAGTTAATCACCAAAAGTTCACTGATGTTCAAAAACAGCTTGGACTACAATCATCTGAGCTGGTACAGCTGTCAACAACACGTTGGGCATGTCAGGGGAAGTCTGTGAGTGCTGTAATTGACCATTTCTGTGCTATTCTGCAATGCCTTGACAAAATTTCAACACCAATGGCTGTAGGCCTCAGGTCCAAACTCAGCAACTTTAACACTGTCTACATGCTGCTGATGTTTGGTAGACTTTTATCCATCACTGAAGGCCTCCACAAATTCCTGCCGGGGGAAACCGTAGACCTGGGACAAGCAGTTCAATACAAAACAGCAGTCTACGACTCTCTTAAAGAACAACGCACAGCTCAGAGTGCTACAGAGATATGGCAAGGAAGTAATAGGAAATGTTGTAAATTCTGTTATGCTAGCATGTGGAAATGTTTGTATAGTGTTAATTAACCCCGCATTTGTGCCCCGCTCAACCCGTACATGTGACATGCTTTTTACAGGCCGTTTATGGTATAAATGCATATGAAGGAACGAAAACAACAAACTCTTTGCATCTCTCAGAAAGATAGCCGAGTTCAAACAGGCGATAGAAATGATCCTGAAACAGTTTTCGCAACATTTGAATTTTCCGGTGTATGCAATCTCATGCAGAACACAGCGCACTGAAGCGAGACAGTTTCTCTTCATCAATAATGCGGACCGAATCAATAATTACCCATTATGCTTTGCGCGTACATGTAGGGAGGATGCGGTTCGTGGCTTGATGAGTTTAGTTAGGTGTTACAGAGACATGTCTCTATGGTTACAGAATTGTTTGGACAGCTCTGAAACGATGGTTGTAATACTTTAACTTTTAACATCAATAATGGCAACAAACAATGACAACATTAGATCGCCGTGGCAGCACGATCAAGACTATTTAACAAAGTAACTTTGTGTGTTCCTCATATATATATATGTTATATCCTCCTTCTTAAGTATATTCCTTTATACTGATGTATAGAACTTCTGCTCAAACTTTTAAACACAACATTTGAGTTTCATTTACCAAACTTTCAGCATGACTACAAAATTATTCAACACATTTTACAAATGCATTTATACTCATGAACTATTGCATTTCAACTTCTTACACATCCAACAATGCACATACATTGCATTAACTCTCAGCCTTTGTACTTTTCAGGTATTTTTACAATTCTTCCAGACCTTGAGAGATCAGATGTGCTAAAACATTAGCCACATTTAAATCAAGACTCAAAACTCATCTGTTTAACTGTGCATTTGTTGAATGAGCGCTGTGCTATATGTCCCAACTGACTGCGCTATTTATATCATTCTCTATTCTTAAATGTTTTAATTTCTTTTTAAATCATTTTGTTTTTGTGATTATTATTTTTTAATTCTTTGTTTTTATTATTATTTATAATGACTATTTCACTTCCTTTTATGTAAAGCACTTTGATTTACCACCGTGTATGAAATGTGCTATATAAATAAACTTGCCTTGCCTATTCTAGGTAACTTGGAGCTGAAAGAGAGCTAATACTGTTAAACTGGTAAATTATTTAAGGTTAAACTCTTCAAATAATTAATGTACAACTGCAAAATTTACACACACACATATTTAGGACAGACTACAGCCTTGACAGGGCTATTATGGAGAATATAATTCAGTTGCATTTCATAATCTCATTATCTGATAGACAATACAAACCTTCATGCTCCTAGTTTTGCATTCAATTTTTTTTATAAACCATCATTTGAGGCGTCTTCAACACTAATTGGTTCTTAACACCACAGAGCCTAATTAGCATAGCATGTGAGCTACATAATACAGTACTTCTAATGTACTTTCACTGCATTTGCTCCGCATCTGACCGCAAAGCACCCCAGCGGGTGGTGAAAACTGCTCAACGGATCACCGGCACCCAGTTAACTTCCATTGAGAACATTTATCATAAGCGCTGTCTGGGCAGGGCAAGAAACATCATCAAGGATGCCTCTCACCCTAACCATGGACTTTTCACCCTCCTTCCATCCGGCAGGCGTTACAGGTGCCTACGCTCTCGCACTAGTAGGCTCAGGAAGAGCTTCTTCCCCGAGGCTGTGACACTTCTGAACGCCACACCACTAATCTAACCTGCACCTGCTTATTACTGCACTGGTCACAGTACTTTACACACATGCATTTGCACTACTCATATTTTGCACAGACTGCACATCGTTCAAGTTATTACAATATAAACTGTCTAAAGTTGTTACTGTACAAAGCACAGTAAACTATTTCTATAAAATATTGCACTACTGCTATTTTGCATAGAATACATTGTTCTATCAATACTTTGCACACTCATCCAGCTGTATTTATTTATTACCACTGTTCTCACGTTTCTGCTGTTCATAATATGTATATATAATCTGTAATCTATATAATCTACATTGCTCTGTTCATAATGTACATACAATCCCTACATTGCATTCCTATTTATATTCTGTATATACTCTGCTCAATACTGTATATAGCAATTCCACTGTATATTCTGTAAATCATATCTTCATTTACTCTGCACTTATATGTATATAAAACACTATATTCTTGCACTTCTGGTTAGATGCTAACTGCATTTCATTAGCTCTGTACTTGTACTCTGCATAAATGACAATAAAGTTGAATCTAATCTAATCTAATCTAATTAAGCCTCTTATTAAGAAACCACAACTAGATTCTAATGAACTGGCAAATTACAGACCCATTTCAAATCTTCTGTTTATGTCTAACATTTTAGAAAAAGTTGTGTCTGCTCAATTGCGCTCCCTCTTGCAAAAAAACATATCTATGAAGAATTTCAGTCAGGTTTCAGGCCTCACCATAGCACAGAAACTGCACTTGTTAAAATTACAAATGACTTGCTTCTTGCTTCAGACCAAGGCTGCATCTCACTGCTAGTATTACTTGATCTTAGTGCTGCGTTCGACACTATAGACCATGATATACTCATAGATTGATTACAAAACTATACTGGTATTCAAGGGCAGGCTTTAAGATGGTTTAGATCCTACCTGTCCGATCGCAACCACTTTGTTCATTTAAATGGAGAGTCATCTCAATTATCACCAGTAAAGTATGGAGTACCACAAGGATCTGTCCTAGGTCCTCTGCTATTTTCAATATACATGTTGCCCCTTGGAAATATTATTAGAAAATACAGGATTAGTTTTCATTGTTATGCTGATGATACTCAACTATATATCTCAACAAGACCAGGTGAAACTTCTAAACTATCTAAGCTAATAGATTGTGTAAAAAGTGTAAAAGATTGGATGACCAATAATTTCCTCCTACTAAATTCAGATAAGACAGAGATATTACTTATTGGACCAAAAAACATTACACAGAATCTCTTGGATTACAATTTGCAACTAGACGGATGCACTGTTACGTCCTCTAAAGTCAAAAATCTGGGTGTTATATTAGACAGCAACTTGTCCTTTGAAAATAATATTTCCCATGTTACAAAAACAGCATTCTTCCATCTTATAAACATTGCCAAGCTTCGAAACATGCTCCCTGTTTCTGATGCAGAAAAGCTAGTTCATGCATTCATGACCTCTAGACTGGACTATTGTAATGCACTGCTAGCTGCTTGTCCTGCATCTTCAATAAACAAGCTACAGATAGTCCAAAATGCAGCGGCTAGAGTTCTTACCAGATCAAGAAAATATGATCATATTACCCCAATTTTACAGTCTCTGCACTGGCTACCTATTCAGTTCCGTATCATTTACAAAATATTATCACTTGCCTATAAGGCCCTAAATGGTTTAGCTCCTGCGTACCTAACCTGTCTTCTACCACGCTACAATCCAACCCGCTCCTTAAGGTCACAAAACTCTGGACTTTTGGTAGTACCTAGGATAGCAAAGTCCACTAAAGGAGGTAGAGCTTTTTCACATTTGGCTCCCAAACTCTGGAATAGCCTTCCTGATAACGTTCGGGGTTCAGACACACTCTCTCTGTTTAAATCTAGATTAAAGACACATCTCTTTAGCCAAGCATTCACATAATGCATCTTATAATCTTGTACTGCAGTTATATCTGATCAGACGTACATTATTATTATTCTTTAGCTTGGGTTGAACAAATAATTTTTTGCTTAGATGGAACAGCAGCTACGCTAATTATGTCTCTATTTGTTTCTCTGTTGATTAACATCCCGTGGTAACTAGGAATGACAGAAGCTTCAGTCTGGATCCAACCCTTAAATGATCTGAGATGACCGAACACCTGAGAAAAGATGATGCCAACCCCTCAGAGGACCTCAGAGGATGCCAACGCTCAGACAACATACAGAATTACCACATTTTGCCATAAGTTAAACATATTAAGGTTCTGCAATATATAAATATATTGTGGAAACTTAATTTCCTGTAGAGCTGCTTTGTAACGATTTGTATCATAAAAAGCGCTATACAAATAAACTTGAATTGAAAACTTGAATTAATTCAGCTCTTTTATTATATATCATAATAATTCGGCTCTTTTATTATATATCATAATAATTCAGCTCTTTTATTATATATCATAATAATTCAGCTCCTTTATTATATATCATAATAATTCGGCTCTTTTATTATATATCATAATAATTCAGCTCTTATTATATATCATAATAATTCAGCTCTTATTATATATCATAATAATTCAGCTCTTATTATATATCATAATTCAGCTCTTATTAATAATTCAGCTCTTTTATTATATATAATAATAATTCAGCTATTTTATTATATATAATAATAATTCAGCTCTTTTATTGTATCATAATTTATCAGCGCGCGAACGGGACTTTTATTTTGGTATGGTGATGTGACGTCATAAGCCTGCGTCGCGCTCCAGCATCAGAGCTGCAGAAAGGTTTGTGTTTTTAAAGCGTTTTGTTAATGTGTTAATCCATATACACCGTTCAATCAATTCACAAGCAGTGCAGAAAGAATTATTGAGGGCAACACTGCAATGCTTTATTCTGTTAGGATATTATTTAATCTAATCCTGTATCGTGAATCGGTTTAGTGTGAATAAACGCAAGTAACGTTAGTGAGAGAGAAACAGCTTTTCACAAACTCAACTGATTCACTAAAATGATTCAGTGAGTCGACTCTCTTGAATCACCGCGCGCTGTCGAGACACAGCTGCCCAAAACAACGAAAGATATGATGATAACTTTTACAAACCTGCTTTTATATCAAAGTGTGATATATAATATAATTAAAAAGGAAATGAATACCAAATATAAGTCATAACTAAATACAAAATGTCTGTATAATGTGTTTTTATTCAATTGTAGTGCTACTGTGTGTTTATTAATCAAGTGATTTAATGTGATTAACTCTCACTTTGACTCACTCAGTCTCACCACTGAACTAGTGAGCTGACCACTGAACTTGTGCGCTGACCACTGAACTAGTGAGCTGACCACTGAACTAGTGAGCTGACCGCTGAACTAGTGAGCTGACCACTGAACTAGTGCGCTGACCACTGAACTTGTGCGCTGACCACTGAACTAGTGAACTGACCACTGAACTAGTGAGCTGACCACTGAACTAGTGAGCTGACCGCTGAACTAGTGAGCTGACCACTGAACTAGTGACCTGACCGCTGAACTAGTGAGCTGACCGCTGAACTAGTGAGCTGACCACTGAACTAGTGAGCTGACCGCTGAACTAGTGAGCTGACCACTGAACTAGTGACCTGACCGCTGAACTAGTGAGCTGACCGCTGAACTAGTGAACTGACCACTGAACTAGTGCGCTGACCACTGAACTAGTGCGCTGACTACTGAACTAGTGAGCTGACCGCTGAACTAGTGAACTGACCACTGAACTAGTGACCTGACCACTGAACTAGTGTGCTGACCACTGAACTACTGAGCTGACCACTGAACTAGTGCGCTGACCACTGAACTAGTGCGCTGACCACTGAACTGACCACTGAACTAGTGCCCTGACCACTGAACTAGTGCACTGACCACTGAACTAGCGCGCTGACCACTGAACTCGCGCGCTGACCACTGAACTAGCGAGCTGACCACTGAACTAGTGAACTGACCACTGATCTCGCGCGCTGACCACTGAACTAGCGCACTGACCACTGAACTAGCGAGCTGACCACTGAACTAGCGAACTGACCACTGAACTAGCGCGCTGACCACTGAACTAGCGCGCTGACCACTGAACTAGCGCGCTGACCACTGAACTAGCGAACTGACCACTGAACTAGCGCGCTGACCACTGAACTAGCGCGCTGACCACTGAACTAGTGCGCTGACCACTGAACTAGTGCGCTGACCACTGAACTAGCGAACTGACAACTGAACTAGTGAACTGACAACTGAACTAGCGCGCTGACCACTGAACTAGCGTGCTGACCACTGAACTAGCGAACTGACCACTGAACTAGTGCGCTGACCACTGAACTAGTGAGCTGACCACTGAACTAGTGCGCTGACCACTGAACTAGTGCGCTGACCACTGAACTCGCGCGCTGACCACTGAACTAGCGAGCTGACCACTGAACTAGCGCGCTGACCACTGAACTAGCGCGCTGACCACTGAACTAGCGCGCTGACCACTGAACTCGCGCGCTGACCACTGAACTCGCGCGCTGACCACTGAACTCGCGCGCTGACCACTGAACTAGCGAGCTGACCACTGAACTAGCGAGCTGACCACTGAACTAGCGCGCTGACCACTGAACTAGCGCGCTGACCACTGAACTAGCGCGCTGACCACTGAACTAGCGCGCTGACCACTGAACTCGCGCGCTGACCACTGAACTCGCGCGCTGACCACTGAACTCGCGCTGACCACTGAACTAGCGCGCTGACCACTGAACTAGCGCGCTGACCACTGAACTAGCGCGCTGACCACTGAACTCGCGCGCTGACCACTGAACTAGCGAGCTGACCACTGAACTAGCGCGCTGACCACTGAACTAGCGCGCTGACCACTGAACTAGCGCGCTGACCACTGAACTCGCGCGCTGACCACTGAACTCGCGCGCTGACCACTGAACTAGCGAACTGACCACTGAACTAGCGCGCTGACCACTGAACTAGCGCGCTGACCACTGAACTAGCGCGCTGACCACTGAACTAGCGCGCTGACCACTGAACTCGCGCGCTGACCACTGAACTAGCGAGCTGACCACTGAACTAGCGAGCTGACCACTGAACTAGCGAGCTGACCACTGATCTCGCGCGCTGACCACTGAACTAGCGCACTGACCACTGAACTAGCGAGCTGACCACTGAACTAGCGAACTGACCACTGAACTAGCGCGCTGACCACTGAACTAGCGCGCTGACCACTGAACTAGCGAACTGACCACTGAACTAGCGCGCTGACCACTGAACTAGCGCGCTGACCACTGAACTAGCGCGCTGACCACTGAACTAGTGCGCTGACCACTGAACTAGCGAACTGACAACTGAACTAGCGAACTGACAACTGAACTAGCGCGCTGACCACTGAACTAGCGTGCTGACCACTGAACTAGTGCGCTGACCACTGAACTAGTGCGCTGACCACTGAACTAGTGCGCTGACCACTGAACTAGTGAGCTGACTGAGATGCACTCAGTATTTAATCTGCATTGTTGTTTTCTCTCATAATGTTGAACAGGAACGTGTTGAAACACACAGAAAAACTCCTGCTGAAGCGACTGAGATATATGTGACTCACGATTATAAAGATGGAGTTTATTAAAGAGGAGAGTGAAGACATAAAGATCCAAGAAACATTCACAATCAAACAAGAAGAGACTGAGGAACAAACAGGTTGGTTTTCATTCTCAAAGCTGAACGCACTCATTTGATCCTCATTAAATGTCCAGCACTACAGAAATGAATGATGTATTTGCAGAATGTTGTAAAGACAGATGTAAATTAAAGTGTTGCTGGAGGACTAAATTCAGTCATACTTAAACAGTTTTGTTAATAATGTGTATAAGCAGATTTATCCAATGAATGCAACACTTACACTCACCTAATCTCAGGTGGATGTCTTTAATGCGTAAATGAACAACTCGATGAAGGCACAAAGGAACGCAGTGACCTGTCTTTGATGGAAACATGCTTTCCTTAAATGCAGCTCTCACGAGCTCTGTAGACAAGACAAGGCTCACCCTCATGTCATTCCAAACCTGTAAGACCTTTGTTCATCTTCGGAACACAAGTTAAAGGTGCCATAGAATGAAAAACTGTCTTTACCCTGGCATATTTTAAACATTTTATATACCTGACTTTAAATGTAGTCAATGAAATATATATTATTAGTTGTTCTCATTACAAAAATGCTTAATTTATGCTAACTGTAATGTTTAAAAATAATATTTTAATAATTCAAATGAACGCATCAGAATGCTCATAAATCTACTGTTATGTCAGGATTCACAAGTCCTTTTCCTTTCACATTTCTCTCTTTGATTTTTTATTTATTTTAGTAATGATTTAGTGATTTGCTAAAAATCTAACTTTTGAAACTTTTGACTTTCATTTTAGATCTGATAGAAGAGAACAAGGCGATTGAAGAACTCGATGAAGCGGCGGAGAAACATCAGGTCAAAACTGAAGAGATATCCTGGAGCTCCTCATTGAAAAACGACAATATATGTTCCACTTGCTCTCACTGTGGAAAGAGTTTCTCATGCGAGCAGAATCTTGACCTTGACATAACATTTCATCGTGGAGGGAAGCCATATGCATGTGATGAGTGCGAGAAGATTTTCACAATAAAAAGAAACCGTACCGAACACGTGAAAATCCACACTGGAGAAAAGCCATACACATGTGATCAATGTGGGAAGAGATTCGCACAAAAAATAAGCCTTAAAGATCACATGAAAATCCACACTGGAGAAAACCCACACACATGTGATCAATGTGGGAAGAGTTTCTCATATAAAAGAAACCTTAGCAAACACAAGAAAATCCACACTGGAGATAAACCATATGCATGTGATCAATGTGGGGAGAGTTTCACACGAAAAATGAACCTTAGCAAACACAAGAAAATCCACACTGGAGAAAAGCCACACACATGTGATCAATGTGGGAAGAGTTTCACACAAAAAAGATACCTTAGCAAACACATGAAAATCCACGCTGGAGAGAAGCCATACACGTGTGATCAGTGCGGGAAGAGTTTCATACGTAAAGCAAGACTCAACGAACACATGACAATCCACACCGGAGAGAAACCGCACACGTGTGCTCAATGTGGGAAGAGTTATACACAAAAAGAAAGCCTTAAAGAACACATGAAAGTCCACACTGGAGAAAGGCCACACACATGTGATCAATGTGGGATGAGTTTCAGAAAATTGTGCGTTTTGAAAGATCATCTGCTTACTCATTCTAGAGAAACAATATATAGCTGTGATCAATGCGATAAAAAGTTTTTTAGGGCAAAGTTCCTGAAGAGGCACCTAAACGTTCATACAAAGGAGAAGCCTTATGTGTGCTCTTTATGTGGAAATAGTTTTCGTCTGATGGGTAGTTTAAAACAACACCAGAAAAGACACAGCGGTGTGAAGGATCATGTTTGCTCGGAGTGTGGGAAGGCTTTTTTTATAGATAGTGCACTGAAATTGCACAGGAAAATTCACACTGGAGAAAAGCCACAAACATGTGATCAATGTGGGGAGAGTTTCTCATATAAAAGAAACCTTAGCAAACACAAGAAAATCCACACTGGAGAAAAGCCACACACATGTGATCAATGTGGGAAGAGTTTCACACAAAAAAGATACCTTAGCAAACACATGAAAATCCACACTGGAGAGAAGCCATACACGTGTGATCAGTGCGGGAAGAGTTTCATACGTAAAGCAAGACTCAACGAACACATGACAATCCACACCGGAGAGAAACCGCACACGTGTGCTCAATGTGGGAAGAGTTATACACAAAAAGAAAGCCTTAAAGAACACATGAAAGTCCACACTGGAGAAAGGCCACACACATGTGATCAATGTGGGATGAGTTTCAGAAAATTGTGCGTTTTGAAAGATCATCTGCTTACTCATTCTAGAGAAACAATATATAGCTGTGATCAATGCGATAAAACGTTTTTTAGGGCAAAGTTCCTGAAGAGGCACCTAAACGTTCATACAAAGGAGAAGCCTTATGTGTGTTCTTTATGTGGAAATAGTTTTCGTCTGATGGGTAGTTTAAAACAACACCAGAAAAGACACAGCGGTGTGAAGGATCATGTTTGCTCGGAGTGTGGGAAGGCTTTTTTTATAGATAGTGCACTGAAATTGCACAGGAAAATTCACATGAGAGAAACACCGTACAAGTGTTCACACTGTGACAAGAGCTTCAAACGCTCCGATTATCTGAGAATACATGAGAGGATCCACACTGGAGAGAAGCCGTATCACTGCCATTCATGTGGGACGAGTTTCACTAATTTTTGTACTCTAACCAGTCATAAAGAAAATGCATGTCTGAAATTAGAGTAATTACAGAGTAGTAGTTAGAGTTATTGTTGGATCATCAGGATGGAATGAGAGGTAGAGTTGAGTGTCATCAGCATAGCAGTGATATGAAAAGCCATGATTCTGAATGACAGAACCTAGTGATGCCATGTAGACAGAAAAGAGAAGTGGTCCAAGAACTGAGCCCTGAGGCACCCCATTAGCTAGATGTTGCGATTTGGATACCTCACCTCTCCAAGATACTTTGAAGGACCTATCAGAGAGGTAAGACTCAAACCACTGGATTGCGGTTCCTGAGATGCCCTTTCTCAATAGTGTTGACAAGAGGATCTGATAGTTGACCGTATCAAAAGCAGCAGACAGATCCAGCAAGATAAGTAATGAAGATTTGGAAGCCGCTTTTGCAAGTCTTAGGGCTTCAACAACAGAAAGCAAGGCAGTTTCGGTCGAATGTCCACTTCTGAAGCCAGATTGGTTACTGTCCAGGAGGTTGTTCTGTGTGAGAAAGACAGAGACTTGGTTGAACACAACTCGTTCAAGTGTTTTTGCAATGAAAGGAAGAAGGGAAACCGGTCTATAGTTCCCTAAAAGAGTTGGGTTAAGAGTGGGTTTTTTAAGAAGTGGAGTTATACGAGCCTGTTTAAATGCTGAGGGAAAAATTCCAGTGTGAAGGGATGTGTTAACGATGTGTGTGAATGCAGGTACAACTGCAGGAGAAATGGCTTGAAGGAGATGAGATGGAATAGGATCAAGCGGACAGGTAGTAGGATGACTGGAAATGATGAGTTTAGAGACTTCTGCCTCAGAGAGTGGAGAGGATGTGAACGAGTGTATGTTTGCTGGTAAGATATGCTTGATAGATTGTGGTGTGGAAAATTGTGCAGTGAGGTTTGTAATTGTATTAATGAAGAACGTGGCAAAGTCGTCAGCTGTTAGAGATGATGATGGAGGGGGAGGAGGAGGACAAAGGAGGGAGGAAAATGTTTTAAAGAGCATGCGAGAGTTAGGCGAATTGTTAATTTTGTCATGATAGTATGTCCTTTTAGCAGAGGAGACATTAGCAGAGAAGTCAGAGAGGAGTGCTCGATATAAATTAAGGTCAGAAGGAGTTCGTGATTTGCGCCATACCCTTTCTGCTTTAAATGATAACTGATTAATCAATGATTATTCGAACAAATAATGAACAGATTGTTGATTATTTCATATGAGTGTTTTTTTTAATTAATTGTTTTATTGTTCTACTCATTTTATTATCATTATTCAGTTTATCATTCATAAGTTTTCATATCCCACCTGAACAACACATAACACACATCAGTATTGCACATCTGTAAATAACTCATCAAACCTTCTTCTGTAAATTCACAGTTCTGTCAATGGACATTTGTCCTTTTTCTGTATATTTATTACTATTTCTATTTTCTCTAACATTAGTGTTTTATTACCTTACTTTGATGCATGTTTGTACTTTCTGTACTGGAAACTCCTCTAACACTAAGATAAATTGCTTGTGTGTGTAAATAAAGGTCTTTCTGATTCTGATTCATTTGTCTTTCTCTGTTTTAACATGTATATCAGTAAGGGTGGGTTGCACCAACAAGGATTAAATGAAACAATGTTTTTTGATCTGGGTTTTATTTTAAATCGAGTTGTGTTGCACCACTTAATTTTAAACACACATCAGGGATTAGAGTTCTAGCCTGCGATTATCATCTCCAGCTACGATTCATTTTCTCCACCATGGGGGCTTCACCATGTAATCAAACAGCAACAATGTTAATGTTCCTTATCCTAAACTCTGTCTCTGACATTCGTTGATTTAGCCGATAAAGGAAATAAACTTGTGAAATGTCAGCCTTCTTTATAAACTGCATGTAGAGATACGGTTGATCAAACATCTGATCAAGCAAGCAATGAAACATTGAGGCAGTGCATATGGATTTATTACGGGCTGCCAAGACCCTCACAGTGCACTTAAATTTTCACTTTTATTTGTAATAAACACCTCTTTGAGACGAGACCACACACACTATTTCTGTCTTAGTGCATCTACAGTTACAATATGTGGCTGATTGAACAATTTTATTTAAACCTCCACGCCTGTAAATTTAAAGTGAATCCCTAATTGAGATTTAAATCTGAGTTTGGAGATATGAGAGCAAAAGGATTAAAGTTAATCTATTTTAAATATAAAATAAATCCAGGTTCAAAATGATAGTTTAAATGTAAACCTGCTTATTTTTAAACAAGGTTTACATTTTGATGCAACAAAATTATTAGATAAGCCTTGATTTAATCTAGATTTAAGATTAATCCTTATTGGTGCAACTCACCCTTATTATTTTATTAATTTCCTATCTCTCACAATGCTTGCTATTGTTGTCAACACTGTGTTAAAAGTAACAGCAAAGCAGTGTTAGAGTTAATTAGGAAGTGGTTAATTAAGTGATGATGCACTGTTAAAAATGTTCCTGTATTTTTACAGTAAGTTACTGGCAGCACGATTGCCAGCAAGTTACTGTATTTTGTTTTACAGCAATTTACTGTAATGCAACTTTACAGTATGTAGAACAATGTACTGTATAACTACAAAACAGTATCGTACTGTATTTTTTCAGTACTTTGTCATTTTGTTTCTACTGTAATTTTCTATTGTGCAATTATTATTGTGTAGTAGGAAGAGTATATACATATAGTTATAACAAAATTATGATACTACTATAATTCAGAATAATATTACCAATCAAAAGTCAATCCAGACATATTTACAAAAGTATTTTTATTAATTGCTACAATGCATCAACGATTTACAGCCATGAAAGCATTTTAAGTCTACAAGAGTATGAAACAAACACATGCATCTTGAGGGCTCCTAAGAGAGAACTTGATTTATTTTAAAACTATCTTAAAATGAGTAAAAAACAATAACAAGTTTCTCATAACCATCACCCCTAAATGCAGGGCATGTGGGTGGTGGCAAACAGGCCACTGACCCTCTCGGTGAAGTCCTCCATTTAAACATCATTTTGGACTGAATGAAGCTGTTGACATGCGGGGTTGATGGCCATCACTCTGCACCACCGTCCTGATCTTCTGCTCACTCGCTGTCTGCCAGTACATTTATTCCCATCAGTGGTGAAAACACACACAAACACAAAACCTGTTTTCCACAGCACCAATAAAGATGAACAGACAGCATGGGGAAAATACTGAATGCAAATTCTGTAGCATAGATGAAAAATTAATTTAACATTTTTTAGTTGAATTCAAAGGTTTACAGACACCTTGCAGAATCTGCAAAATGTTAATTATTTGACCAAAATAAGAGGAATCATATAAAATGCATGTTATTGTTTATTTAGTACTGACCTGAATAAGATATTTCATATGAAAGATGTTTACATATAGTTGAATTTATAAAAATGGCCCCGTTCAAAAGTTTACTCATTGATTCTTAATACTGTTGTAACCTGAACGACCCAAAGCCGTGCTTTTGTTTAGTGTTGACTGATTTCTCTGAGGCTTTTTGTGTGGCCTCTTTTTATTTGTTGTGTCCTCCGTTTCAATGTTTGATGTTCCTTCAACAAGCTGGCATTTTTGTAAGGCTTTCCCTAGTGAAAAAAAGTATACTTTATTGTATTTGTAATATATTCCCTGTTTTAATAGTACATTGCAAATATATTCATATAAAATGTACTATTTTTAAATATACAAAAAGTATATTAGCAGCATACTTTTGACTATTTTCACAATACAATTTTTAACACACTTTTGTTGTTGTAATTGTAATTTAGTGTATTTTCTAAAAAAAATATATTTTATAAAAATATACTTGAAGAGAAAGTTCTGTTTATTTTTTAGAAGTTTATTTATTTGTACTTTTCTTAAATATATTTTATGAATATTTTTTAACTATGTGCTGAAAATGATCATTGTAACAATGCATTGAAAGTATACTTTCAAAGTACATTATTAAATAACCTGAAGTTGTAGTATACTTTGTTAAATTATGGATTTTTTTAAGTGTATTTCTTCATGCTTGCAATTCACTTAATTGCTGCTTTCAGAAAGTAATAAAACATATGATAAATGCGTTGAAAGGCCATTTAAACCATTTTTTAATAAAGTGTATATGCTCTGCACAAAAGGCTAATTGTGATTTAAGTATTTTTAATAAATTTATACAAGGTCAAAGAGAGGTCCAACGTATAAACATCAATCCAATTTTATACCAACAGCACACCATATGAACACAAGAAAATGTGTTCTACTGGACAGGAAGTTCAGCTACTGGATTGTGATGTCACAAGTACAGCCAAGTAAACACTGTCTATATTGCATGGCCAAAAAATTAATTTCACTCACACTGCTTTAATACATTATATCATAATCAGTGATCAAAAACTCGTAACATATCATTGTTAATTTTAGACAGAAATAAAGCTTAAAAACAACAATTGGCATTGACATCAGTAAAGCTGCAGAAGTAGTTCCCCAGGAGTCAGTTTTAGTCTCTTTCAATGTTGTTTGGAAGTGGAATGACATACAGTTTGTGCTTAGACCTAATCAGTACACATTTACGTTTGAGTGATTGCGGAGGGACAGCAAACACATTATTGGTGTGAGACACTTCATATATAAATGTTGAGGATATATTTAGCTGAGCATCTCTACACAACTTTCCTCCACTCTTTAACTAAAACACAGAATCTGTTGTTGGTGGATGCAGTAGATGCCCTGTCCTCACACGTCAAATCCACCAGGGTCATAATTTCACAGAATGTTCCGTCACTTAACTGGACAACTGAATTGTTTCTCTTTTTAAGAGTTGTGCTCTTGCAGGAATGATAAAGAACTCCGCTACAAGTGAAACGGTCATAAAATAAACCCGAATTAACGGTGTCACCAGTAAAGTCTTCAATAGCCATCCTCTGCAGCACAGATGTGGTACCTTTCTTCGGGCAACCAAAACCTCTGACATTATCTTGAAACTTCTTTGACTTCTGTCTTAAGCCAGATCTATTTTGGAGTTTGTAAAAAAAAATTGTATGTTTTCATTAGCATTTGCCATTGTAGTCCCTGCTTTTGCTGAGAGAGCCCTCCACCTAAGGAATCTCTTAACTACTTGATCTAGCACATGCGTTGGTCCGTTGAAAAACTCTCAAAGTTACGCACAAACTTTCGAAGAGCTCGTTCTGCCATATCCACATGGTTTGCTTTGATGGCATCATGAAGAAGAGTGTGCATTGAAAAAACTAATAAAAAAAGATGATTCCAGTATTTCTTTTTCAAAATACCACTCAAGACAGGCAAAGCATAAAACAACAAAAAAGACCCCCATTCAGATGCTTTCCAGAATTTTCGGTCTTTCACTGATCTTGGGGTCCTTGTGACTTCCAAAGGTGGGTTAATGGCCTTGAGCCCCTGGTCTATGTCATTGGTCTTTGAGCCCAAGTACCAATCTTCCTTATGGTGTTTTACTGTCCAGCCACAGAGATGTTATCTGTTTAGTTACACCAAGGCAGACACTGTGCTGGTACTCTGGAACGAAGCCTGTGATCATGTTAAAGCTTTCAAGTTCAATCAAAGGTGATGGTCCTTTTACACCCATTACTGGTTGAGCAGGTGTTGCCAGCATAGCATGCCGGAAATGATCTGTCTCTGTCCTTAAAGGTGGTTCCCAAATATATGGGCCACCACCGTAGTGGAGGCAAAAGCCACACCCATATTTTCCATTGAACTGCTTCGTGTTTCTCAGGAGGGGCCGGGCAATTGAATCGGAAGAGCAGAGGAGTGAATGAACCTTGCTTGTATGCTCTACGTTTTCAGAGTCCCCCCATTTGATTCCAATCTGTTGTAGTTCCTTGAGCTGTGACACAAAAGATATAATCCATCCAAGGCAAGACAAGTTTACAGTATTTATATAGCACATTTCACACACGGTGGTAATTCAAAGTGCTTTCCATAATAGGAAAAATAATAATAATAATTACAACAATAAAAACAATGATATAAAAATTAGGGATGCACGATATTATCGGACTGATATCGAAATCGGCCGATAATGACTTTAAATGTAAATATCGGCATCGGCCTGACATGCAAAATTATGCCGATATGGGGAAGGGGTTAACTCGCATGTGCTCAGGGTGTGCTAGCGATTAGATCACGTCAGCAATGTGGCTCATTCTTGAAGCAAAGTTTTGTCTGAATGATGAATAGATGGACTGTTTTGGATTGCTGCATTTAATGTGTGAAGGCATGTACAGAATGACGCGTTCGGTGTGGGATAGAGTAAACAGTTATAGCACAAGCAGGGGCAGCAGTGACAGCCTCCCCCAGGTCCTAATGCCCGTTCGGTAAGTAGTTTTAATAGTAGGGGCGCTGTTGGCCTACTTCTAATTAAATTAAAAGTAAAATAGCCTACACAAATAACATTTAGACTGTGCTTCTGATTAAATAAAGCAGATTTAATGGTCAGAAGCTATAGCTTACATGAAAAAAAAAAAATCACAAACATGACACTTGTAAATTAAATAATTTTATATATACTGATTTATTCATTAATGTGTAACGTTTTATTTTTTAAACAAATCATGAGCTCTAAAAGATTTTCAGAATTTTTACAACTCTTTTGTTTTAGACCATCTACAAATGTTAAATCTTAAAATAAAATATTAGGGTTAACACTGCATCTTTCTGGGGGAAAAAATGCAGCGATTGATATAGTTGATTTATATTTATTTTCAAAGCTTCAATGTACTGTTAAAAAACCTTTATTATTTTTTATTTAATTCTAATAAATAAGTTATTGTTAAAAACGAACCAAAATTAATAATATTTTGCTTATAATTTCTGCACAGGAGGGACTTGGTGTTGTTTCCAACCAAAATAAATATATCGGTATCGGCATCGACATCGGCCAAAATGAGTTGAAAAATATCGGCATATCGAATATCGGCAGAATTCCAAAATCGTGCATCCCTAATAAAAATGTATTTAAAAAGAATCTAAAACATTTAAGAAAAGAAAATGATTATACATAGTGCAATCAGTTTGGACGTAGCACAGTGCTCATTCAACAAATGCACAGCTAAACAGATGAATTTTGAGTCTGGATTTAAATGTGGCTAATGTTGATCTCTTCTTCTTCGCACATCTGATCTCTTCTGGAAGCTGGTTCCAGCTGTGGGCGGCATAATAGCTAAAAGCAGACTCCCCTTGTTTTGTGTAAACCCTTGGTATTTCTAACTGACTCGATCCTAATGATCTGAGTGGTCTGTCAGGTTTATATTCAGTGAGCATATCTGCAGTGTATTTAGGTCCTAGGCCATTGAGATATTTATAAACGAGTAAAAGTACTTTAAAATCAATCCTAAATGTAACTGGAAGCCAGTGTAAGGACCTGAGGGCTGGTGTGATATGCTCAGATTTTCTGGTTCTAGTCAGAATCCTGGCAGCAGTGTTCTGGATGAGCTGCAGTTGTCTAATGGTCTTCTTGGGAAGGCCGGTGAGGAGACCATTACAATAATCCACCCTGCTGGTGATAAAGGCATGAACAAGTTTCTCCAAGTCTTGACTGGAAAAAAACCCCATCTAATTCTTGCAATGTTTTTGAGATGATAGTATGCTGATTTAGTTATTGCTTTGACATGACTACTGAAACTTAAAAGTTCTGTCTCCAGAATCACCCCAAGATTTCTGACTTGATTTTTAGTTGTTTGACCCCTAGAGTCAAGGTATGCATTCACATTGAGAACTTTATCTGTTTCCAAATGCAATGACTTCAGTTTTCTCCTTGTTTAACAGAAGAAAGTTCTGGCACATCCAACTGTTAATGTCATCAATGCACTGGCAGAGGGAGTCAATGGGGCTGTAGTCATTTGGAGATAAGGTTAATTAAATCTGGGTATCGTCAGCATAGCTGTGAAAGGCAGTTTGGTTCTTTCGCATTATTTGACTTAGTGGGAGCATATACAGGCTAAACAAGAGCGGTGCAAGAATTGAGCCTTGTGGGACTCCACATGTCATGGACGTCCACTCAGACTTATGCTCTCCTATACTTACATAATAACCTCTCCCTTCTAAGTATGACCTGAACCATTTGAGTGGCATCCCAGAAAGCCCGACCCAGTTTTGCAGTCTCTCTAGAAGTATGTTATGATCGACAGTGTCAAACGCAGCACTAAGATCTAGTAGTACCAGCACTGATATTTTGCCAGAATCAGAATTCAAGCGAATATCATTTATTATCTTAATAAGCACGGTCTCTGTGCTGTGATGCGCTCTGAAACCAGATTGAAAATTGTCCAGGTATCCATTTGAGTTTAAATTTATGTTTTTTAAATTGACTATTTTCAAATTAGTCGGAGTACTATTAAAGGACTATTTTCCAAAGACATTTTCCAAGAGGACATAAGGACTACAGTTAACTGCAGCTCATACGCTCGAGAGGTTCGTCATCGTCAGATGAAGGAATCCACATTCGAAGCCGCCATCTCATACCGGTCCAGTTTTGGGGTGTTAAAAAAATGGAAGCATCTCCTTCAGGTGGGCTAATCACTGTCACAAGTTACTCTATAAAGAATTTGGTGTTTGTATTACTGCTGCTTTATATAAGCTTTGTAATTTCATTAAATAGACATTTTGACAAAAATCATCTTCAACTATTCTCTTTCTTTGACAAAACACTTCTCATTGAATTACTTTACAGTTTGTTCTATAACAACTCGATTAGCAAATGTTTCTGTTCATTTCCTATACCAACACATAGGCATGATAAAAACAAAGCAGCTCTGATGCAGAATTTTATTAAATCAGATCCAAAGTTTACCAAAACCTTTAGGAATTTCATTCAGACAATGCACATATATGTGAGTTCTGCTTGCAAATATTAGTAAAGAAAACAGAGAGAGTTAGTTAAAGGAGCAGTTGACCAAAAAATGAAAAAGAAAATTTGATTACAAGCCCTTCACTTCACAAGACATTAATCGATGGACTGGAGTCGTGTGGATTATTGTGATGTTTTCATGATCAGCTGTTTAAGTTCTCATTCTGATGGCACCCATTCACTGCAGAGGATCCATTGATAAGCAAATGATGTAAAGTTATATTTCTTCAAATCTGTTCTGAGGAAGAACTCCTCTTTGTCTTGGATCGACTGAGGGTAAGCATTGTTGTAAATATTTGTCATTTTTGGGTCAACTATTCCTTTAATGCAAGACAATACGACATTCAACATTCTTCATTAAGCTTTTTCATCCGGCTACACACAAAACCCATTTTCCGATAACAGGTGTAGTTATTCCAGTCTTTCGAGCGCATTTTCCGATCACAGATGCAGTCACTACAGTCTTTGAAGCCTATAGCAGGAAGGAAAAATACAATAAAAATATAAATATATATATTTATATATATATAATTATTATTCTACATTCGTCTGGTTATTTGAATTGAGGTTACTACTGTTCTACCAGACTGTATAAAAAACAGACAAAAATGGTCATGATATTTCATGAACATTAAAAACACTCACGGTCATAGTTCATCCCAATACAGTTATCTTGCCCATCCTTATCATCGGGTTTTCCAGGAGACCATATCTCTAGGTTCATTTTGGACCCATCATTCCAGAGCCATGATCTCTCCTGTGAACAGAACACCAAAAAGGACACTCAGTTTCCATCACACACATTCATGGCATTGTTTAATAAATATATTTTTTAGTTTTTAAGTATAAAAATCACACTCGCACTAACCACTTGGTTCACAGGTACATAATAAGACGGCATTAATGTTTTCATTTTCCTCCCTCCTTTGTCATCTTCCTCCCTTCCTTCATCAACTCTTAACAGCTGGCGACTTTGTGCATTGATGGTTTAAATTTTATTAATGAAGAACGTGGCAGTTTTCCACACCACAATCTGTCAAGCACATCTTACCAGCAAACATGCACTCGTTCACATCCTTCTCTTCACTCTCTGAGGCAGAAGTCTCCAAACTCATCCTTTCTAATCATCCTGCTACTTGTCTGCTTGATCCTATTCCATTTCCCATTTCCTATTCTCATCTCCTTGAAGCTATTTCTCCTGCAGTTGTACCTGCACTCACTCGCATCATTAACACATCTCTTCACACTGGTGTTTTTCCATCAGCATTTAGACAGGCTAATTAAGAAACCCACCCTTAACCCATCTCTTTTAGAGAACTACAGACCGGTTTCCCCTCTTCCTTTCATTGCAAAAACACTCGAACGAGCGTTGTTCAACCAAGTCTCTGCCTTTCTCACACAGAACAACCTCCTCGACAGCAACCAGACTGGCAAGAGCGGATTTCAAATCTTCAACACTTATCTTGCTGGATCTACCCGCTGCTTTTGACACGATTAACCACCAGATCCTCCTGTCAACCCTGTTGGCAAAGGACATCTCAGGAACCGCACTCCACTGGTTTGTTCTTGGAGAGGTGAGGTGTCCAAGTTGCAACATCTAACTACTGGGGTGCCTCAGGGCTCAGTTCTTGGACCACTACTCTTCACTGTCTACATGGCATCACTAGGTTCTGTCATTCAGAAACAAGGCTTATTGTATCACTGCTATGCTGACGACACTCAACTCTACCTCTCATTCCAAGCTGATGATCCGTCGATAGCTGTTTGCATCTCAGCATGTCTAACAGACATTTCTTGCTGGATGAAGGACCATCACCTTCAACTCAACTTTCCCAAGACAGAACTGCTTGTTCCATCAAACCTATCCAGTTAGGCACATCGACCATAACTCCTTCAAAAACAGCCAGAAACCTTGGAGTTGTGATTGATGACTTTCTCAGACCACATTGCTAAAACTGCCCTGTTCTGCAGATTTGCTTTATTCAACATCAGGAAGATCAGGGCCTTTCTTTCGGAACCTTTCAACACAACTCCTTGTTCAGGCTCTTATTCTGTCCAGACTGGACAATTGCAATGCTCTCTTGGCAGGTCTTCCAGCCAACTCCATCAAACCTCTACAATTAATCCAGAACGTGGCAGCAAGATGTATTTTTTAATGAGCCGAAAAGTACGCACGTCACACCTCTGTTTAACCATTTTGCACTGGCTACCAATAGCTGCTGGCAGAAAATTCAAGGCATTGATATTTGTCTACAAAACCACTTTCACTGACTATTAAATTAACTGTTCCCTCCTGGTGGAATGACCTGAGCAGCCGAGTCTTTAGCCATCTTTAGCATCCAAGAATCGGCTAAAAACACATCACTTCCATTTTTATTTGACCCTCTAACTCTAGCACTCTCTATTCTAATTCTATTCTTTAAAAAATATACTTGCCTCTTTTAGACTTTCACTCTATTCATTTACTACCTAACACTAGCTTCTCTATTATTTTTGTGTTTGTTTTCTTTTTATTCATTATATAATTTAAAAAAGACCTTGCTTCGTGTGCTGCATTAGGCTAACTCAGACTTGTGATAGCGCTTGCATAACATTGCTCTTTCGTAGATTTTGATTGCTTCCATTGTCCTCATTGTCCTTCCAGTCGCTTTGGCTAAAAGCATCTGCTAAATGACTTAATGTAAATGAAAATGTAATGTTTAGTCATCTAAAACATGTTTGTGTTTCTCTATAGAAACTGCCCAGTAGAACTAACAAGACAAACGTATTGGCTGTATCCTAATCTTTCTTTAATACTATGACGTCACTCAAAAACACAAGTACAATATACAAAAGAAGAAGAAAAAAACCATTGACAAAGACATTATAATTTTTATAATAATACTAATAATAATGAATTTAAACAAACATACTGAAACGGAGCCGTAGCCTCCTATCCAGGCCTCAGCTGAAGTTTGAGTTTGAGATTCAATCAGGTTCTGTATGAAGGTGTATTCCGCATCAGTGTGTACAGAGGCGAGGTGCCCGTTGTAGTCCAAACACTGTTTCTAAAGAGAGTAGGACATAAAAACTATTTTTAACTAATTGACAATTTCAAGTCTTAAAGTGAAGGAATCCATATGATTAGATGGCATCCCATACCTCTGCATCAATCCAGGAAGTCCGGCGGCTAAAAAAGCGGAAGCATCTACATTCATATGCAGACCACTGGCAGTCACAGTTTGCTGTAATAAAGTTTTGTTAGTATTATTGCTGCTTCAAACCTTTTGTATTTTCATTAAACTGATATCAGATTGATATTGTACGTACGTGCACACTTTTCGTCTATCGTTGTGTCCAGGTAAATGGTCCCTGTGTGAAAAAGCACAAATGAATAAATAGAACAAAGATACAAATTCAACAAAGTTTAAGATTTTTTTCAAGTTTGTAGGTGTCCAGGTACAGAGACTGAAAAAATAGCATTGCATAGTCCTCACTGTATAAATCAAAAATAGATTAATTCTTGTTAAAAGTAATACAGTAAAGAGCAGGCAATCATTTTCTCTCATTGGATTTCATGAATTTATATAAGGACATCGCCAGCAGCTAGCAAATTAGGCGCAGTCACTTTAAGAAACAACGCATCCGCTTCTTTCTCAACCGTTTACGTTCACTTAAGACATAACCGACAGTTTTTTCAAGGGTACTCGCCAAGACGGGTTCAACATAATATTTTCGGAGTAAGTGCAAATAGCCCATCTTGTTGGCAAAGGCTTTTACACTAACTCTGCCCACTAACGTGTGATTGAGTTAGTTAACACTAATAAAAGACACTAATTCGATATTAGTTCCAGTGGCGTAGATGTTAAAACGCCTGCTTTTTGAGGCAATCGACCCGAGTTCGAGTCCGCCTTTTACCAAACTTTTTTTCTCCCTTTTCAAATCTCATATTGCATCAGAAAGGCATTTATTTTAAATAAAAATGAAGAAAATAACCAAAAAGTTGAAAATAAGAGTATGGGGTAGGGTTAGGGTAGGGGCGGCTTTATTGTCCCGGGTGCCGAATTAAGCTTTTCGCCTCTTTTTGTGTTTCTACGTTTAAACTGGGGAGGAGTTTTGTTCGGTGTTTGCGCGCTGTCCACAGCCATGGGCCCCTATAATCGTCATCACCTTTCACCCCACCAGCGACGACCCCGCTTTTGTCACTACGACTAGACAGAACAAATGTAACGCACTAAAAGACAGCATCAATGTCTCACCATTGCTTGTGTCATTAAGAGGTGTTGCCCCTGAAATAATAAAAGAAAAACATTATATATATACACACACACATACATATATACATATATATAATTGAAATGATCAGATTACAATTTTATGTCTAAACCCAATCTGACAGTCAGTGAGATTTGAGCTAAACTGCATAAACAGAAAACTGGGCAATATACACTTCACAACAATTACCTGAAGCATCCAGAGCAAAGAGCAGAAAGAAAGATAGACAAAGAGACCAGACTGCCATTATTACTGAAATCAACCAGTACTACTGCACACCTGAAAAAAACAGAATAAAACATATATTCAAATATATAAGTTTTTATTCATTATTAACCTGTTCTCACTGTCCTAATTCCAATACTGTACAAGATCCCTGTGTGCCACCATGGAGATGTTATTGAAGCTTGGCTAATTAGGACTGTAAGTCAGATGTAAAGAAATGTATTGACCTGGCATCGGCACACTTAAGATCATTAAGCTGGTTTCTCAAAAATATCTGCTGATGTTTTGTTTTTCTTAAAAAAAATTATTATAATATATTATATATAAAGCATTCCAAATGATCCATTGTCTCAAACCTCACCCTCTATGAAGTTAGTCACGTCCAAGTACTCTGTAGGTCTCTGCAGAACAACAAATGCTTGTCCAAAATCTGACTCTTCAACACCAGATTACGACTCCCTACTTTTATTTGGTTCATACACCGAGGAGACTGCTGTCTGATTGGTTCCTGTCTCCAAAACCCACCACAAATCCGAATCATACACCTAAACCCACACAGGAAAAGCAGAGGATTTCTTCACCACACGTTACATAACCTAAAGTCAATAAAAACATTTACTTGACTTGGTTATTTGATAACTTTGTGTCAATAATGACATTTGATTTGGTCACTCTCACTATGTTTATAGGTATTATTCACAGCTATAGCAGGAATGGAAAGCGGTTTGACTTTTAATTACACATTGAGACCAGGAGAGAGGTGAAGAACATGTGGATGGCATATTCACGTGGGCCTGTGGGGTTGTGTTGCATGTGCCCTTGAGCTCATCAAAACTATTCATGAATTTCTCAAATGTTCACTTCCGTTACCTAATAGAATGGTGAGTTTTATTCTGTGGAAGAAAAGGCCAAATTATTGATCTGCTTGTTAAGACGCTGCTTTTTTATCCGAGACTAGATTTTAAAATTTATCTCCTCCTAGAGCTTTCAAGCTACAACCACAAAACTCGGGTTGGATTTCATTGAGGGAGTCAACACTTTTGTACAGTAAGACTTATACCTCCAGTTTCAGTTTCAAGGCTTAAGACTAGTCCCAGATTAAAATTGAAGTCTGAGCCGTTTCATCTGAAAGAAACTTGCACAGACTGATCTTAAAATACATCAGCGCCTTTGTTTTGTCTCAAGATGCACACTAGTAATGTTTTTTCTAAGGCATGTTTCTAAAAACATTACTTAAATGTCCTTGAGCTAAACTGAGCTATGGCATAACCCTGGCCAGTGTTGGGTAAGTTACTTTCAAAAAGTAATTACTTCATCAATATTGTATTTAAATTACTTTACTAATTACTCTTAGTTACTCAATAAGTAACTTAATTATTCAAATTGCTAATTAGGCTATCTTAAAATCCCTATAAACCTTAATATAAATTCAACTCTTTAGTCTTTCGATTTGAGTCAAACATAGAATAGTTTTAGCCTTTTAGCTTTAAAACAACTGTAATACTTCAACTTTTTTTAACCTTCTTTGGTTAACAAATATAAATACTCTGAAAAATATCTGACTAACAAAAAGCTTAAAAGTTAAACAATACATTTCAGTTTGGCAAGATGTTCAGGAAACGCCAAATCCATAAAGTTTATGTAAAAATAACACGTTAACCAATGTAGGTAAGAATAAATGACAGAAATGATCTTCTCTGCTGAATAAAGCAATGTCAGATTTCGCTGTTCTTGTGAGGTAAATTCCTCATAGTAGGTCTTCTTTCAAAAATGATAACAATGAGATGAATCTTGATTTTATTTTTTGTATCTAGGTGTGAGCGTTTGCTCGCAGGTGACTGCATATTATGAGCTCAGATTCGGGAAAGACTGTACCTCGCTTTCATACAGATTACGTAATCAGGAATATTCGTTTTCGATTTGAATTCGTTCATTTAAAAGTAAAATTCAAGCTTTTTAGAGTCTATAGATTTTAGTCTTATATGTATCTGAGTATTTAAGGTTCCTCTGTGAATCAGGACAATCTGAAAGTGAACGAGCCAGCGCGCGGAGGGTTAAAGCCGCTGCATTCAATTTGATCTTTAGACGGTATATTTACATTTCAAATTCAATATTGATTTTAGAACTGTTGAAATTATTTACTGTGTGTACCACCTCCATTTTACTGAAATTAAATGACCTAAAAATGAACAGTAATCCCTTATTTTACTTTTTCCGTGGATAAGTAATTTAATTACTTAGTAACGCGTTGCACCCAACACTGATCCTGGCTTAGTCTAAACTCTGTCTGTGAAACCAGGCAATAGTGTGTTTAAGCTGTTTATCACTAGCCAAGCTTAATGATTATCCTAGGACATCATGCTAAAAACCATAGACATGTAGAGTTAGATGCCCAAGATGGCGGACACGACTACGTGTCTGGAGCAGTCAAATATGGCATCTACCTATACCTATGTGTGACGAGCGTCCCGATTGCTCATCAGCGTTGCCCTGGAGACGAAGAGGAAACACCTGCACCTCCTCATCACGGCGGATCGGCCACACCTGGGGCTCGTTTGCCCGCGGCCAGATAAGCCGTGCGAGGCTGCACAACAGGGAGAGACATCTCCGAAGAAGCTGAAACTAATGCACGCTACTCTTCTTGATTTCAGAGCCCAGCGAGTGACCGATCCTGCCCTGCCCCGAGCACCGCACCGACGCACCGCACTAGAGAAGAAATCACACCACGAAGAGCACCGCCGCACCTCAGCCACACCTTTTCAACCGACACCCTCACCTTGTTAAATAAATCCACCCTCCGGGGTATTTATTTTGAGCTCTCCTTGTTGTGTGATTCTTCCCACCTGCCACACTATGGTAACAACATGTTAGCAATGTGTTAAATCATTCTAAAAGACATGCCAACAACATATTAATGATGCTAGGAGCATGCTAGAAACATGCTAGCAATATGTTAATCATGCTAACGATGTGTTAAATCACGCTATCAACCTCTATCTATCTAAACTTTGAAACTTCAGCATTGGCAACTGCTTCAAACTTTCAGCCAAGGCTTTTCAAACCAACTTTCAAAGTTTGTTTGCAAACTTGACTCATCTAGTTAGGTTTAGCAATGCATCATGCTCAAACATGAGTAATGTAGAATCACTGTGTATATGACCCAGTTTATCCTCTTTGGCTCGTCAAAATCTCTGAAGAAAAACAGAAAAAGCAAACAGTGTTGAGAAGCAGATTGATACAGCTGTCTCGCACGTTCTGATGTTGAACATTTTAATCTAAAAATTTAGTCTTGACCATATCCCTACACCTAAGCTTAACTATGAGTAATCCCTAAAATCAGTGTGAGTGATGATAGATGAATGCCACAGATGTACAAGAACCAAACACTGATTGTAAGCCTAAACTTCACAAAAACTATAAACTGGTTCTTCAAATCTGATTGGTTAATCACAATGTTGTTCCAGGAACATGTCGCTCTTGGTAAAATCAGGTTCTGCCGGATGTAGGGCTGGGCGATATATCGATCGCGATATGCACGCGCATCTCGTCAGTAAAGCCGCTTCCTCGATTCGCACTAAATCTCCATCATCATTTAATACACGGAGCCATAGTTCACTGACAAGCTATGCAATATCGAGTTCATTACTGAAGGCGATATATCAATGATAATGAACTTGTAGGGAGTGAAATTATTTCCTTTATGAAATGAACTCCTCATGAAGCCAAAACTCAGGAACTCACAGATACCATGCAATAAAACCATACAACTTATCTGGAGAGGAGATCTCCAAAGAGAGCAAACAATACCTCGCTCCTTGCTCATTTACGACCCCCTTCTTGAAGTATATTGCATATGCTCTACTATGTATCTTCCTGAAGTCAGGTAAACATTTTACTCCTAGATTCATCTATGAACAACTGATGTTATGTATTTTCTTATTTCTGAATTGGCTTCTTATTGTTTAATTATGCAATTGGCATGACACGTTTTTACCTAACTAATAATAAATTGTTATTTTTTATTTATTCTGATCTCTTCTGAAATCATTTTCTTGTTGATTAAATGTGTAGGGGTACTTTTTGTTATGAGTATGCAGGCACAGCTCACTTTTTTAAAGATATTATAACCACTCTGCATCCTCTGAGGAAGTTCAGAACTGACGAGTTTGTGGCCGGTTGGGCAGTAAATCTCCATCACGTGTTTTCAAATGGGGCGGCATTTAATACACAGAGCCGCAGTTCACTGACAAGCTACGCAATATCACGTTCATAATAGCGCACAGACCGGCTGACGATATGGCCATGACAATCGCATGCGATTAATTGCACAGCACTAATTATATTCTGCTTACATATTGTGTAAAGATGTGTGTTTCAGATTTTTGTTACCCAGTCAAATCACTGTGATCTTGAAAATGAAATGAAATGATTTCACTGTGGTGCGTGTCTTTCCAGACCAGAAGTTCTGAGAACCTCGTCTACAAAAAGCACAAGAATTCTTCAAGAAAGTGTGCTTCCCGGAACTTGTGGCAAAATATTACTCAAAGGACATGCAGCCTCATGTTCCAAGTGAAAGAGAGCAGTAATAAAGAAGTGGCTGTTGTTTATGAAAGAATTGCACTTAGGCCTACTCAGTTAAGAATTGTTGTTTTTTTTAAGTGTTTTACTTGACTCAAAGAGTATTAGCCTGTTACTTGAAATTCTGTGTTTTTCAGTGTAGTTAAACAAGAAGCACAAGAAACTAAACATTGCACTTTGCAGGAAATTCTTTATTAAAATAAAGTTATTAATGATTAAATTGTCATCTGAAGTATTTCATGTACAAATAGCACACCATGTTCGTTGTAAGGTACACACACACACACAGCAAATACAAACATGTTCAATCTCAGGAGGGTACCACACATTCACATACACTCACACACACCAAACTGAAACCCAAAATTTCGCCTGGGATCTTTTTACCATTCAACATGCACACTTTTCTGTTTCATCTGGCCAAACAACAACACTTGGACACATGTTAACTAGAATACAGCAAACATTAACTATCTTATCAAGAAGGGTAAGTTCTTCATCCTTACAGGGAAGCAACAAACTAATTGGTATTGTGTTATGTAATAGTAATAGACACTGTGGCTGTTACTTCAGAGTGTCCCAGGTGCAGCGTTGGAGCCCAGTCTGGATGAGACTCGTCCATCTCATATGCTGGTTTACCTTTGGGGAGACAAAAGTATCCATATTGAAACAAATTATTGCAATCAACAGTGGGAATACTATACACTATATTGCCAAAAGTATTTGGTCACCCCCTTCAAATGCACAGGTTTGACTACTTTAGTCATTTCTATGAGTACAAATCTTAATGTTTAATCATATAATGATAATCTAGGGAATTGTGTGCTTCTAATTTTATAGCAACAGTTTGGACAGAACCCTTTTCTATTCTAACATGACAGTGTCTCTGTGTATAAGACATGGTTCAAAAAGACATGATTGATTCAGTCAGTGTGGAATAATACTTTTGGCAATATAGTGTATACACACACACACACACATATATATATATACATACTTTACGCTTCAGTTCGAACTGAACTCATGTGGAAAACAATACTCACAGGTGGCAAACATACTTTACAAGTGTTAAGTGAATTTCTCCTGCTTCAGTCTGTAGTTCTGGCTGGGTTACACCTCGGAATACCTGAGTGGCTCAGCTGAGAGCTTTGTTTTGATCACATTCATTCAGCGCACTTTATTTGAACTAACCTAACTTAGCTTGCTCACTTTGCCACAATGTCGACAAAATAGTGCTAAGTTACAAAATGCAGAGGAACCTATGACTACTCCTCTCGGGAACAGAACAAAATGAGAACACAATCATTTGCTAAGTGAAGTTTATACACTTACCTGAATGAAAATGCCTGGAACAAACTTTCAATGATCTTGGGATGTCTCCGAAGAGTATGTCCGTGCGTCTTATGGCGGATATCCAGGCCATCTGTCTCCGCTTGGTTACATCGGACACATGACTCCCTTCATTCTATTTCCAGGCTGGAAAACAATAGAAAGAAAGTCCGCTGTCTAATTTTTTCCCCCCGTCTATCGTATGAACGGACATTACATCCAACAACACAACAGGTTCTTCCCATTATTAAAACTTCCTCGGTGCGTCACAAAAAGTGGCCTCACAAAATTTCGATTTTTCCCATCAGCTACCGCGGCGCTAGAGCCGTGACGTCATGCCCCCATTCCCAATTGCTCACGAGTCACGACATGGTCTTCAACGGACAGCAAAAATCCAAAATCCATAATACAATGTTAATCTCAATGAAGTAGCCATTTTACAAAAGCCGTAATACAATATAATAAAAGACGAGGGTGTGATCAATTGCTATGTGATCCCAGCTGTGTCATGCTGCTGCCTCATAGTCGTGATCAAATAGTAGTTGATCACACCATCTTTTGTATAATTGCTTAAATGTTTAATAATATTGGTTGTTTTATGTTTTCCCAGGTTCAGCAGGCATTGCAAATCACAGGAACAGGAGATTTTGAAGCAGGGTATCCAAGCCCCAGACGCACCCATGGGAGGACCTGAGAAGCTTCCTGCGGCTATGCAGAAAGGACCAACTCTCTATTCAGGCAATTTAGCTGAGCCTCACCTTTCTGTCCTGCCACCAAACACTGCTGGGGAGGCAAAACTCAAGGGGAGGTCGCAACCTCAGGCCATCTCCCAGGCTCCACCATCTCATCAAGGTCTTCCTGTCATTGCACCAGCACCTACCCGTCTCTCTCCCTTTCCTTTTACCGTGTGTGCAACTTCCTACAGTTCCTCTACAGTGCCTGGCACCTCACAGGTGATGTTCTTCAACCTCCCATTATCTTCAGCTATGCCACCATCAGCTCAGACACAGACATCCAGTCAAGCTGTTCCTTACTCCACTCAGCAATACAGAAAGAGAAAACAGGAGAGGGAGCAGACTGGAACTGTCACAAGAAATGATGTTTAATTAACAAAGTTCGGGAGGAGCACGTCAGATACTTAGCCTAATTAGACGCAAGTGGCACGTAATCAAGTTCATCAATACACAGATATAAATATAGCCGTCATATCTCCATCCATTTGACGATTAATCAGCATTCGGTCTGCACCTCTTGCCATTACTTCACAGACTCAACTTCTCCCATCCTATTCACGAGACCCATGCTGGGGATCTTTTCGGATCCTCCGGCCAATCTGCCATCTGACGGTAATTGTTTCTCAGAGGGACGTAAGTGATTTTCACCATAAACGGGGGTAGTTGGTGATTTAATTGCCATCCGAATCCAAGACGTCTGTGTTTTTCTCTCACCACCCCCGTAAAAAAAACCCCGGCTGAATTGCCTACTGTTTTTTGACAAACGCCAAGGTCGTGTGGTAATGTAATTGGCTTCTGAATCCACATCTCTGAGTTTACGAAAAGAAATCGATTCAAAATTCAGCGTTTAAACCCTTTTTGAGCACTCCCGAACACCGTATGGTAACTGTTGTACTTCTGTGTAATTTGCATACATATTTATTTCTGAAATGCTGTTAAAAGAATAATACTTCATAACTGCTCCAGCACAGTGAGCGAGAGCAGAAAGAGAAGAAAGCACATAAACATTCGAAATGGGTCTTTATTATGGCAGCAGCAGGTATGCAATACAATTTTAAAATGTGTAAAAAGAATATATTTTACGTAAGTATTTTAAAAATACATTTTACACAATAAGAATAAATTCGAAAAAGCCCCCAAATCGCCTCGCTCGACACCACAATTGTCCCGCTAAAGACCCGGCTCTCTGCAAGCGTCGGGTCTCTGCAGCAGGCCTTCAACGAGCCTGGGCCCCGCCCCAGTTCTCACCGCAGCAAAGCCTCACTCGCTTCCTGCTTCGGCTCAGCCTTCACCGCGGCTCTGCCGGCCGCAGCGCCGTATGCAGCAGGGCCTCTAGCTTCTGTTTTCAGATGCTAGCGCGAGGCAGCCTCCGCTAGCGGCGCAACCACCAGTGTTGCCAAATAATCCTCAAGTAAAATCGCTAAAGGCAGGTAATTCGTTGATGAAAGTTGTTGAAGGATGTCGCGAGATCATTGGATGTTAATGCAACTATGTAACCATGGCGCAAGTGCTTAGGATACTTACTGGAATTACTCAAACTTTCCTTATTTTTCACCAGCATTTTTACCTGTAATTAATTTACACATTGATTTACAAAGTAAATAAAAATTACTTTACCACTCTAATTTGTAAATCACCACATTCGCTGCTAGTTGCTTGAAAAACAAGTTACTAGGGTAGTGCAACAAATGGCTACATTGGCAACGCTACAGGCTAACTGGACATTCCAGCATGTCCAGTTAAAAAAATCTCAAGCCACTTTTCCGTGGCCTACAGCAGCAGAAGCAAGCACGAGGCTGTCTCCGCTTGCAACACAAGCCGACAGATCTCAGTTTTTTTCCTCCCGCTACTAATAACCCTTTTTGTCCTTTCAGCAACCTCCAGCTCTACTGGCAGACACTAGCGCGAGGCTACCTCCGTTAGCAGAGTAAGCTACCCAAGTTTTTCCGGACTCCCTTCCTGTGGCCTATAGCCACAGCAAGCGACGCAAGCGCGAGGCTGCGTCCGCTTGCAACACAGACACACACACATCTTTTTCTCATACTCCCCTTTTTTCTCTAACGCTTCTATCAGTTTCCCAATAGGCCATAATCATTTGTATAAAGTATCAAAAGTAACATATGGTTTTGTCAAACTTGATATAATGTATTAAACAATATTATGCACATACGCATTACACCAAAGCTTACAGAGGGCTCCAATAGCTAGACAATCGTCTATAGCGGTGGTTCTCGGGGCCCCCGGCCGCTGCGCGTCTTTGTGTGTCTCTCACGGGCGCCCATTTCAAGTCTTGCAGACTCTACGAATGAGCTGATGAGTTGGATCGGGTGTGTTAAGTGGGGGGGGGCATGCGGAGTGTGCTGTGGCTTGGGGTCCCCGGGATGAGTTGGGAACCACTGGTCTATATGCAACCATGCGATCTTATCCTCGTTCGGCTAAAACATCCATTCAAATGTCCACCGAATCTCTAACATTTGGCCATTTCTTTACGACGGAAACGCAGCATCAGTCGTAAATTATTTACTTAACTCATCTTCTAACACGCTACAATCCAACCCGCTCCCTAAGGTTGCAAAACTCTGGACTTTTGGCAGTACCTAGGATAGCAAAGTCCACTAAAGGAGGTAGAGATTTTTCACATTTGGCTCCCAAACTCTGGAATAGCCTTCCTGATAACGTTCGGGGTTCAGACACACACTCTCTGTTTAAATCTAGATTAAAGACACATCTCTTTAGCCAAGCATTCACATAATGCATTTTATAATCTTGTACTGCAGTTATATATGATCAAATGTACATTATTATTATTCCTTAGCTTGGGTTGAACAAATAATTTTTGCTTAGATGGAACAGCAGCTACGCTAATCATGCCTCCATTTGTTTCTCTGTTTCTGCCACGGGATTAACATCCTGTGGTAACTAGGAATTACAGAAGCTTCAGTCTGGATCCAACCCTTAAATGATCTGAGATGACTGAACACCTGAGAAAAGATAATGGCAAGCCCTCAGAGGACCTCAGAGGATGCCAATATACAGACAACATACAGAATTACCAAATTTTGCCATAAGTTAAATATATTAAGGTTCTGCAATATATAAATTATATTGTGGAAACTTAATTTCCTGTAGAGCTGCTTTGTGACGAATTGTATCGTAAAAGCGCTATACAAATGATCTTGAACTTAGTGATTATGGACGTCAATAGTTGCCATTTTTCAAATTCTCCATTATGTTCAGCCGTTTCACTGAAATAATCTGTTCAGCTTTCCGTTATAAGCAGCGCAAATTAAACGAGGGTTCATGATCAAAAGTCGACATCACCTCAGCTTCCAAGCCATGCCTATCCGTTCAGCGAGGCTTACCCGTCCGACACAGCGAGTATTGATCTCTCGTCGGATGCCGGCGAGAGCCTCCCAGTCGAGCAAATCTTGCCTTTCCGTCTGACTACCAGCAAAGCTTATTTGTCCGATGCCGCGAGTATTGAACTCACGTCAAACGCTACAACAGCCCCTGGCCAAGCAAATCTTGGCCTTCCAGGCCGTCTACCAGCGAGGCTTACCCGTCCGACACGGCGAGTATCAATCTCCCGTCGGATGCCGTTTTCATTTTAGCCCATTTTCGGGCTTCTGAGATGCTCAGAGCTCACCATCTCCTCTAAGTTCGATCCGGACACCAACCCCATCATCTCAGACCTAAGAGTTCTCTATAGCGAAACCATTTCATATAAAAAAATAAATAAAAAAGAATTGGTACAAGCCTTCCAGCCTTTTTTAACTTACCTTTTCAAGTCTCAAGCTTGGCAAGGCTCAGCCTTCTGATACTGCGAGTCTTCACATCTTGTCGAACACCAGCCAGAGCCTCCCAGCCAGACAACTTACCTTTTCCAGCCTGCGGCAGGAGAGTCTTACCCATCCAGGCTGCGAGCTTCCATCTCCAGTCAGATGACAGGGAGTGCCTCCCCGGCCACCCAACTTTACCTTTCTGTCTTTACCTGTCCGTCACAGTGAGCTTTGATCTCCCGATGGACGCCGGCGAGAGCCTCCCGGCCAGACAACCTTACCTTTTCAAGTCTCAAGCTTGGCGATGCTTACCCGTCCGACACATTGAGTATTGTGCTCCCGTCGGGCGTCGGCGACAGCCCCCTAGCCAGACAAACTTACCTTTTCCATCCTACGGCCGGCGAGACTTACCCATCCATGCTGCGAGTGCCAGTCTCCAGACAGATGTCTGCGAAGTCTCCCGACCACACAAACTCTACCTTTCTGTCTTCACTTGTCCGACTCAGTGAGCCTGATCTCCTGACGGACGCCGGTGAGAGCTATCCCGGCCAGACAACCTTACCTTTTCAAGTCCCAAGCTGGAGATGCTTACCCGTCCGACACAGTGGGTACCACGCTCCCATCGGGCGTCGGCGAGAGCCTCCAAGCCAGACAGATGTAGCGTCTGCTTATGATCCTTGATGGTCATTGTGGTTTTATGTCTTAGAGACCCCTTTTAACCTGTGACATTAGCTAAATAACTCACAGACCTGGCCCCAAATTCTACATTTATATGGTGCTTAATTGCCAGTGGTTGTTCCCCCCACTGTTAGATGCTAAGCAGAATTGACTATCTGTTCTCTCCATCGGACTTCAAACACATTCCAAGAGAACTAAATGACCCTCCGTACCAGGCCGGGCTGACCAGTGAAATACCTATGCGAATACAACACACACGCATAGAGACATTTCCTTTATTTAGACCATAATTAATCAGTTACAAAGATATCTGGTATAAGCACATGTTGTTTGTATGTTTCATTATTATATTAGCCTAGTGACCACTCGTTATTTGTATTAGTAAGCTCTAAATACTCATATTCAGGTGTATGAATGTATCTCTGGTTTAATATATGCTAGATGTTTCTTTCTTGATATCAAAATGATCTGCTCTTAATTTCTCAAACAATGATGTACACTGAGACCTCGTGAAATGCATCATAATATTCCTACAGTACTGTGGGAAGAATTGCACTGATCCAGCAGAAGTCATAAAACATGCAAATGAGGTGTAAGTGAGACAAAGGAACACTCTCCCGCCGAAACTATGTGCGTTGTTACTGATCGAACTGACCAGTTGCTGGATCCAGATAAAACTTCTTCCACACCCAAAAGACTCTCTTCTTCTTTTACCTTCGGTGCCCTAGAGACACGCACATCACCGTGGAAACTTAGCGACTCCCCTTCGGGGGAGTCTGAGCTCCTGGCAGCTTTGAGCTCAGTAACTTTGGCGACTTAACTTTGGACCTGTTAACCCGTGGCTGGAATGACAAAGTTTCCACTCCTAAAGGAATTCATCAAGAATTAAGAAACACATTGCAACAAACCAGTGCAAGTAACCGCGTGTTAACTGTTTAGACGCTTCTAGGCTTCGACCACTTTCGATTAAGGTGATTGTAATTCTTTGATGGTTCTAACAGGTTGTGTTAGCTGATGTGCAAATCCTGCCATTAGTCTCTTTCTCTCTGGCGCGCAAGCGCGCTCTCTCTCTCTCTCTCTCTCTCTCGCACACGAAAGCGCTCTCTCTCTCTCTCTCACTATAAGAATTAATGTGTTTTGCAGTGCAGTTTCCTTGAGTTAATAGTTTTGCAGTTTACTTCAGTTAAGAGTTAGAAAGAGTTAGTTCTAGATAAGAATGTTTTCTCCTGTGTGTTGTCTGCCTTTTTCAGGGTTGTCTGTCGGCAGGGAACCAGTTGGATGCGGCTGCACTCTCTTCTTTTTGTTTATTCTCTCATCCAGCTGCTCTGGACTATCTGTATTCTTCCATACCGTGTATAGAAGTGCTTCTTAATTTTGTATGAACACGCCTACATGAAGGCTTATGTGAGTGTGCTGTATAAAAGATGGGATTGCCCCTTCTTTAGTAGTAGAGAACAATAAACCACTTGTGCTTACATCTGGAGTGTTGTTGTCTATTCCAAGCGCTTGTTGCTAATCCACTCGACAGACGAAGAAAGCTGCAGTGACCCAGAGTAGAGTTCTTACAATTTGGTGACCCCGACGTGATGTCTCTGATCAGGTAAGACAAGTTTGGTTGACTACCTGATTAGTGACATTATTGTTTTGATGCGTAGTCGGATAAGACAAAGTATAGTTTGACTATCTGTGGACTGACGCAGGAATACCCTCAGCGAGAGGCTGGGAAGAGCGCGCTAAACAAATAGAAAACGAAATCAAAAGTGAAAGTGTGGGTCGTCACGAGTTTCGGTCTGTCTTGTGGGGAGGCTAATATCTGTCATGGGAACCACCTATCCTAAACCAACTCCTGGCGAAACACCAAATGATTGGATGAATAGATGTAGTTGGGGGTTTTATACAAATCTCTGGGTAGATAATTTGGCGGGGTGGACCGAAGCCAATGGGATGTATCCTACATATCCGCGCACGGGTTCTTTTGACCCAAATCACATGGCACAAGCCTTTCGATTGACATATAAGGGCGAGGGCGACCCTGATTGGGACCAAAAGTATATGAAAGACGGGTATGATGTTTGGTTGAAGATGCAAACTGTGTGGAATGATAAACAAGGCATTTCGCTGCCGAAATCGGTCAAGAATGTCGTGCCAAAAAAGCCTAAGGGGAGAGTAAAAAACCCTCGAGCGCTAAGAGGACCGCGAGTAGAATTTATTTTTTCTGGCGAGACAACCCTGACGCTTTAGCCACCCTCCAGAAGCAGCTGACTAAATTTCTTATAGGTGAGAGACACGCTAATCGGGACCTTTCACATGTGACTAACTGTAAACAGGAAAAGAAAGAACCCGTGCCCGTTTTCTTTAAGAGGTTTAAAGATGCGTGGATTCACTTAGGTGGATTCGCATTAGAGGAAAATGAGCCTGACTGCCTCTTTGTCTCCACCTTCCTCAACAATTGCTCACCAGAGTTTCAGCCTTTGCTGAAACTTTTTACCACACGGTTACCACACACGGTTAATGACATGCTTGACAGATGTTTGGTTTGTGCTCAAAACAATATAAGCAAAGCTCCAGCAAAGCATCAACACCTGCCGAGGCCTAACCAACCACTTACTGAATGGCAGGTTGATTTTACACACATGCCCAAGAGGGGACCTTTCAGATACCTCTTGGTGTTTGTGGACAAATTTTCTAAGTGGGTGGAGGCCTTTCCATGTGCCAGAGAAAATGCCAACGTGGTAGTGCAGTTTTTAAAAAGAAATCATACCCAGGTATGGTATCCCAGTGTCAATAGATTCTGATAAAGGCACACCTTTTACATCAAAAGTGACACAGCAACTAGCTAAAGAGCTACAGATTGACTGGCGATTGCACGTACCCTATCATCCACAATCCTCGGCTTTTGTAGAGAGGACGAATAGGACCATTTAACAAAAGATAAGAAAAGCAATGGTCAGTATGAATACATCTGATTGGACAAGGGTCCTTCCAATTGTCTTAGCGGACCTAAGAATGATGCCTCAGCCAAATTTAGATAATCTATCACCCTATGAGGTGGTGATGGGCCGACCTTTTCCCATCCCTTGGCGCCACGGAATGGTAGGGATAGGTGTGGTAATAACTGATCACATGTCTGAGTATGCTGTAGGCCTAATAGACAAATTAACTGAGTTCTGGGAAAGGGTTAACATAAAACACCCTGCGGTCCCTAAAGCTAACTCACACCCCTTTGAAGTGGGTAATCAAGTATTGATAAAGAAACTAAAACCTGAGGGCCTTAATGACCCTTTGTACGATGGGCCTACAGAGATACTAGCTGTGACAAGAACGGCTGTTCTAACAGATCTTTTTCCACAGTGGATCCACGCAACTCGGGTGAAACCCATGAAATGAAGGAGATGAATTGTATATACTAACTTCTTTTGTTTTCCAGAGCAATAACCTGTATTGTCCTAGCTGGATTCATGGTACCCAACGCTTCAACGGAGGAGGCCAAAAGAAACCTCTTCTGGCAGTATGCCAACTGGACAGCGCGTCAACTGACCAATGCATCTTGTGTAGTGTGTCAGGAAGTGTTCAGCTCTGCAATAACCATATCCTTAAAACCCTTTTTATATAAATGTGACAGCCCGAATTTTACTGTGTTCTGTCCAGACTATGCAGGGAAAACATACATATGGTCTCCACAATGTAGAACGGAAGAGACCACCCCTGGTGGCCGATTGAATGTCAGCCGTAGTTATTGTACAATGAATAAAACAACCAAATATAACAAAACCAATCCTGTTGATGTAAAAATTAGCTTGGTTTTACCAGAAGGTTTTATGTTTCCTTATTGTTTTAATGGGACATCAGGTAAAAGCGTAACAGGTATAAGTGCTACAAATTGTAAACAAATAATACATGAGACAGATGGAGCACGTTACTGCCCAAGGTTCAAGAGGGGTTCGTGTGAGAAAAACACGACAAGGTGTACTGAAAGGGGGGAATTCTCCTCTCGCTGTTATACTTCTAAAAACCCTTCCTGCATTTCCCTGAACTTGTACTGTGAAAAACCCTGGCCAGCGCAAGGTGCAGTACTGGCCAATGACTGGTACTGGTACTGTGGTGAGGACACTGTCAACAACACTTACGAGATGAAGTGGACAGGTCTCTGTGCACCAGTACAGCTACAACATCGTGTGACTGTTATGCATATACAATGTGATCAGTTTTTCAGGAGCAAAAGGTCAGCTGACAACGAGGACGTCCCTGATGAACATCAGATGAGGTCACACTGGACTCGGTTCTGGAAGTCAATGATACCTCAGTTCGGCGTCTCAGACCTAATGAAACAACAGGACATCATGCATTATCGACTGGCATCATTTGTTAACAGCACCACAGTTGCACTGGCAGGGGTACAAGATGAACTGAGAGCGGTGAGACAAGTAGTGATGCAAAACCGTTTGGCACTTGATATGTTGCTTGCTCAGCAGGGAGGGGTTTGTTCGGTAGTAGGTGATAAGTGCTGCACCTATATCCCATCGAATGATGAGCCTGAAGGGTCAATTGGCACAGCAGTAACAACAATGAAACAAATCTCATCACAGATATATGAGGATGAGCTAAAATCTAGAAATAACAATTGGAATTGGGGTATTCTCTCTAGCCTATATGGCACGCTTGCACCTTATGTCTCAATGATAATACCGGTATTACTTATTTTGTTTTTATTGTGTATTTTTGGCCCATGTATTGTGAAATGATTTACACAACGTATGTATACTATGGTGTCTGCTATCTCTGCAGGATATCGCCCGTTGCCACAAAAGGATAGAGGAGAATCCAGACTCTAGAGGAGAGTCTGGAAGAGGGGATTATAAGAATTAATGTGTTTTGCAGTGCAGTTTCCTTGAGTTAATAGTTTTGCAGTTTACTTCAGTTAAGAGTTAGAAAGAGTTAGTTCTAGATAAGAATGTTTTCTCCTGTGTGTTGTCTGCCTTTTTCAGGGTTGTCTGTCGGCAGGGAACCAGTTGGATGCGGCTGCACTCTCTTCTTTTTGTTTATTCTCTCATCCAGCTGCTCTGGACTATCTGTATTCTTCCATACCGTGTATAGAAGTGCTTCTTAATTTTGTATGAACACGCCTACATGAAGGCTTATGTGAGTGTGCTGTATAAAAGATGGGATTGCCCCTTCTTTAGTAGTAGAGAACAATAAACCACTTGTGCTTACATCTGGAGTGTTGTTGTCTATTCCAAGCGCTTGTTGCTAATCCACTCGACAGACGAAGAAAGCTGCAGTGACCCAGAGTAGAGTTCTTACACTCACTCTCTCCATGCCTTCCTTGCGTTGGCATCGGTGTTTAATGTATGTATGTTTGTGTTTAGTTCAATGTTACATGTTCCCCTGTAGTGTAGTTTAATAAACATCCATATGTATTCACACTTGGTTGTCTGTGTCTGCTGCTCACAGAACGAGGTCACTTTAACGTTCCGGTTTTGTTACATGCTCTACGAGCGATGTATTAAGAAGGAGATTATTTTCAGTGACCAGAGAAATAATTTTCCTTAGAGTCAATAGACGATTGAAACTGTCCGTACTGCGGACGAACAAATCATTTTATTGTACTGTTAATGCTACAGTTAATTCCTGAAGATGAATATATAATTGATAACAACCCGTTATGATAAAATATGTTCATCTCACATTGAGCTAATTTGCTACACAGACTTACATTTTCCGTCCGCTCATGCCACAATATCAAACCCTCGTCGAATGCCACCTACCCGGTCGGTCGAGCAATTAGCTTTCAGTCCACCACCGGCGAGGCTTAACCATCCGACTCGTGAGTATTGATCTCTCGTCGGATGTTACGAGAGCCTCCCGGCCGGAAAACCTCACCTTTTCCTCCTACGTCAGCGCCGCTGGCCCATCAAACGGGTGAGCACGCCCACCAGTTGGATGACGGCTAAGCGTCCCGACCAAACTTTACCTGTCTTTACCTGTTCGACACAGTGAGTCTTGATCTCCCGTCGGACGCCGGCGAGAGCCTCCCGGCCAGACAACCTCACCTTTTCAAGTCCAGCTGGAGATGCTTACCCGTCCGACACAGTGGGTATTGTGCTCCCGTCGGGCGTCGGCGAGAGTATCACAGCCAGACAACTTACCGCTTCATCCTACGGTCGGCGAGACCGACCCGTTAGACTCAGTGAGTATTGGCCTCCCACCTAATTTTCCGTCCGACGGGCAACGAGGCCTAGCTTTCAAGGGTCTCATCCGCCCGCCGAACACCGTCCAACTGTCTCTTCTAGCCTCACACCTTTTCCCCCCGCCTGGCGAGGCTTACCCGTTCGATGCTCTGTGAGTCTCAATCTCCCATCGGAGTCTGCGAGAGCCAAACCAGTTCCGGGTTTTCTCTTCTCCCTACCCGCCCGGCGAGGACCATCCGTCTGGCAACGTAGCATTGGTCTCTTGTCGGACATCGACGCTAGTTCTCCCGGCTGGGCTCCTATACTTGCCACCCACAAGCAGGCTCATCCATTCGATGCCGTGAGTCTTGATCTCCCATCGGATGTCGCGAGAGCATCCTTGTCGGATGGCCCAAACTCTTTTTACCTGCCAAACCAATAGGACCTACTCGTCCTACGACGGAGTATTGTGCTCTAGTCGGAGGCTTCATGGGTCCTCTTGGTCAGATAAACGCTCTCCGTCCTCTGATTAGCAGGGGCTGACAGCCAGTAGGGCCCATACGCCGACTCCGTGATCTGTTCCACTGTAGGCAACTCGGGTCCTCCTGGTCATGGCCTCAATCACGCTGCTCCTCCAATCGGCGGGCAAGGCTCACCCGTCCCAACGTGATGAGCAACCGTTGAGCTTCGGTTTGAGCCCTCCCCGACCGGTCGCCCTCAACCACGCAGTTCACACCAGCGGCCGGAGGGGCCTACCCATGCATGCCAAACTGCTCCCTCAGAGCACACAGGCTCTCCCGGCCCATCATTTAAGTTACTCTTATACCAGCTCCCGCCAGATCTCTAGTGCGTATTTTGGGGGGGAATCTCAGACTGGCGGCTGTCCAACATTGCTTTTGGGGGGTACTCTGGGTTCGGGCAGTTCCCGAGCACGGAGCCCTTCCCCAGGACAGCACGCCAATAACGTATTACCATACTCGCCAAATACGCATTACGTTTATCGTGCTAAATATATGTAAGTGTGAACTCGTGAAATTATGTTTAATTAAAGTTCGGGAGGATCACGTCAGATACTTAGCCTAATTAGACACAAGTGGCACGTAATCAAGTTCATCAATACACGGATATAAGTACAGCCATCATACCTACATCCATTTGACGATTAATCAGCATCCCTCCACCACCCCTTCTCCTCCATTTCCACTTCAGTTCTCACCTCATGGGGGGTACTCTGGGTTCGGGCAGTTCCTGAGCACGGAGCCCTTCCGCAGGACAGCACGCCAATAACGTATTACCATACTCGCCAAATACGCATTACGTTTATCGTGCTAAATATATGTAAGTGTGAACTCGTGAAAGTATGTAAGGAAGACAGATGTCAATCTTTGCAGAAAATGTAACAAAGAGAGAAAGCCACCATCACATCTTCAGTACTTTGGCAACTGGTACTGCAAAGAGTCTGAGACTCAGTCGTATAGTGAATGGAGGGCTGTGCTGGAGGAACAAGGTTATAGGAAAAACAGGAAATGACAACACTCCAGCTTCTTAAAATTGCTCTTTTAGCACATGTACTTTTGTTTAATTATTTGGTTAATGTATGCTTTATTGAGTCTCCAACAATAAGTGTTGTCTTTAAAATGTATAATAACCATGTGTGTGGTGTATCTTGGTTCTTTTTTAAAATGTTTTTTCTTCCCTGCTTGTTTCCTCTGCTGGGAAAATATTTCAGGTAAAAATGTAATGCAGAAGGCAGTGTAATGAAGTGGTCTTTAAGAGAAGCAGTCTATCAGCGGAAGATTAAAATCAGCTCGTTATTATACTGCGGCAGCGGTCGCGGCAGTCATCGTGTGAAGCCCTCTTAGTGTGAAGACCAAAGAGTGTAAAGACCATCGACTCTACCGTGCGAGTGTAAAGACCATCGACTCTACCGTGCGAGTGTAAAGACCATCGACTCTACCGTGCGACTCCACCGGGCAGGGACACCGGCAAGGGATAGTAGTATCGCTTTTTATTTAATTTTTTAATTTATATGTTTATTATTGATATGTTGTTATATGCATGTGTCAATTTGATTTAATTTCTTTATTTTCTTATATATGTGGGTAGATAGTATTTATAGAGTTGTAACTTTTTAGTTTTAGTTACTTTTTCTTATTTTTAAGTCGACAAAAGCGTCTGCTAAATGACGTAAGTAATATATTAATAATAATGGAAATTATTATAAATACCCATATAAATAACAAGGGTAATAATCGTACCATTATTTATTTATATATATATATATATATATATATATATATGGTATGTTTACCTTGTTATTTATGTGAGATTTGTTTTATTACTCATTTAGGCTATGTCAAAATTGCAGTACTGTGGTAAATGCTTGTTTTGGTTTGCAATTTATTATTTTAAATTGATGTCAAAATTGCACTGCTGTTCTAAATTTTTTATTGACTTTAAAAATCTATGCAAATAAAAAGGTTTGTTAATCTGTGCCCTCACATTGTTTTTGTGCCTATTTGTAGTCTCACAATATTTGTAGCTGTAAACACATTTAAAAAAATAAAAAAAAGTATTCCTGTATTACATAACTGTAAACACACAATACAATCAGTCAGAATTTGGTGGATAATATAATTTATAGTTACTATACTGTTAAAATGTGTCAATTATCACTGCGTTATTCATGTATTTAATGAAATAGGACCAAGAAGATGGCTAGAAAAACACAAACCATAAATTGTTGCAATCGTGTTTATTGTCTACAGGTTTTATCAGTCAAAAAAATTTGGCTTTTTTTATCCAGTGACAGCTGGATGCCTCTGTCTATATTGGGATTTCCTGGAGGGTCACAGGTTAGTACTTCTAGGAGTCCGTTTTGAACTTTCTGCGAGAGAGCACCCTCCGGCGTCCGGTATGAACGAAACATGCATAACGTGAGAGTGTTTACGTTGGAGAGTGCCCAAATTAAAGTACGGAGGACGAATTTATGTTTGATTAAAGTGAGGGGGACAATGATGATATGATGATGACACACGCGTGCACCAGCAGTGTCAAACGGACAAATTCCACGAATTGCATCACTGGTGGGAGCGGGGCATGAACTCGCATCGCTGTGCCTCTTCTAGCTACTTTACCACGACCAATGGGTGCCGGCCTTCGCGCAGAAGTTCTACCGCTAGACTATCAAAGCTCACGAGGAATATGTGCGAATTTATGTATTTATTCACTCCTGTGAAGAATCTGGAGATGGTCCTCACTGCAAAACACAAGATCCAGGGGGCGGAGTTGGATCTAGATCCAACTCCTCCCACCTTACATAGACCTAAACCTACCCGTCTACACCCCCTGATCTCTAAACCCACCCATCCCCACCCCTAAACCTACCAATCTCCACTCCCCAGATGTAGATCCAACCCCGTCCCCTGTATCTTTGTTCTGCAGTGAGGGGCTACTGAGAATCTCGGCACTAATTATATTGTATTATTAATATTTATATGTATATTAACATGTATGTATAGTCACTTCGGGCACTGCACTGTCTGTAGTTGCCACTGACGCGTGATATAATATTTTGGCCATATTGCCCATCGAAGTCATTCATCACACACTATTAACAGGCACTTCATGTAGGCTACACTTCTTGTATTTCGTTTGGGCACCACAAGGGGTCACTGTGGCCTCAAAGCTTACCCCTCGCCTACTCTGGCTCGATTGCTATTCCTGAGGTAAAACGCCCTCCTCATTACCCTACAGACAAAAACATTTATAAATAAATAAATGTGGAAGAAAAATGTAAAAATACATAAGGAAATACAATTATAAATAACTATTTATTTGAGCTTTTTTGAACATTTATTTATAAATGTATTTATATTTGCTTTTTTACATTTCTTTGTACATTTTCTTTCTTTATTTCTAATTATGGCAGGCTTGGCATTCCATACTATTGAGCCTTCAGCTCATCTGTATTGTTGGATCGACGGTTTCTCATCTTTCTCTTGAAAATATCCTATAGATTCCACATGGGGTTCAGGTCAGGCATGTTGGCTGGCACAGTAATATCATGGTCAGCAAACCACTTGGAAGTGGTTTTGGCACTGTGGGCAGGTGCTAAAGTCCTGCTGGAAAAGCAAATCAGCATCTCCATAAAGCTGTGTCATAAAGTGACAGTATTCTCAAGCTTGCGGTCATCCCTGTTGCTTGTGCACATTACCTCCCCCTCTCAGAAGGCGCGTCCCGCGCAGCAACAGTAACACCGGGGAGGGGGAGTTGGCACCCTGGAGGCTGGTGCAGGGCAGGGACACTGGGGAAGCCTCCTCCGGCCATGGCGGGACTGGAGACTCGGGGCCCCATGGCCGTATCATTTTTTTGGGGGGCCTAAATCGGTGAACCATAGTTATGACCCTGGGTATAAAAATATTTGGGAAAAAAAAATTCTTGGGAAAGTTCCTCTCTGGGAACCGCTCAGGAGAAGAAAGTTCTGGTGGGCGCTCGGGAAGTGCAGACTCTTGAGGGCGCTCGGCAAGCGCAGAGCTGGAAGGAACCAGCGGAAACGAAGGAGGGCTGGACGGGACCGGATTCCTAGGAGGATTCATGCGAGGAGCTGGCAAGGGCCTTGGGTGAACAATGACCGGTGGGCTTGCCATATTCTCTGAGGGCGGGCTTGCTGTGGCCAAGGATGGTGGTGGGCTTGCGTTGACCACGGACAGCAGGCTTGCATGAGCCGCAAATTTCCCCGTGGATGGCGGACTTGGGAGAGCCCCTGACGGCGGCGTGAATTTCCCCGCTGAAGGTGGGCTAGTGGTGGCGGGCATGAGGTAGCCGCGGATGCGGCGGGCTTGTGGTGACTGCAAACGGCGTCGGGCATGAGGGAACCATGGATGGCAGCAGGTTCTGCACGGACTTCGCCAAGGGCGGCGGCTGGTTGACAAGGACATCCACAGGGTTGTCGTGAACTTCGTCCACTATGAAGGGTGAACCACTGAGCCAGAGTGCATATTCCATTTAACGCCCAAGAGAACAGCTGAAATCTGATGCAGGCATCAGTTGGTACAGGTGGTTATCTAAGCCACCCCAGAAGATGGTCTTCAGTGTCCCTTCTCTCCGTTCAACTCCTTCGGCCAGAACCAGAAATTCCTCCACAATTCCTCCTCAATGGCTCGGCCGTCCTGAACAATCGTGAGGAGTGCATTTTCTGGATTAAAGGCGAAGATGTCCATGCTTTGTGTGTTCGGTGTGGTCTGGTCTTCTATTACGGAAGTAGAACTCACACAGAGAGTAAGTAAATCAAAGGTGGTTTATTGAACAGTGGTGCAACAAATGGCAAGTAGAGACTGTGGATTGATACTTGAAGAGATGACTGGGTAATGGATATAGTCTATTTGCCTTGCCAGGAACTCGTGAGTAGACTGGAGATACAGCTGGAGATCACTGGAGGAGACAGGACGCCGGAGACAGGAGGATACTACGTTGGAAACAAGACAGGACGTAAGTAAACATTCAGGTAGGTAATGGGGTAAGTCGCTTAGATAGCTTGGAGTTAGTCCTCTTCGTGAAACCGCTTTCCATAAACATTTGGCATTAAAGAGACCGGACGTCTGATTGATAAAAAAACAACAACAAAAAAAAATCATAAAGCCCCACATGCCACATCTCCATAAGCACGACTACCTGTAAAACATTTACACAGAGTAAAACATTTGACATCGCATGTTGTTAGCTTTCCATTTCATGACAAATTTCATTTCATATGTATGTTTATGTTTAAAAAGTAGTGATAGTCAGGGAGCCAAAGTCTCAAAAATGGGTTGAACCTGGCATGGTCTGTCATACTTTTTATTTGTGTTTTTTTCTGTTAATTTTGACCCTAAGAACCAATAATTGGAGGGTCTGCTCTGCCGGAAATATTGCGGAAATAAATTGTGGCCATTTTAGTGTATGCACCCTTTATTTTTTATTAGAAAAATGTGAAAAATGATTTTTTTTCCTCAAATCCTCAGTGGGTTTGGTAGGCTGTCAATAAATGCATTCCAGGTACACCGAACACATGTTCTGACAACATCCACTGAAAAAATAACTCTTAAAACACATTTCTACATGATTCTGCATTAATTTAATGCAAAAATATTAGGTGTTTTCTCACTTTTTTCCAATATTTTCATCTTTACTTCACTGGCAATCAACTATTCCCCCAAGTTATGACATCAGTCAATATGTCATTCTTTTCACCAAACGGTATACTCATTCCACAGAAAAAATCATAAAAATCCAACCAAAATCAATGGATCTGTGATGATTTCACTAATAGTTGATCAGCAGGCTCAGAACCTCAATAGAATTTTAGGCTGCTCTCAAAATTCTGTAAAATATGCTGGATATTTAAGATCATGGCACACTTACGCACACACACATGATCTTAGTAATTTGAATGAGTTTGTTTGGAACAACTAACCAACTGTGGTAAGTGACAGTGACTTCAGTGAATACCGGTAGGTCTGCCCCAGCGTTTTGGGAAAAGAATGGTAAAATGGATATTGTAATAGTAATTAACTGAAAGGACCACGCCAGTTTTCAAACAAGTATATTTCTGATGATTCCTCATCCCAAATGTATCCCTGTAGTAGCAGCATTCATTCTCTACTTAGCTAGCTTTAGCCGTTTTAGCTCATTTCTGTGGTTCCTTTAAACGGCCATAACTCCTCACAGGAATGGGGTAGAGAATTACTTTTTTTTTAATGCTCAGAACAGTGTTAATTTCATTGACATAATTTTCGTCATTATTTTCATCAACAACATTTTTTTGTCATTGACGAAACTGTCACTAAATTTTCCTCATAGTTGTCGTCATTTAAAGCTGGTTTTTATTTAGTTATCGTCTCGTTTTCGTCTGTGAAAACTTTTTATCTCACTGCAGTTAAATCTCTGTCTGTATGAGAGAAGAGTGGAGAGGAGTAGAAGAGGAGAAGAGTGGAGAGGAGAGAAGCGGAGAGGATTAGAGAGGAGAATAGAGAGTGAAGAGTACAGGAGTGGATTGAACAAGAGAGAAGAGTGGAGAGGAGTGGAGAGGGGAGAATAGTGAAGAGGAGAGGATTAAACAAGAGAGGAGAAGTGTGGAGGAGAAAGGAGAGGAGGAGAGTGGAGAGGAGTGAACTGAACAGGAGAGGATAAGAGTGACGAGGAAATAACAGGAGAGGAGTGATGTGAATTGGAGAGGAATAAGTTCTCAACCAAGCAGCTGGAGAGAAAGCTGCTCAGTACCAACTATACTGTTTGCATAATATGTCAGAAAACAGACAGTGACGCTAGTCCTCTTCAGAAACTGACAAATCACGGCTACCCTTCCCTCCTATATGCTGTAACCAACAGAAAGGATGATGTCTCATACAGACTTGACAATCAGCTGAAAGCTCAATGTGACTTTCTGGGGAGGAATCCTTTGTGGCACACACAATGTCGTGCGAAGTACACAAATCGTAAAACTGTTGACCAGAAGAGGAAAAAAGTTGAAAAGCCAGAAGGCACTTCATTTGAAGCAGAACTTAATCCTGAGCCAGACAACAGCAGGCCTAATAAAAAATCAAGGATGTCAATGCCACAGCCCATCAAACACAAGGAAGAGTGCTTTATTTGTGGAAGAGCACGCAACACACACACACAAGCACGCACACCACGAACACCCGAGCAGTGGGCAGCCATTTTTGCTGTGGTACCTGGGGAGCAGTTGGGGCTCCGGTGCCTAAAAAGATAGTAATAAATCAACAATTGTATAAACTGCACATAAATAATCAATCATAGAAATGTTTGCAGAAGGATTTCGATATAAACGTGATAAACTGGGTCAGGTACACAGTGATTCTACATTACTCATGTTTGAGCATGATGCATTGCTAAACCTAACTAGATGAGTCAAGTTTGCAAACAAACTTTGAAAGTTGGTTTAAAAAAAGCCTTGGCTGAAAGTTTGAAGCAGTTGCCAATGCTGAAGTTTCAAAGTTTAGATAGATAACATATAGATATAGATTTGCTAACATGATTTATTTTTTTTAAATAAAGTATATATTTTTTTTTATTAATTTTCACTTTATAAAGAAATAACATCCTTACAAAATAATGATAATATAATGACATCAACAGGTAAAAAACAACAAAAAAAACATTTCAGCTCACACACAAAAAGTGAGGGTTACATGTGCGTATACACATATATGGAAATATTGAAGTACTGACAATGAGAAAGATTAAAGATGATAGTACAACTAACAAAATCAGCCATGACACCCTTAGATGAATCCTCTTGTCAGGATGGAAGCAATGTCAAGATCAACATTTGTCAGAAATGGTTCCCAAATTTTATGAAACACTCCAGTCTTATGTACAATACAAGTCAGGTAATCTAGCGACAGATGTTCAAGAATAGCTTGATGCCACATCCTAACGGAGGGAGCTTCATCGTGAAAGTATACATTTTTTTGCACTTAAAATGAGAAAATTAAAAAAGCCTAATTTTGCACTTATCAAGACCTACAGGACGAGACATTCCCAGTAATTCCCAGGATCTGGAGCCAATGAAACACCCAAAATTGTATTCAGTTCTTCACAAACCCCCTACCAGAACCTCTGTATCTTGTTACAGAACCACAAACAATGAGTAAGGCTACCTATTTCTGTCTTACATTTGGGACAGAAAGGAGAGCAATCAGCCCTAAATCTATGTGAGCTCTGTGAAGAATCTTGAGCTGGATAGCTCTTACTTTATTACATATACTCAGACTCAGACTCTTTGCATTTTTACAAACCATACTCCAATCTTCATCTGATACTTGAATATTAAGTTCCCTTTCCCAAATCGTTTCAAGAAAACGAGTGGATGTGTCAACATACTCCGATAACACACCAAAAAATAAACTTATAGATTTAATCGAGTGCATTTCAAAAAGCTGCTTCTCGATTTTGCATTAGAAAGAAGTGTTGTGTCCTTTTGAATATCATTTCTTATTTGTAAATGGCGGAAAAAATCCCTCCCATCAAGGCTGTATTTTTGGGAAATCTGACTAAAACACATAAGAGTATTACTATAAAAAATATATTTTAGTTTAGAAAGTCCCATATAAGAGCCCACTGTCAAAACGTGACTCACTGACACCTGGGGGATGATGGAGATTTAGTGCGAATCGAGGAAGCGGCTTTACTGACGAGATGCGCGTGCATATCGCGATCGATATATCGCCCAGCCCTACATCCGGCAGAACCTGATTTTACCAAGAGCGACATGTTCCTGGAACAACATTGTGATTAACCAATCAGATTTGAAGAACCAGTTTATAGTTTTTGTGAAGTTTAGGCTTACAATCAGTGTTTGGTTCTTGTACATCTGTGGCATTCATCTATCATCACTCACACTGATTTTAGGGATTACTCATAGTTAAGCTTAGGTGTAGGGATATGGTCAAGACTAAATTTTTAGATTAAAATGTTCAACATCAGAACGTGCGAGACAGCTGTATCAATCTGCTTCTCAACACTGTTTGCTTTTTCTGTTTTTCTTCAGAGATTTTGACGAGCCAAAGAGGATAAACTGGGTCATGTACACAGTGATTCTACATTACTCATGTTTGAGCATGATGCATTGATAAACCTAACTCGATGAGTCAAGTTTGCAAACAAACTTTGAAAGTTGGTTTGAAAAGCCTTGGCTGAAAGTTTGAAGCAGTTGCCAATGCTGAAGTTTCAAAGTTTAGATAGATAGAGGTTGATAGCGTGATTTAACACATCGTTAGCATGATTAACATATTGCTAGCATGTTTCTAGCATGCTCCTAGCATCATTAATATGTTGTTGGCATGTCTTTTAGAATGATTTAACACATTGCTAACATGTTGTTACCATAGTGTGGCAGGTGGGAAGAATCACACAACAAGGAGAGCTCAAAATAAATACCCCGGAGGGTGGATTTATTTAACAAGGTGAGGGTGTCGGTTGAAAAGGTGTGGCTGAGGTGCGGCGGTGCTCTTCGTGGTGTGATTTCTTCTCTAGTGCGGTGCGTCGGTGCGGTGCTCGGGGCAGGGCAGGATCGGTCACTCGCTGGGCTCTGAAATCAAGAAGAGTAGCGTGCATTAGTTTCAGCTTCTTCGGAGATGTCTCTCCCTGTTGTGCAGCCTCGCACGGCTTATCTGGCCGCGGGCAAACGAGCCCCAGGTGTGGCCGATCCGCCGTGATGAGGAGGTGCAGGTGTTTCCTCTTCGTCTCCAGGGCAACGCTGATGAGCAATCGGGACGCTCGTCACACTCTCCCCCCCTAAGCGTTGTCCTGGTCCTGGTGGAAACATAAGATGACAGTAAGGGGGAAATAGGGGGTGGGTGGGGAGTGACCCCTGACAGACCTGTACTGGCTGACCAGATCCGAGAGAGTCCGTCGGCGTTCGCGTTGGCGGCTCCGGCTCGGTGACGGACGACAAAGCAAAAGTCCTGGAGCGCGAGGAACCACCGCGTCACCCGGGCATTGGTGTCTTTTGCCTTGGCCATCCACTGGAGGGGCGCGTGGTCCATCAGGAGGGTAAATTTTCGGCCCAACAGATAATAACGCAGCTCCAGGACTGCCCACTTTATCGCCAGAGCCTCTCTCTCCACGGTGGCGTAGTTTCTCTCGGCCTTGGTCAGCTTCCTGCTGATATATAAGACAGGGTGTTCCTCACCTTCCTGGACCTGGGACAGGACGGCTCCCAACCCTGTCTCGGACGCATCCGTTTGGAGCAGGAAGGGGCAGCTGAAGTCCGGGGCCCGCAGGACTGGTTCTTCGGTTAACGCCTGCTTAATCCTCTGGAACGCCTCCTCCGCCTCTGGATTCCAGATGATGCGTTCCGGCTGCCCCTTCCTGGTAAGGTCTGTCAGAGGGGCGGCTAAGGAGGAAAAGTTAGGGATGAAGCAGCGATAATAACCCGCCAACCCTAAGAACGCTCGTACCTGAGTCTTTGAGGCCGGTCTAGGGGCAGCACGGACGGCCTCCACCTTTTTCTGCTGCGGCTTGATGAGACCCCGACCGACCTGGAACCCCAGGTACTTGGCCTCGAAGAGCGCTAGGTGGCATTTACGAGGGTTGGCGGTGAGTCCAGCCCGTCGAAGATCCATGAGCACCCTCCGCAGACGGTCCAGGTGATCCTCCCAACGCTCCGAGTGGATGACGACATCATCCAGATATGCGGCAGCATACTGTTGGTGAGGGCGAAGAATAATGTCCATCAGTCGCTGGAATGTGGCCGGTGCCCCGTGAAGGCCAAAGGGAAGGGTCCGGTACTGCCAGTGGCCACTAGGTGTTGAAAAGGCAGTTTTGGGCTTGGCACTATCAGTGAGGGGTACCTGCCAGTACCCCTTGGTCAAATCCAGCGTTGAAATATACCGGGCCCTTCCCAATCGATCCAGGAGTTCATCCACTCGGGGCATTGGGTAGCCGTCGAATTCTGAGACTTCGTTGAGGCGCCGAAAATCATTACAGAAGCGGAGGGTGCCATCCGGCTTCGGGACCAGGACAATTGAGCTGGACCACGGGCTGCGTGATGGTTCAATCACCCCTAACTTAAGCATCTGTTGAACTTCCTCCTCAATAGCCTGCCGACGAGCCTCTGGGATGCGGTAGGGCCGTTGCTTAACGATGACCCCTGGCGGCGTTTTGATGTCGTGCTGAAGTACCTGGGTCTTCCCGGGGACAGCGGAGAACACATCCGAGAACTGACCGATCAGGTGTTGCAGCTCAGCCTTCTGCGCCGCCGACAGATCGGGGTTGGTATCCACCAAGACGGGCTCGCTGATGGTCAGGGCGACGGTTTGCTCCTGGGTCCCTACCCACTTCTTCAACAGGTTGACATGATACAATTGCTGCGGGCTCCGTCTTCCGGGTTGCCGCACACGGTAGGTCACCGGTCCCACTTTTTCCACCACCGTGTACGGCCCGCGCCAGGTGGCCAAGAACTTACAGGCGGAGGTGGGTACCAAGACCATAACTTGATCGCCCGTCTGGAACTCCCGGGGCTGAGCTGCACGGTTATAGTGGCGTTGTTGGGCCTGCTGGGCTTTGGCCAGGTGTTCCCGGACTAATGGCATGACACGGTCGATCCGTTGCCTCATCTCGGAGACATGCTCGACGAGGGACCGGTGTGGGGTGGGCTGTTGTTGCTCCCAGGCTTCCTTTGCAACGTCGAGCAGTCCCCGAGGCTGTCGTCCGAAGAGGAGCTCGAACGGTGTAAAGCCAGTTGAGGCCTGCGGAACCTCCCGTATACCGAAGAGGACATAGGGGAGCATCTGGTCCCAGTCCCGCCGGTCTTCTGCTGCCACCCTCCGCAGCATTTGTTTGAGGGTCTGGTTGAACCTCTCCACGAGCCCGTCTGTCTGGGGATGGTATACGGTGGTCCGCAGGTGCTTTACCCGGAGCAGCCGGCAGAGGTCAGCCATTAGCCGGGACATAAACGGTGTTCCCTGATCGGTCAAGATCTCCGTCGGAATGCCGACCCGGCTGAACAGCAGGAAGAGCTCGTGGGCGATGGACTTGGCCGTGGCTTTTCTGAGTGGGATTGCTTCGGGGTACCGGGTGGCGTAATCAACAACGACCAGGATGTGTTCATGTCCCCGGGCTGATTTTGGCAACGGCCCCACCAGATCCATCCCGATGCGCTCGAAGGGCACCTCGATGATTGGCAGTGGAATGAGTGGCGAGGGGGGAGGTGGCTTAGGTGACGTCTTCTGGCACGTGGGGCATGCTTGGCAGAAGCGCTTTACCTCGGCCTCCAGGCCGGGCCAATGAAATCGGTCCCGGATGCGCTGGGTGGTGTTCATCGCACCGAGGTGTCCTGCCAATGGGTGAGCGTGCGCCAAGTGCAGGACCGTCTCCGTCTTCGTGCGAGGAACCACCAGCAGTTTCTTTACCTCCCCCCTTCGCTGGGCGACACAATAGAGCAGGCCGTTCTCTACGACAAAGTGGGGAAGAGGATGGGGCTTTGGCCGGGCGTCTTTCCCCTCTAAGACACACACTTGAGCCCAACAGTGTTTCAACCGGTCGTCTTCACGCTGAGCCCGGCCGAATGAGCCCCCTCCCGCCACCTGCTGATACACATCATAAAAGAGGTTAGGATTTTGAGAGGGGGACTCACCTTCTCTCCCACTGTCGGAGGCCAAGAGAACGGGGCGGCGGTTGGGCCTCTTCGCTGGCTGCCACTTGGGCTGGCAGGCTGTGTGACGGTGCTTAACAGGGCATCAAAGCCCGGCCAGTCTCGTCCCAGGAGTACGTTCACGGGTAGGCCCTTCACGAGACCTACTTCGATGGGCCAGGTACCGGAGGACGCGGAGATGGAGACGCGCCGTACGGGGACTTCCCGCGTGTTTCCGTGGGCGCAGGTAACGGGGATTACCCCTTTGGACTCGTGGCGGGGAGGGAGGATCCCCGCCCTGACGAGACTGACGGCGCTGCCCGTATCGAGCACCGCTTTAAAGGGCCGGCCGTTGATCTTGATCTCCGCGGTTGGGGCTTCCTTGGGCGGGTCTTGATGCAACACACAGCCTGCCAACCAAGGCCGAGCTTTAGGCGACGAGGGTGCTGTGGGCATAGACTCATCCAGGGGTTCGGGGGCCGCCGTCCTGTCTATTGGCCGCGAGATGCCCTCCGGCGCGCGTTGCTCTGGAGCCACCCTCCGGGGAAAAGGCGGTACTCGCTCCCCCGCGTCGCGTCGTTGGGCCGCCTCGGCCAGCTCGATCGCCTCCACTACTTCGAGGACGGTGGTGGGGTTCCTCATACCGACGGCCTGTCGATATGCGCGGGGCAGGGCGCGAAGGAGGCGATCGATGATGACGCGTTCCGTTACCAGAGCTGCCGTGGGAGAGCCCACCATCAACCAATGCTGAGCGAGCCTGGTAAGTTCAGCGGCTTGGGTACGCGCGGGCCGCCGGGGCTGGTACGTCCAATCATTAAATTGTTGGGCCGCGCACACGGGAGATCGCCCCACACGAGCCAGGATCTCCCTCTTCACATCAGCGTAGTTCTCTGCAGCGGACGTGGGCAAGCTGAAGAAGGCCCGTTGGGGCTCGCCGGTGAGGAGTGGGGCTAGTGCGCGTGCCCAATCTTCGGGATCCCAGCCCTCGGCGGTGGCGGTGTTTTCGAACATTTGCAGATATGACTCAACATCGTCATGCGCCGTCATCTTGGGCAGCAGCTGCGCGGCTTGCACCCGGGGATCCGGTAACGGAACGCGCTGGCGGGCGGCCGTGCGAAGCGCGGCAATTTCCTGGTCAGCCTTGCCCTGTTGGGCAGCCAGGTGTTCAACTATCTGTTGTTGGCGCAGGCTGACCTCTGTAAGCTGGCGAAGTAGCTCTTCCATCGCTGGGGGGGAGGAGTACGCGCCTTTCTGGGGAAAAACTGGAGAGAAAAAAAGGAGATGGTGAGAATCGGTGGAGATCGCTTGTTGGTGAAAACTTCCTTAATCTGCCCGCATTCTCTACCACTGTGGCAGGTGGGAAGAATCACACAACAAGGAGAGCTCAAAATAAATACCCCGGAGGGTGGATTTATTTAACAAGGTGAGGGTGTTGGTTGAAAAGGTGTGGCTGAGGTGCGGCGGTGCTCTTCGTGGTGTGATTTCTTCCCTAGTGCGGTGCGTCGGTGCGGTGCTCGGGGCAGGGCAGGATCGGTCACTCGCTGGGCTCTGAAATCAAGAAGAGTAGCGTGCATTAGTTTCAGCTTCTTCGGAGATGTCTCTCCCTGTTGTGCAGCCTCGCACGGCTTATCTGGCCGCGGGCAAACGAGCCCCAGGTGTGGCCGATCCGCCGTGATGAGGAGGTGCAGGTGTTTCCTCTTCGTCTCCAGGGCAACGCTGATGAGCAATCGGGACGCTCGTCACACATAGGTATAGGTAGATGCCATATTTGACTGCTCCAGACACGTAGTCGTGTCCGCCATCTTGGGCATCTAACTCTACATGTCTATGGTTTTTAGCATGATGTCCTAGGATAATCATTAAGCTTGGCTAGTGATAAACAGCTTAAACACACTATTGCCTGGTTTCACAGACAGAGTTTAGACTAAGCCAGGATCAGTGTTGGGTGCAACGCGTTACTAAGTAATTAAATTACTTATCCACGGAAAAAGTAAAATAAGGGATTACTGTTCATTTTTAGGTCATTTAATTTCAGTAAAATGGAGGTGGTACACACAGTAAATAATTTCAACAGTTCTAAAATCAATATTGAATTTGAAATGTAAATATACCGTCTAAAGATCAAATTGAATGCAGCGGCTTTAACCCTCCGCGCGCTGGCTCGTTCACTTTCAGATTGTCCTGATTCACAGAGGAACCTTAAATACTCAGATACATATAAGACTAAAATCTATAGACTCTAAAAAGCTTGAATTTTACTTTTAAATGAACGAATTCAAATCGAAAACGAATATTCCTGATTACGTAATCTGTATGAAAGCGAGGTACAGTCTTTCCCGAATCTGAGCTCATAATATGCAGTCACCTGCGAGCAAACGCTCACACCTAGATACAAAAAATAAAATCAAGATTCATCTCATTGTTATCATTTTTGAAAGAAGACCTACTATGAGGAATTTACCTCACAAGAACAGCGAAATCTGACATTGCTTTATTCAGCAGAGAAGATCATTTCTGTCATTTATTCTTACCTACATTGGTTAACGTGTTATTTTTACATAAACTTTATGGATTTGGCGTTTCCTGAACATCTTGCCAAACTGAAATGTATTGTTTAACTTTTAAGCTTTTTGTTAGTCAGATATTTTTCAGAGTATTTATATTTGTTAACCAAAGAAGGTTAAAAAAAGTTGAAGTATTACAGTTGTTTTAAAGCTAAAAGGCTAAAACTATTCTATGTTTGACTCAAATCGAAAGACTAAAGAGTTGAATTTATATTAAGGTTTATAGGGATTTTAAGATAGCCTAATTAGCAATTTGAATAATTAAGTTACTTATTGAGTAACTAAGAGTAATTAGTAAAGTAATTTAAATACAATATTGATGAAGTAATTACTTTTTGAAAGTAACTTACCCAACACTGGCCAGGGTTATGCCATAGCTCAGTTTAGCTCAAGGACATTTAAGTAATGTTTTTAGAAACATGCCTTAGAAAAAACATTACTAGTGTGCATCTTGAGACAAAACAAAGGCGCTGATGTATTTTAAGATCAGTCTGTGCAAGTTTCTTTCAGATGAAACGGCTCAGACTTCAATTTTAATCTGGGACTAGTCTTAAGCCTTGAAACTGAAACTGGAGGTATAAGTCTTACTGTACAAAAGTGTTGACTCCCTCAATGAAATCCAACCCGAGTTTTGTGGTTGTAGCTTGAAAGCTCTAGGAGGAGATAAATTTTAAAATCTAGTCTCGGATAAAAAAGCAGCGTCTTAACAAGCAGATCAATAATTTGGCCTTTTCTTCCACAGAATAAAACTCACCATTCTATTAGGTAACGGAAGTGAACATTTGAGAAATTCATGAATAGTTTTGATGAGCTCAAGGGCACATGCAACACAACCCCACAGGCCCACGTGAATATGCCATCCACATGTTCTTCACCTCTCTCCTGGTCTCAATGTGTAATTAAAAGTCAAACCGCTTTCCATTCCTGCTATAGCTGTGAATAATACCTATAAACATAGTGAGAGTGACCAAATCAAATGTCATTATTGACACAAAGTTATCAAATAACCAAGTCAAGTAAATGTTTTTATTGACTTTAGGTTATGTAACGTGTGGTGAAGAAATCCTCTGCTTTTCCTGTGTGGGTTTAGTTGTATGATTCGGATTTGTGGTGGGTTTTGGAGACAGGAACCAATCAGACAGCAGTCTCCTCGGTGTATGAACCAAATAAAAGTAGGGAGTCGTAATCTGGTGTTGAAGAGTCAGATTTTGGACAAGCATTTGTTGTTCTGCAGAGACCTACAGAGTACTTGGACGTGACTAACTTCATAGAGGGTGAGGTTTGAGACAATGGATCATTTGGAATGCTTTATATATAATATATTATAATCATTTTTTTTAAGAAAAACAAAACATCAGCAGATATTTTTGAGAAACCAGCTTAATGATCTTAAGTGTGCCGATGCCAGGTCAATATATTTCTTTACATCTGACTTACAGTCCTAATTAGCCAAGCTTCAATAACATCTCCATGGTGGCACACAGGGATCTTGTACAGTATTGGAATTAGGACAGTGAGAACAGGTTAATAATGAATAAAAACTTATATATTTGAATATATGTTTTATTCTGTTTTTTTCAGGTGTGCAGTAGTACTGGTTGATTTCAGTAATAATGGCAGTCTGGTCTCTTTGTCTATCTTTCTTTCTGCTCTTTGCTCTGGATGCTTCAGGTAATTGTTGTGAAGTGTATATTGCCCTGTTTTCTGTTTATGCAGTTTAGCTCAAATCTCACTGACTGTCAGATTGGGTTTAGACATAAAATTGTAATCTGATCATTTCAATTATATATATGTATATATGTATGTGTGTGTGTATATATATAATGTTTTTCTTTTATTATTTCAGGGGCAACACCTCTTAATGACACAAGCAATGGTGAGACATTGATGCTGTCTTTTAGTGCGTTACATTTGTTCTGTCTAGTCGTAGTGACAAAAGCGGGGTCGTCGCTGGTGGGGTGAAAGGTGATGACGATTATAGGGGCCCATGGCTGTGGACAGCGCGCAAACACCGAACAAAACTCCTCCCCAGTTTAAACGTAGAAACACAAAAAGAGGCGAAAAGCTTAATTCGGCACCCGGGACAATAAAGCCGCCCCTACCCTAACCCTACCCCATACTCTTATTTTCAACTTTTTGATTATTTTCATCATTTTTATTTAAAATAAATGCCTTTCTGATGCAATATGAGATTTGAAAAGGGAGAAAAAAACGTTTGGTAAAAGGCGGACTCGAACTCGGGTCGATTGCCTCAAAAAGCATGCGTTTTAACATCTACGCCACTGGAACTAATATCGAATTAGTGTCTTTTATTAGTGTTAACTAACTCAATCACACGTTAGTGGGCAGAGTTAGTGTAAAAGCCTTTGCCAACAAGATGGGCTATTTGCACTTACTCCGAAAATATTATGTTGAACCCGTCTTGGCGAGTACCCTTGAAAAAACTGTCGGTTATGTCTTAAGTGAACGTAAACGGTTGAGAAAGAAGCGGATGCGTTGTTTCTTAAAGTGACTGCGCCTAATTTGCTAGCTGCTGGCGATGTCCTTATATAAATTCATGAAATCCAATGAGAGAAAATGATTGCCTGCTCTTTACTGTATTACTTTTAACAAGAATTAATCTATTTTTGATTTATACAGTGAGGACTATGCAATGCTATTTTTTCAGTCTCTGTACCTGGACACCTACAAACTTGAAAAAAATCTTAAACTTTGTTGAATTTGTATCTTTGTTCTATTTATTCATTTGTGCTTTTTCACACAGGGACCATTTACCTGGACACAACGATAGACGAAAAGTGTGCACGTACGTACAATATCAATCTGATATCAGTTTAATGAAAATACAAAAGGTTTGAAGCAGCAATAATACTAACAAAACTTTATTACAGCAAACTGTGACTGCCAGTGGTCTGCATATGAATGTAGATGCTTCCGCTTTTTTAGCTGCCGGACTTCCTGGATTGATGCAGAGGTATGGGATGCCATCTAATCATATGGATTCCTTCACTTTAAGACTTGAAATGGTCAATTAGTTAAAAATAGTTTTTATGTCCTACTCTCTTTAGAAACAGTGTTTGGACTACAACGGGCACCTCGCCTCTGTACACACTAAAGCGGAATACACCTTCATACAGAACCTGATTGAATCTCAAACTCAAACTTCAGCTGAGGCCTGGATAGGAGGCTACGGCTCCGTTTCAGTATGTTTGTTTAAATTCATTATTATTAGTATTATTATAAAAATTATAATGTCTTTGTCAATGGTTTTTTTCTTCTTCTTTTGTATATTGTACTTGTGTTTTTGAGTGACGTCATAGTATTAAAGAAAGATTAGGATACAGCCAATACGTTTGTCTTGTTAGTTCTACTGGGCAGTTTCTATAGAGAAACACAAACATGTTTTAGATGACTAAACATTACATTTTCATTTACATTAAAGGTGCCATAGAATGAAAAACTGTCTTTACCCTGGCATATTTAAATAATAACAGTTCTGTACATGGAAATGACATACAGTGAGCCTCAAACACCATAGTTTTCTCCTTCATATGTAAATCTCGTGATTAAAAAAGACCACTGAAAAACAGGCGAATCAGAACATAACACCGACTGTGACGCAACAGTCAGGATCACTACGCCCCCAACATTTGCATAAACCCGTCCTTGTTCTAAGCCGGCCGAACCATCAGAAGCTCTGCAGGTATTGTAAATAAACAAGCGCGGACAACAGCGAAAATAACACAATAAATGTTATGTTCCAGGCCGTGCAGGGGGTGTGAAGTGCAGGGATGGGTTGGTGTCTGTATTCAGAAAGGCACAGAAAGCAAATAACGCGAGCCACTAAAGGGACATGGTTAGCTCCTTGCTAGCGGTAGCCTGTGACAGTACATAAGATTTCACTCTCAGTAAGGAGAGATGAGGATGATGGCGAATGACTTACAGATCCTGAGCACCACTGACAAGCATCTGATCTTGTGAAATGTGTGGTAAGTGCTGTTGCTCCATAATGTAAACATAGTTTGTGTGATCGCGTCTCTTGAAAGTGAACTATAACGCGATCGATGGATCGTTCAAAAGCAGTTTCAATGCCTCGCATATTAATAACGGCTCCCTGATGCCCGCGTTTTATATACAGTATAATTACCCGACGATATAACTGCGAGAGAAAGTATTTAAATATATATTTTCCTCCCTGTGCTTCCTTCTTGCTGATGAGCCGTACTGTGAAACAGCCAATCAGAGCAGAGCTCATTATTATTCATGACCCTGCCAAATAAGCCAATAACAGACCGTTTCATTCTAGGGAGAAATCCTAGGGTTGTAAATGGACATGTAAAATCATTTCTGGAGATTTTTTGCCCTTACCTAAGCCACATACCTTCTGTGTAGATATCAGAGAACAATTTAAAATACTGTATCAATGCATTCTATGGCACCTTTAAGTCATTTAGCAGATGCTTTTAGCCAAAGCGACTGGAAGGACAATGAGGACAATGGAAGCAATCAAAATCTACGAAAGAGCAATGTTATGCAAGCGCTATCACAAGTCTGAGTTAGCCTAATGCAGCACACGAAGCAAGGTCTTTTTTAAATTATATAATGAATAAAAAGAAAACAAACACAAAAATAATAGAGAAGCTAGTGTTAGGTAGTAAATGAATAGAGTGAAAGTCTAAAAGAGGCAAGTATATTTTTTAAAGAATAGAATTAGAATAGAGAGTGCTAGAGTTAGAGGGTCAAATAAAAATGGAAGTGATGTGTTTTTAGCCGATTCTTGGATGCTAAAGATGGCTAAAGACTCGGCTGCTCAGGTCATTCCACCAGGAGGGAACAGTTAATTTAATAGTCAGTGAAAGTGGTTTTTTAGACAAATATCAATGCCTTGAATTTTCTGCCAGCAGCTATTGGTAGCCAGTGCAAAATGGTTAAACAGAGGTGTGACGTGCGTACTTTTCGGCTCATTAAAAAATACATCTTGCTGCCACGTTCTGGATTAATTGTAGAGGTTTGATGGAGTTGGCTGGAAGACCTGCCAAGAGAGCATTGCAATTGTCCAGTCTGGACAGAATAAGAGCCTGAACAAGGAGTTGTGTTGAAAGGTTCCGAAAGAAAGGCCCTGATCTTCCTGATGTTGAATAAAGCAAATCTGCAGAACAGGGCAGTTTTAGCAATGTGGTCTGAGAAAGTCATCAATCACAACTCCAAGGTTTCTGGCTGTTTTTGAAGGAGTTATGGTCGATGTGCCTAACTGGATAGGTTTGATGGAACAAGCAGTTCTGTCTTGGGAAAGTTGAGTTGAAGGTGATGGTCCTTCATCCAGCAAGAAATGTCTGTTAGACATGCTGAGATGCAAACAGCTATCGACGGATCATCAGCTTGGAATGAGAGGTAGAGTTGAGTGTCGTCAGCATAGCAGTGATACGATAAGCCTTGTTTCTGAATGACAGAACCTAGTGATGCCATGTAGACAGTGAAGAGTAGTGGTCCAAGAACTGAGCCCTGAGACACCCCAGTAGTTAGATGTTGCGACTTGGACACCTCACCTCTCTAAGAACAAACCAGTGGAGTGCGGTTCCTGAGATGTCCTTTGCCAACAGGGTTGACAGGAGGATCTGGTGGTTAATCGTGTCAAAAGCAGCGGATAGATCCAGCAAGATAAGTGTTGAAGATTTGATATCCGCTCTTGCCAGTCTGGTTGCTGTCGAGGAGGTTGTTCTGTGTGAGAAAGGCAGAGACTTGGTTGAACAACGCTCGTTCGAGTGTTTTTGCAATGAAAGGAAGAGGGGAAACCGGTCTGTAGTTCTCTAAAAAAGATGGGTTAAGGGTGGGTTTCTTAATTAGCCTGTCTAAATGCTGATGGAAAAACACCAGTGTGAAGAGATGTGTTAATGATGCGAGTGAGTGCAGGTACAACTGCAGGAGAAATAGCTTCAAGGAGATGAGAATAGGAAACGGGAAATGGAATAGGATCAAGCAGACAAGTAGCAGGATGATTAGAAAGGATGAGTTTGGAGACTTCTGCCTCAGAGAGTGAAGAGAAGGATGTGAACGAGTGCATGTTTGCTGGTAAGATGTGCTTGACAGATTGTGGTGTGGAAAACTGCCACGTTCTTCATTAATAAAATTGAAACTATCAATGCACAAAGTCGCCAGCTGTTAAGAGTTGATGAAGGAAGGGAGGAAGATGACAAAGGAGGGAGGAAAATTAAAACATTAATGCCATCTTATGTACCTGTGAACCAAGTGGTTAGTGCGAGCGTGATTTTTATACTTAAAAACTAAAAAATATATTTATTAAACAATGCCATGAATGTGTGTGATGGAAACTGAGTGTCCTTTTTGGTGTTCTGTTCACAGGAGAGATCATGGCTCTGGAATGATGGGTCCAAAATGAACCTAGAGATATGGTCTCCTGGAAAACCCGATCATACGGATCGGCAAAAGAACTGTATTGGGATGAACTATGACTGTGAGTATTTTTAATGTTCATGAAATATCATGACCATTTTTGTCAGTGTTTTATACAGTCTGGTAGAACAGTAGTAACCTCAATTCAAATAACCAGCCGAATGTAGAATAATAATTATATATATATAAATATATATATTTATATTTTTATTGTATTTTTCCTTCCTGCTATAGGCTTCAAAGACTGGAATGTTCAGGTCTGTAATCTGAAAATAGGCCCGGAAAACTGGAATAACTACATCTGTGATCGGAAAATGGGTTTTGTGTGTAGCCGGATGAAAAAGCTTAATGGAGAATGTTGAATGTCGTATTGTCTTGCATTAAAGGAATAGTTGACCCAAAAATGACAAATATTTACAACAATGCTTACCCTCAGTCGATCCAAGACAAAGAGGAGTTCTTCCTCAGAACAGATTTGAAGAAATATAACTTTACATCATTTGCTTATCAATGGATCCTCTGCAGTGAATGGGTGCCATCAGAATGAGAACTTAAACAGCTGATCATGAAAACATCACAATAATCCACACGACTCCAGTCCATCGATTAATGTCTTGTGAAGTGAAGGGCTTGTAATCAAATTTTCTTTTTCATTTTTTGGTCAACTGCTCCTTTAACTAACTCTCTCTGTTTTCTTTACTAATATTTGCAAGCAGAACTCACATATATGTGCATTGTCTGAATGAAATTCCTAAAGGTTTTGGTAAACTTTGGATCTGATTTAATAAAATTCTGCATCAGAGCTGCTTTGTTTTTATCATGCCTATGTGTTGGTATAGGAAATTAACAGAAACATTTGCTAATCAAGTTGTTATAGAACAAACTGTAAAGTAATTCAATGAGAAGTGTTTTGTCAAAGAAAGAGAATAGTTGAAGATGATTTTTGTCAAAATGTCTATTTAATGAAATTACAAAGCTTATATAAAGCAGCAGTAATACAAACACCAAATTCTTTATAGAGTAACTTGTGACAGTGATTAGCCCACCTGAAGGAGATGCTTCCATTTTTTTAACACCCCAAAACTGGACCGGTATGAGATGGCGGCTTCGAATGTGGATTCCTTCATCTGACGATGACGAACCTCTCGAGCGTATGAGCTGCAGTTAACTGTAGTCCTTATGTCCTCTTGGAAAATGTCTTTGGAAAATAGTCCTTTAATAGTACTCCTACTAATTTGAAAATAGTCAATTTAAAAAACATAAATTTAAACTCAAATGGATACCTGGACAATTTTCAATCTGGTTTCAGAGCGCATCACAGCACAGAGACCGTGCTTTTTAAGATAATAAATGATATTCGCTTGAATTCTGATTCTGGAAAAATATCAATAATAATAGTGCTGTACTACTAGATCTTAGTGCTGCGTTTGACACTGTCGATCATAACATACTTCTAGAGAGACTGGAAAACTGGGTCGGGCTTTCTGGGATGGCACTCAAATGGTTCAGGTCATACTTAGAAGGGAGAGGTTATTATGTGAGTATAGGAGAGCATAAGTCTGAGTGGACGGCCATGACATGCAGAGTCCCACAAGGCTCAATTCTTGCACCGCTCTTGTTTAGCCTGTATATGCTCCCACTAAGTCAAATAATGCGAAAGAACCAAACTGCCTTTCACAGCTATGCTGACGATACCCAGATTTAATTAACCTTATCTCCAAATGACTACAGCCCCATTGACTCCCTCTGCCAGTGCATTGATGACATTAACAGTTGGATGTGCCAGAACTTTCTTCTGTTAAACAAGGAGAAAACTGAAGTCATTGCATTTGGAAACAGATAAAGTTCTCAATGTGAATGCATACCTTGACTCTAGGGGTCAATCAACTAAAAATCAAGTCAAAAATCTTGGGGTGATTCAGCATACTATCATCTCAAAAACATTGCAAGAATTAGATTTTTTTTTTTTCCAGTCAAGACTTGGAGAAACTTGTTCATGCCTTTATCACCAGCAGGGTGGATTACTGTAATGGTCTCCTCACCGGCCTTCCCAAGAAGACCATTAGACAGCTGCAGCTCATCCAGAATGCTGCTGCCAGGATTCTGACTAGAACCAGAAAATCTGAGCATATCACACCAGTCCTCAGGTCCTTACACTGGCTTCCAGTTACATTTAGGATTGATTTTAAAGTACTTTTACTCGTTTATAAATCACTCAATGGCCTAGGACCTAAATACACTGCAGATATGCTCACTGAATATAAACCTGACAGACCACTCAGATCATTAGGATCGAGTCAGTTAGAAATACCAAGGGTTTACACAAAACAAGGGGAGTCCGCTTTTAGCTATTATGCCGCCCGCAGTTGGAAGAGATCAGATGTGCGAAGAAGAAGAGATCAACATTAGCCACATTTAAATCCAGACTCAAAATTCATCTGTTTAGCTGTGCATTTGTTGAATGAGCACTGTGCTACGTCCAAACTGATTGCACTATGTATAATCATTTTCTTTTCTGAAATGTTTTAGATTCTTTTTAAATACATATTTATATCATTGTTGTAATTATTATTATTATTTTTCCTATTATGGAAAGCACTTTGAATTACCACCGTGTGTGAAATGTGCTATATAAATACTGTAAACTTGTCTTACCTTGGATGGATTATCTTGGCAAAGGAGATAATCTCACTAACACAGATTTAGACAGATTTGTGAACAATATTTGAGAGAAATATGCCTTTTGTGTACATAAAAAGTGTCTTAGATCTTTGAGTTCAGCTCATGAAAAATGGGGGTAAAATCAAAAGTGTTGTGTTTATAATTTTGGTCAGTAAATGGGTTAGTAAGTCATTTATTGCTTTACTGAACTTAAAATATATTGTGGAAACTTAATTTCCTGTAAAGCTGCTTTGCAACGATTTTATTGTAAAAAGCGCTATACAAATAAACTTGAATTGAATTTAAATCCAGACTCAAAACTCATCTGTTTAGCTGTGCATTTATTGAATGAGCACTGTGCTACCTCCGAACTGACTGCACTGTATTTTATGTATAATCATTTTCTATTCTTAACCCTTTAAAAGTAAATTTAAAATAAATTATATCATTTTACTTTTTTTCCCCTTATTTTTATTGTTGTGATTATTTTTTTTCATGAATATTTTACTTCCCTTTATGGAAAGCACTTTGAATTACAACAGTGTGTAAAATGTGTTATATAAATAAACTTCCCTTGCCTTGATTTGATTTAGCGCCTCCTGAATGTACTCCTTCATCGCCTTGTGAGCCGGGATGGACAGAGTGTATATCCTTCCCTTGGGGAGTTTGGCCCCAGGCAGCAGGTCAATGGCACAGTCCCATGGCTGATGTGGTGGAAGACGGGTGGCTAGCTGCTTACTAAATACATCCTGGAACGCCTGGTAGTCAGATGGGATACGATGTTCCTCCTGCGATTCAGGGCTCTCCACAAGGGTGGAACACACTTAGAACTGGGGTGTCTTCCTGACTGGCTTGGATATCGTGGAGAGACTATTGTGAAAGCAAGCCTCGCAGGGATCCCATCTGAATAGTTAACTGAGAGGAGAGTTAACAAGGAGATTTCAGGTTCAACTTGAATAGCACTCACCGTTGGGTGTGGGGGGGCGGACGGGACAGGTCCTGATGTAATGGTGGGAAGCTGCACAGTACAGACATTGTCCGGCAGCAAGACAGCGAGCACGCTCCATGCGTGATAATCGTGGGGAGTCTACCTGCATGGGTTCTGGTACTGGAGAACTATAGGCGGGTGTGGCAAGCTGTTGTGGGGCTTCCTCTGAGTGGCAGGTGGCGAGGCCCGCTGCATTAAGCTTTCCAGTCCAATGCTATTGTCATAAATAGCCATCTGCATTCGGATGCTGGGATTCAGCCCTTGACAGTACACACACATCAGAGCAGCCTCATTCCATCCACTGCTCGCATCCAGCGTGCGAAACTGTAGTGTGTAATCACTCGTAGAAGAATTACCTTGGCGCAGCCGCAGGAGTTGGTCTCGAACTGACAGCGTTCCAGTGGCAGAACCGAATACCTCCTTAAAGTGATTGGAAAAAGCTTTGTGGTAGTTAATTATGGTGCTTTGAGCATTCCTCATAGCGTGAGCCCAGAGCAAGGCTCTGCCACTCAGTAGGAAAATAAGAAAGGCTACCTTCGAGCATTTGTTAGTAAACTTCTGCGGCTGCATTTCTATGAACAGGGAGATTTGGACAAGGAAGCGACCACACTCAGCTGCATCGCCGAATAGGAAGCAGGAATGGGATTGAACCAGAGTGAGAGTGGTTCTGAGGGTGTTGACCAACTCCTCGAGCATGTCTGCTGGAGTGGGAAGCCAGGGATCCATGGTATGTATCCGGGTCTGGTCTTCTGTCACGACACAAGCAAGGGACACAGAGGTAAGTGGTTAAACACAGAGCTTTGTTGACTGATGAGCGAGGGCAAATCTGGTGCAGACGAGAGGTGAGTACGAGACAGAGTATAAATGTCCGAATGGCTTAGCTTGCAGTAAAGGATCTTTGCTTTGTAGTAGAAGGATCGTGGATGAGCCGGAGCGGAGGAGAACTGGATTGGTGGAGAACTGGAGCGGTGGAGCACTGGAACATCTAGAGCAGGGGTGGGAAACGTTGATCCTGCAGAGTTTAGCTCCAACCCTAATCAAACACACCTGAACTAGCTAATCAAGGTTTTCAGGATGCAGTTCAGGATCAATGTTCCCCACCCCTGATCTAGAGTGAGTAAACACAGGTAAGTTCAGATAGCGAGAGTCTGGTTTGGTTCAGGTTGTGAACAGTAGACCGGATGAGGAGGGCGTGAGGAGAGTGTGTAAATAAAGGGGACATTGATTGGCAGCAGCAGGTCCGGGTGATTAATACTCAGGTGAACGTGGGTGCTGGTGACTGTTGTAGATAGTAGGAAATAAATCTTTTTCCTATTTAGCTACCAAAATAAATGTTGGTAACTGCAGTTTGACTAAAAGTTGACAAAAATGCAATGACTTTTCGTCGACTAAAACTATGAAAGACTCAAATGACTAAAACTAGACTAAAACTATCTCCTATTTAGCGCCCAAACTCTGGAACAATCTATCAAACACTGTTCGGAAGGCAGACACACTCTGACCCATCTCTTTAACTTGGCGTACGCATAACACAATAATACACTTCTAATATTCAAATCTGTTAAAGGATTGTTAGGCTGCATTAATTAGGTCAACCGGAACCGGGAACACTTCCCATAACACACAATGTACTTGTTACATCGTAAGAAGATTGGCATCTATGCTAATATTAGTCTGTTTCTTTCTTATTCCCGAGGTCACTGCAGTCACCAGATCAGATGGTGGATCAGCACCTAGAGATGACCTCTACAGCCCTGAACGTCAGCGGAGACCAGGACACCTAGATGAGCCCCAGAGACAGATCCCCAGTGAGGACCCCGTCACCTAGACAGCCATCGGGGAAAACCACTGGAACCAGTTGAGCCCTTACAATTTGACTTTGCTGCAGTTGGAATTGAACTGCTGGGTCGTTTGGCCAGAGGAGAATTGGCCCCCCGACTGAGCCTGGTTTCTCCCAAGGTTTTTTCTCCATTCTGTCACCGATGGAGTTTTGGTTCCTTGCCGCTGTCGCCTCTGGCTTGCTTAGTTGGGGACACTTCATTTCCAGCGATATCGTCGACCTGATTGCAAAGACACTATTTAAACTTATTGACACCAGTGTTAATTTTGACAGGCATTTTTGATTTAGTCTTAGTCTTTATCTTGAGACGAAAATGCTTAATAGTCTTAGTCACATTTTAGTCATTTGAGTCTATCATAGTTTTAGTCATTTGAGTCTTTCATAGTTTTAGTCGACGAAAAGTCATTGCATTTTTGTCAACTTTTAGTCAAACTGCAGTTACCAACATTTATTTTGGTAGCTATTTTATATGTAGTATTTAAACAAAAACAGTCATCAATACTTCTCTCTTTAGACCAAATCAATTAAGCTTAGTTATGAGAAATTTGAATCAAGGATTGAATTTGGAAAAACTGGAATAAATTTTCATTTTTTGGTAGAAATATAAATTAAACTCATTTTTCAGATACAGTAGGTTTACTTAACAAGTATACATTTATTTAACATCTTTTGTTGGTTAACATTAATGACAGATAATTAGGAATGCTGTCCATTTAAGACGGAAGGTATGTATGTAATATCCTACTGACACACATTCAGTTTTCACCTGTTTAAGCTCACTTAAACCATAACGGACTGTATTTCCGTGAGATGCTCTACATGAGAGACATGTGGACTGCTGTGTGTGTATTTGAGCACTGAGAACTGATTGCGCGCTGTATGAGAACTGAAGAAGTGGAGCGCGCGCGAGAGAGAGCACTTCTATCGCACCTTCACTGACTTTAAGTTAATCGACAATGAATTGTGACTCCCGGTAAAAACGGGACGTCTGGTCACCCACTCCCTAACCCTTCGGTTGCTGAGGCCATTGTTTCAGATCGCTATAGTTCGCGTTTTGGTAGCCTATCCGTCCTCTGCGGCTGCCATACTGAGACTAGATATGCAAACGCCCCTTATCCAATGACAGAGACGCACATTTTGAAAGACAAGTCAGTTAACTTAGCCTATAGGATGTATTTTGAATGTCCGGTAGTCCTCAAATAACATTTTAGTCCCGTCTCGTCTTGTTAACGAAGACGCGCATAAATTTCGTCAGTTTTTATCATCAGATATTAGTTTTAGCTCGTCAACGTCTCGTCTTAGTCACAGAAAGAAGGTTCGTTGACGAATATTTTTCGTCGTCGTCTTAGTCAATGAAATTAACACTGATTGACACACTATTTTCCTTTTTTGATATTGTGCAGTTGCTTTGACACAATTTACATTGTAAAAAGCACTATATAAATAAAAGTGACTTGACTTAAACACACACAAAATATGCTAATATATATAATACAATATAATTATTAGAGTTGAGCCAGATACTCGGCTGAAACGAGTATCCGGTACGGATAAAGCACTTTTGCCGAGTACGAGTATCATACGAGTAATACGAGTCAATATCTGTGCTCGGATTGAATAAAAATGATCATTGGGTAGCTGACTGTGTCTGCGTTCTGTGATAGGCTAGTCCCAGCGCCCCTCCCCTACACACATACAGATTTATTGTGTTGCTGTGTCCCGCTCTGCTCACTCACACACTGAACACTGAGAAGAGAACAGCGCGCTCTCTCTCTCTCTCTCTCTCCCTCAGTCACTCAGGTTCGCGGGTTTTTTCCGTTAAAGTTTAGGGTTTCTTCAGCTTCAGGTTTGTTTTTTACTTTGGTTTGTAGTACTTACTTATTTAACCAGTAGAGTTTTGGTAAACGTGGGGTTTGTTCAGACGTGGTGCTTGGTAGAATGCGACTCGCGTCTCTGTCTGTCGGAGATTTTTTTTTTTTTTTTAACATACCGGTTAAAGCCCCGCCCATTTCAAGACAACCCGACCCACTTCCAGGTTAAATCCCGCCCACTTCCGAGTTAGGCCCCGCACAGTCCGAGTACAGCTACACATACAGATAATTCATATGGTTAACAGATACAGATAATGCTGTACTCGCTCATCCCTAATATTAAATATCTTTGTTGTTTCTTAATTAACTTGGAGGTAAATTAACGTAAAGTCATGATTAATTACAGAAAAGTTAATCATGACCAAGTAAAAAAAGGCAGGTAAAATCACATCACTGGCCACTGGTAGGTGTGGCAAAAAAAAAATTATATATATATATATAAAATCTTCTATTTTATTTTTTTACCACTCCCCTTACATTACTTACATTTATTATACAGGGATCTCGGAACTTCAATCCACTACTATATGCTGCAGAATACATGGGTCACAAGTTACACATCGACCAAAATGAGAAGATGGTAATGTTTGGAGTGACCCATGTCGCAGCTGTGGATGGATATTCCAGAAAGATCGTTGGACATTCCACTATGCCAGTGAAAAACAATCTGGCAATATATCAAAATGTGTACAGGTAACTTGACAGTTTGATCATGATGTTTTAGTAGTACTTCATTTGTGTAGTTCCAAATTAATTCCATACATCTATTTATTTTAATTCCATACAGCAATTTATTTTAGTTATTTTAATTTAGTTAACTGGGACATTGCACATTAATAAGATATTTCTGTAATGCCTGCCTTGGGATGACATGTTGCAGACAGTCCAGGGCTAACTTAATATTTTCGTGATATCGGCAAAGACACACATTTCTTGGAGTGTCTGAAGACCGGAGCACATGAGATGGTCGAAGCTCAGCAAATTTAGATTTTCCAATAGGCCCTTTTCACATGACGTCACACAACTTCCGTTCTGACGCGAAGCAGGGTAATCTTACTTCCGCCAGCATAGGAAAGCGCTATCCCTACCAGCATAGAGTTCACCCAGACGCTTGTACATCTGCCAAAAGTATGGTTAGAGGACGACTGCCGCGGTCTACTGTCGTCCTTATTCAAGGCGAGGCGCTTGACATCTCAAACGAATTTACCGAATACCAGTCGGCGAGATTTGCTGTTTGAAGTCGATGGAGTTGGATACGCAGCACTGAAGTCATACTTTCTGATTCCCGCCACTCTGGCACAATGTTTACTGTCTTTATTGCAGTTAGATGCTTAGATATATTTGTCAAATAAACAAGTTCTGTAGCACTACACGGCGGTCCTTTTTGCATTGTTTCAACATTAAGCATTTTATTCTTGAACTGGATAATGGGCTTCTTTTCAGACCACTTGCATTTATGGATGTGAAATTTGCCATGTAGGAAAAAGATTTAATATAACAATATGATTTGTGTCCATGTCATTTTCCCATAGTAAATAAAAACATAATCACGCTGTTTGTCTTTTTACTGCGGAACTATACGGGGAATTTAATTTACACAGTGTACTCACAAATAAACTATCCAAGGAATTACATAAACCGAACTAACAAGTGAAAAGATATCAAGTATATATTTTGTGAATACATGTCATACGAATGTGAAAGCAAGCAGTTGGGCAAGCAAGCCTCCCATCTAAGGCAGATGCAGAAAAACGTTCGCAAAAGAATCCGACTGTAAGTACATTAACATTATTAGTCTTAACTCTTAACCAACGCCTTTCATATTTCAAGTTTTTCCCCACATTCTCCCGAGACGTCTTCGGTGTAAAGGTATAGCGGAAGTACCGATACACTGCTTTGCGATAAAGCGGAAGTTAGCTGACGTCATTGTGAAAAGGGCCTATTATAGACTCTGGATGCTCATTTTTGAAGTAGCGGTAGGCCTCTAGAATGGACATTGTTAAATGCCGTTTCTGGATTTTCTTTTTCACTCCTCCCTCTCTGACTGTGACCACATCCCTCATTCCAAGGTGCTTGTCTTGAGATGTCATAAAATTCCCTGACATGATCATATGTAGTAGTGGTGGCGGTCACATGCTTCATTTTGTTTTTCTCTGGAAGAAGGCACAGTGATGTTGCAATCTTTTTTATAACTGTACATTTTTTTCGAGGGCTGCTAGGTAAAGCTCGGAGAGCTGGTTTTAGTGCCTTGCCTAGAGATTGTCTTGTTTTAAACGGTGAATTCTCTGGTGACTCCTGGAGTAAAGCAGGAACCTGTGACCTCTTCAGCAAACGCCTTTTCCTCGGTCTTTCTCTAGCAAGCTCCCTGACTCTCTCTGCCTCTTGTTTTGATTGGGTTTCTTTCTTTCTTTGTCTTTCTGCTTTTTTTCTTTTCTTCTCCTTTTCCTTGAAATTTTCAGTATTCCTCTTCCTTTCTCTGAATTCCCTTTGTCTTTCAGTATTAGTTTTTGCCATTGCGCTATAGGATGAGAGTTATATAGTATAATTACATTTTGTTGTTGTTTCTTTGTTGGTTATTATTGTATATCGTTTTATTGGTTGTTGTATTATATTAATTACTTTTATTAACATTGATATTGCGTAATAAAAAAATTGTTAAAACAGAACTGATTCCTTCATTATACACAGGCCACAGTGTGTTCAAGACATTTTATTTATTCTTGTAATCTATACACTTTTCTCAAAATTAAAATGTACATACATGTAAATATCAAATTACTTACCATTTACTTCAAATAAAGTAGATATTTATCCAGAAATAGAAGATCTTCATTCACCTCAGAAATAACTCCTCTTGGTCAACAGGGGGCGCGCGCGGGAAAGAAAATGAGGGAAAAGGGAAAACGCGTCATCACGAGAGGCGTGTCCTTTAAGGAACAGTAGGACGTAGGCGATCAGCGGAGTAAACACGTGCGCACTCTATTAGTCCCTCTCTATTAAATACTGTAATAATTATATTTATAATAAGTTAATTATGGCGATATGTAAATCTTAATGTTGTCTATATTAAAAATGTAATGATGTGTTCTCTTTATTAAACATTTATTTTTAATGTTACTAGAATTAATTGGTTTCTGAAATGTTCTGATATAGCCTAAAGTAACCGAGATACATTTAATGTGAGCCAGTGATTTTAATATCAACAGCATGGTGAACAAATATGAGCTGGTCAATTGCATGATTTAATATGAAGCGTCCGTAACGTTGTTAAGAGCAAGTAAGTGATATGAATTGTCCATCATAATTAGCATGGACATATTTTGACTTTGTATATGAAGATTTACATTATTTGTATTAATATTTATTATACAGTATAAACTTTATATTTAAATCGTTACGGACGTGACACAGCACTGAAGCGTCATGACTTCCTAAATATATCGCTTATAAATATACAAGGCTGTGCTGTCATAACAAAGTGAGAGTATTTATTTCTCATGCATGTCCCCATCTTTCAGCAAAATGCTTACTGTTAACATAAAGTATAAAAAAGGGAGTATTTGATCCCATGACAGCACATCAATACTATAAAATACAGACCTTAAAGGACAACTTTGAAAGGGTTTTGTTATTTTGGTAAAAAAAGACAATGGCGCCGCTGATGGCAGCTATTGTGCGTTGCTCCTCAGTGTTCGTATTGTTTTTGTTTGTTTTTCCTGCTTTTTGTTTTTCAAATAAGATCAGTTTTACCAGGGATGATCTGCTGAACATTCGGCAGAACACACCACAAAATCTTCTACCGGTTTTTGATTTTTCGGACGTTTTGCTGGACATTGTAGTTGGTGGAGCCGTTGCTCTGGTCAAACGCTACAGGAGGCGCAGACGGGGAAAGAGAGCCGGCGCGCTCGTGAAACTTCGTCAGCGCGGATTTAGAACGGCGTTACCTAGCATCCATTTGTCAAATCTCCGCTCTCTACCCAACAAAACGGACGAACTCCTTCTGCTCTAGGACTTTTCTAACTCTGCTGCTCTGTGTTTCACGGAAACCTGGTTGAATGGCGACATACCGGACAGCGCGATTCATTTCCATGTTTCACTCGCACCCAAAGCAGTTATTGTAAATGAAATGATCACAGATAATCATTTTGATGTACTCTGCCTGACTGAAACCTGGCTGAAACCAAATGAATATTTTGGTCTAAATGAGTCTACTCCACCAAGCTACTGTTATAAACATGAGCTCCGTCAGACTGGTCGTGGCGGCGGTGTGGCAACAATATATAGTGATATTCTCAATGTTACTCAGAAAACAGGATACAGGAGGTTTAACTCATTCGAAATACTTCTGCTTAATGTTACATTGTTAGATATGCAAAATAAATCCCTCCTATCTCTTGCTCTGGCTACTGTGTATAGGCAAGGCAAGTTTATTTATATAGCACATTTCATACACAGTGGTAATTCAAAGTGCTTTACATAAAAGAAAGTGAAATAGACATTAAAAATCAATAAAAACATGGAAATAAAAATAATAAAAACAAGGAAATTTAAGATGATATAGAAATTGATTTAAAATTAATTTAAAGAAAATGATTATACATAAAATTCATTGCAGTCAGTTCGGACATATAGCACAGTGCTCATTCAACAAATGCACAGTTAAAGAGATGAGTTTTGAGATTTAAATGTGGCTAATGTTTTAGCACATCTGATCTCTTCTGGAAGCTGGTTCCAACTGCGGGCCGCATAATAGCTAAAAGCAGACTCCCTTTGTTTTGTGTGAACCCTTGGTATTTCTAACTGACTCGATCCTAATGATCTGAGTGGTCTGTTCGGTTTATATTCAGTGAGCATATCAGCAATATATTTAGGTCCTGGGCCATTGAGTGACTTATAAATGAGTAAAAGTACTTTAAAATCAATCCTAAATGTAACTGGAAGCCAGTGTAAGGACCTGAGGACTGGTGTGATATGCTCAGATTTTCTGGTTCTAGTCAGAATCCTGGCAGCAGTGTTCTGGATGAGCTGCAGTTGTCTAATGGTCTTCTTGGGAAGGCCGGTGAGGAGACCATTACAGTAATCCACCCTGCTGGTGATAAAGGCATGAACAAGTTTCTCCAAGTCTTGACTGGAAACAAAACATCTAATTCTTGCAATGTTTTTGAGATGATAGTATGCTGATTTAGTTACTGCTTTGACATGACTACTGAAACTAAGGTCTGTCTCCAGAATCACCCCAAGATTTCTGACTTGATTTTTAGTTGTTTGACCCCTAGAGTCAAGGTATGCATTCACCTTGAGAACTTCATCTTTGTTTCCAAATGCAATGACTTCAGTTTTCTCCTTGTTTAACTGAAGAAAGTTCTGGCACATCCAACTGTTAATTTCATCAATGCATTGGCAGAGGGAGTCAATGGGGCTGCAGTCATTTGGAGATAAGGCTAGGTAAATCTGGGTATCATCAGCATAGCTGTGATAGGCAATTTGGTTCTTCCTCATTATCTGACTTAGTGGGAGCATATACAGGCTAAACAAGAGCGGTGCAAGAATTGAGCCTTGTGGGACTCCACATGTCATGGCCGTCCACTTAGACTTATGCTCTCCTATACTCACATAATAACCTCTCCCTTCTAAGTATGACCTGAACCATTTGAGTGCCATCCCAGAAAGCCCGACCCAGTTTTCCAGTCTCTCTAGAAGTATGTTATGGTCGACAGTGTCAAATGCAGCACTAAGATCTAGTAGTACCAGCACTGATATGTTGCCAGAATCAGAATTAAAGCGAATATCAATTATTATCTTAATGAGTGCTGTCTCTGTGCTGTGATGTGCTCGGAAACCAGATTGAAAATTGTCCAGATATCCATTTGACTTTAAGTAGTTGTTCAGCTGATTAAAAACTACCTTTTCAATAATCTTACCTGTGAAAGGAAGATTTGATATGGGTCTATAGTTGCTCAACATGGTGTTATCAAGATTGCGAAGTGAAGTGATCAGATGGTGCTACATCCTTAATTACAATGGATGAAATGTTTAGACCTCTACTGATGAGTAGATCTAGAGTGTGTCCACGATTGTGTGTGGGTCCGTGCACATGCTGACTCAGGTCAAAAGTGTTTAAAACAGTTATAATTTCTTTTCAAGTTCAAGTTCAAGTTGAGCTTTATTGTCATTCCGCTACATGTGGGGACATGCAGTGGAACGAAATGTCGTGTCTCGCAGGACCACGGTGCTACATAAATACAGACATACAACAATGAAGTAAGAAAAAAAACACTATAAACCTATACACTACTAACAGATTTAACTATAAGTATACTATATATAAGTATTTACCCTATACAAACTAAAAGAATAAAGGATAAAAAAAACAACTATACGAATGCTTCACATAAATATTATCCTATACAAACTAAAAACTAGAAGACGAAAAATACAAACTGTACATGTGCAAAGAGAGACATTTGAGTCAGCAGCTGGTTGGGGAACAGTGCAGGATGATTTGTAGTGCAAGAGCATGTAAACATAACATACATATATTGCTGAGTTTTTTGTGAGATTGTGCACACGCAGCAGTGTGTGTAAGTGTCCATAGTGCACCTAGTGTAGAGTGTGAGTGTCCATAGTGCACATAGTGTAAAGTGTAAGTGTCCATAGTGCACATAGTGTAAAGTGTGAGTGTCCATAGTGTAAAGTGTCCATAGTGCACATAGAGGAGAGTGTCCATAGTGTAAAGAAAAATAAGAATAAAATAAATAAAAAAAAAAAATATATAAAAGTTCCATACAGTTTTTCTTTGGTGTGGTAAGGTTTGGGGTGGGGGGTGGTCCATGTTCAGGAGGTAGGGGTTTGCATGAGGTTTCAGAGGGGGGCGGGGTGGTTTGAGTTCAGGGCTCTCACAGCCTGGGGGAAAAAGCTGTTGAGCAGTCTGGCGGAGCGGGCTCTGATGCTCCGGTACCGTCTTCCTGATGGTAGGAGCTGGAAGAGACTGTGGGAGGGATGGGTGGAGTCCTTCACGATGCTGTTGGTTTTGCTGGAGCATCGTGTAAGGAAGATGTCCAGGATGGAGGGGAGAGGGGCACCGATGATCTTTGCAGCTGTGTTCACTGTCCGCTGGAGGGTCTTGCGGTCAGCAGCACTGCAGTTCCCGTACCAGACAGTGATGCAGCTGGTCAGCACACTCTCAATGGTGCCTCTGTAGAATGTGGTGAGGATAGGTGGAGGGAGACTTGCTCTTTTCAGCCGGCGGAGAAAGTGTAGGCGCTGTTGTGCCTTTTTGGAGAGTGACATGGTGTTGGTGGTCCAGGTGAGATCCTCTGTGATGTGCACCCCCAGGAATTTAGTGCTGCTGACTCTCTCCACAGTCGAGCTGTCGATGGTCAGTGGGGGGTGGTCAACGGAGTTTCTCCTGAAGTCCATCACAACCTCCTTTGTCTTCTCCACATTGAGGGACAGGTTGTTTGTGCCACACCATTCAGCCAGCTGTGCCACTTCCTCTCTGTAGTGCGTTTCATCGTTGTTGCTGATGAGACCTACCACTGTTGTGTCATCAGCAAACTTGATGATGTGGTTGGAGCTGAACTTGGCAGTGCAGTCGTGGGTCAGCAGTGTGAAGAGCAGCGGGCTGAGCACACAGCCTTGTGGGGCACCTGTGCTCAGTGTTGTAGTGCTCGAGGTGTTGTTGCCGACACGGACTGACTGAGGTCTTCCAGTTAGAAAGTCCAGGATCCAGTTACAGAGGGAATTGTTAAGGCCCAGCAGGTTTAGCTTATTTATGAGCTGTTGTGGGATTATTGTGTTGAATGCCGAGCTGAAGTCAATGAACAGCATTCTAACATAGGAGTCTTTATTTTCTAGGTGGGTAAGAGCCAGGTGGAGGGTGGAGGAAATTGCATCGTCCGTAGAGCGGTTTGGACGGTATGCAAACTGGAGCGGGTCAAGTGTGTTGGGGAGGCTGGTTTTGATGTTATGCATGACTAGCTTCTCAAAGCACTTCATCATGATTGGAGTCAGTGCTATGGGACGGTAGTCATTGAGACAGGACACAGGTGATTTCTTTGGTACCGGTATGATTGTTGTGGATTTGAAACACGTGGGGACGACTGCCTGACTCAGCGAGGTGTTGAAGATATCTGTTAGGACATCTGTCAGCTGTGCAGCACAGTCTCTCAGAACACGGCCAGGTATGTTGTCAGGACCCGCAGCCTTGCGTGGGTTAATCCTAGATAGGGTCTTCCTTACGTCGGCTGGGGACAGACAGAGCGCCCGGTCGTTGGGAGGTGTGGGCAGTTTTTGTGCAGGTGTGTCATTCTGCATTTCAAACCGTGAATAAAAGTGGTTGAGTGCATCGGGGAGGGATGTGTCCTCATCACAGGCCTGTGGCGGGGGCTTGTAGTCAGTGATGGTCTGAATGGCTTGCCACAGGCTCCGTGTGTCTCTGCTGTCTGTGAAGTGGTTGTTGATTTTTTGGGCATATGACCGTTTTGCTTTTTTGATGCCACAGGACAGATTGGCTCTTGCTGTTTTGAGGGCTGCTTTATCTCCTGATCTGAATGCTTCATCTCTGGTCTTTAGCAGCCCACGAACCTCTGCTGTCATCCATGGCTTCTGGTTTGCACGTGTGGTGATGGTTTTGGTGACTGTCACATCATCAGTGCACTTTTTGATGTAAGCAGTCACAGTTTCAGTGTACTCATTCAGGTCTGTGTGGTTGTTGTAGGTGGCTGCCTCTTTAAACATATTCCAGTCTGTGTCCTGGAAGCAGTCCTGCAGTGCTGAGGTGGCATTGTCTGGCCATACTGTGATCTGCTTTTCAACCGGTTTGGTGAGTTTGAGAAGTGGTCTATATGCTGGGATTAGCATAACAGTGATGTGGTCTGAGTACCCGAGGTGGGGGCGGGGTTCAGCCTTGTAAGAGTCCTTAACTGTTGTGTAAACAAAGTCCAGTGTGTTGTTTCCCCTTGTTGCAAAGTTCACATGTTGGTAGAACTTTGGCAAAACTGTCTTTAAGTTTGCGTGGTTGAAGTCACCGGCTATGATGAAAAAGCCGTCGGGGTTATTTGTTTGTTGTTCACTGATGGCGCTATACAGTTCACGAAGCGCGTCCTTAGCGTTTGCACACGGGGGGATGTAAACCGCAACGATAACAATGGCCGTGAACTCCCGCGGCAGATAGAACGGTCGACACTTCACAACCATAAACTCCACCAGCGATGAACAGTGTTTTGATAATACCGCAGCATTGTTACACCAGTCTTTGTTGATATAAACACATAAGCCACCTCCGCGTGTTTTTGTAGTTTTGATTTCTGCATTATCTATGTGATGTAATGATGGGTCCGTGATGACCATCTGCTGTGTGTTCCACCTGATTTGGAAGTCCAGCAAGTAACTTTGTTTCAAGAACCACAATCCTTTGTAGAAGTCTGTGACAGTTTCTGCAGCAAGTAGATTCCACGGGAGGCATTTTCTCTCGTCTGTTTGGATGTAGACAGCTGTGTTTTTCCGTCTCTGGAATGTAAACTGCTGGGAAAGAATCTTAATTTTCCCCAAAAAATGTGTTGTCTGAGCACTGTGCTGAAGTGCAAAAATAGGGAGCAAAGCGCAGAGCAAGAGCGTCCGAACAGTAGCAAAGCCGGAAGAAGGTATAGACCGCCAGGGCCATATACAGATTTCCTAAAAGAATGTGCAGATTTCCTCTCAGATCTGTTGGTTAATGTTGATAAAGTGCTGATTGTCGGAGATTTTAACATTCACGTTGATAATACAAATGATGCGTTAGGACTTGCGTTTACTGACCTAATAAACTCTTTTGGAGTCGAGCAAAACGTCACCGGACCCACTCATCGTTTTAATCATACGCTAGATTTAATTATATCGCATGAACTTGATCTTACTGATATAGATATCGTACCTCAAAGTGACGATGTTACTGATCATTTCCTTGTATCGTGCATGCTGCGTATTACTGATATTAATTATATGGCTCCGCGTTATCGTCCGGGCAGAACTATTGTTCCAGCCACCAAAGACAGATTCATAAATAACCTGCCTGATTTATCTCAACTGCTCTGTGTACCCATAAATACACATGAACTAGACGAAATGACTAGCAACATGGGCACTATCTTCTCTAATACATTAGAAGCTGTTGCCCCCCTCAAATTGAAACAGGTTAGAGAAAAACGTACTGCGCCATGGTACAACAGTTATACCCATTCTCTCAAGAAAGAAACTCGTAATCTTGAGCGCAAATGGAGAAAAACTAACTTGGAAGTTTTAAGAATTGCGTGGAAAAACAGTATGTCCAGCTATAGACAGGCTCTAAAAGCTGCCAGGGCAGAGCATATCCACAAACTCATAGATAATAACCAAAACAATCCAAGGTTCTTATTTAGCACAGTGGCTAGATTAACAAATAAACAGACGCTACCCGATCTAAATATTCCCTCAGTTTAATAGTAATGACTTTATGAATTTCTTTACTGATAAAATAGATAACATCAGAAATACAATATCAAATGTAGATTCTACTGCGTCTAGTATTTCAGCTTCATTCATCGCACCCAAAGAAAAACTGCAGTGCTTTACAACTATAAGACAGGAAGAGCTAAATAAACTTATCAGTACATCTAAACCAACAACGTGTTTATTAGATCCTGTACCCACTAAACTACTGAAAGAGTTGTTGCCCGTAGCAGAAAAGCCGCTTCTCAATATTATTAACTCATCGTTATATTTAGGTCACATCCCAAAACCATTCAAGCTGGCGGTTATTAAGCCTCTTATTAAGAAACCACAACTAGATTCTAATGAACTGGCAAATTACAGACCCATTTCAAATCTTCCGTTTATGTCTAAAATTTTAGAAAAAGTTGTGTCTGCTCAATTGTGCTCCTTCTTGCAAAAAAATTATCTCTATGAAGTATTTCAGTCAGGTTTCAGGCCTCACCATAGCACAGAAACTGCACTTGTTAAAATTACAAATGACTTGCTTCTTGCTTCAGATCAAGGCTGCACCTCATTGCTAGTATTACTTGATCTTAGTGCTGCGTTCGACACTATAGACCATGATATACTCATAGATCGACTACAAAACCATATTGGAGTACCACAAGGATCTGTCCTAGGTCCTCTGCTATTTTCAATTTACATGTTGTCTCTTGGTAATATTATTAGAAAACACGGGATTAGTTTTCATTGCTATGCTGATGATACTCAACTATATATCTCAACAAGACCAGATGAAACTTCTCAACTATCTAAGCTAATAGATTGTGTAAAAAGTGTAAAAGATTGGATGACCAATAATTTCCTCCTATTAAATTCAGATAAGACAGAGATATTACTTATTGGACCAAAAAACAGCACACAGAATCTCGTGGATTATAATTTGCAACTAGACGGATGCACTGTTACGTCCTCTAAAGTCAAAAATCTGGGTGTTATATTAGACAGCAACTTGTCCTTTGAAAATCATATCTCCCATGTTACAAAAACAGCATTCTTCCATCTTAGAAACATTGCCAAGCTTCGAAGCATGCGACCTGTTTCTGATGCAGAAAAGCTAGTTCGTGCATTCATGACCTCTAGACTGGACTATTGTAATGCACTGCTAGCTGGTTGTCCTGCATCTTCAATAAACAAGCTACAGATAGTCCAAAATGCAGCGGCTAGAGTTCTTACCAGATCAAGAAAATATGATCATATTACCCCAATTTTACAGTCTCTGCACTGGCTACCTATTCAGTTCAGTATCATTTACAAATTATTATTACTTGCCTATAAGGCCCTAAATGGTTTAGCACCTGCGTATCTAACTTGTCTTCTACCACGCTACAATCCAACCCGCTCCTTAAGGTCACAAAACTCTGGACTTTTGGTAGTACCTAGGATAGCAAAGTCCACTAAAGGAGGTAGAGCTTTTTCACATTTGGCTCCCAAACTCTGGAATAGCCTTCCTGATAACGTTCGGGGTTCAGACACACTCTCTCTGTTTAAATCTAGATTAAAGACACATCTCTTTAGTCAAGCATTCACATAATGCATCTTATAATCTTGTACTGCAGTTATATCTGATCAAATGTACATTATTATTATTCTTTAGCTTGGGTTGAACAAATCATTTTTGCTGAGATGGAACAGCAGCTACGCTAATTATGTCTCTATTTGTTTCTCTGTTGATTAACATCCCGTGGTAACTAGGAATGACAGAAGCTTCAGTCTGGATCCAACCCTTAAATGATCTGAGATGACCGAACACCTGAGAAAAGATGATGCCAACCCCTCAGAGGACCTCAGAGGATGCCAACGCTCAGACAACATACAGATTTACCACATTTTGCCATAAGTTAAACATATTAAGGTTCTGCAATATATAAATATATTGTGGAAACTTAATTTCCTGTAGAGCTGCTTTGCAACGATTTGTATCGTAAAAAGCGCTATACAAATAAACTTGAATTGAAAACTTGAATTAATTCAGCTCTTTTATTATATATCATAATAATTCAGCTCTTTTATTATATATCATAATAATTCAGATCTTATTATATATCATAATAATTCAGCTCTTATTATATATCATAATTCAGCTCTTATTATATATCATAATAATTCAGCTCTTTTATTATATATAATAATAATTCAGCCCTTTTATTATGTATCATAATTTATCAGCGCGCGAACAGGACTTTTATTTTGGTATGGTGATGTGACGTCATAAGCCTGCGTCGCGCTCCAGCATCAGAGCTGCAGAAAGGTTTGTGTTTTTAAAGCGTTTTGTTAATGTGTTAATCCATATACACCGTTCAATCAATTCACAAGCAGTGCAGAAAGAATTATTGAGGGCAACACTGCAATGCTTTATTCTGTTAGGATATTATTTAATCTAATCCTGTATCGTGAATCTGTTTAGTGTGAATAAACGCAAGTAACGTTAGTGAGAGAGAAACAGCTTTTCACAAACTCAACTGATTCACTAAAATGATTCAGTGAATCGACTCTCTTGAATCACCGCGCGCTGTCGAGACACAGCTGCCCAAAACAACGAAAGTGTGATGATAACTTTTACAAACCGGCTTTTATATCAAAGTGTGATAATATAATTAAAAAGGAAATGAATACCAAATATAAGACATAACTAAATACAAAATGTCTGTATAATGTGTTTTTATTCAATTGTAGTGCTACTGTGTGTTTATTAATCAAGTGATTTAATGTGATTAACTCTCACTTTGACTCACTCAGTCTCACCACTGAAATAGTGAGCTGACCGCTGAACTAGTGCGCTGACCACTGAACTAGTGAGCTGACCACTGAACTAGTGAACTGACCACTGAACTAGTGTGCTGACCACTGAACTAGTGAGCTGACCACTGAACTAGTGAACTGACCACTGAACTAGTGAGCTGACCGCTGAACTAGTGCGCTGACCACTGAACTAGTGTGCTGACCACTGAACTAGTGCGCTGACCACTGAACTGACCACTGAACTAGTGAACTGACCACTGAACTAACCACTGAACTAGTGAACTGACCACTGAACTAGTGAGCTGACCACTGAACTAGTGAGCTGACCACTGAACTAGTGAGCTGACCACTGAACTAGTGCGCTGACCACTGAACTAGTGCGCTGAACACTGAACTAGTGAGCTGACCACTGAACTAGTGCGCTGAACACTGAACTAGTGAGCTGACCACTGAACTAGTGAGCTGACCACTGAACTAGTGAGCTGACCACTGAACTAGTGCGCTGACCACTGAACTAGTGCGCTGAACACTGAACTAGTGAGCTGACCACTGAACTAGTGAACTGACCGCTGAACTAGCACGCTGACCACTGAACTAGCGCGCTGACCACTGAACTAGTGAACTGACCACTGAACTAGTGTACTGACCACTGAACTAGTGCACTGACCACTGAACTAGTGCGCTGACCACTGAACTAGTGAGCTGACCACTGAACTAACCACTGAACTAGTGAACTGACCACTGAACTAGCGCGCTGACCACTGAACTAGCGAGCTGACCACTGAACTAGTGTGCTGACCACTGAACTAGCGAGCTGACCACTGAACTAGTGTGCTGACCACTGAACTAGTGAGCTGACCGCTGAACTAGTGCGCTGACCACTGAACTAGTGAACTGACCACTGAACTAGTGCACTGACCACTGAACTAGTGAACTGACCACTGAACTAGTGAACTGACCACTGAACTAGTGCGCTGACCACTGAACTAGTGCGCTGAACACTGAACTAGTGCGCTGACCACTGAACTAACCACTGAACTAGTGAACTGACCACTGAACTAGTGCGCTGACCACTGAACTAGTGAACTGACCACTGAACTAGTGCGCTGACCACTGAACTAGTGAGCTGACCACTGAACTAGTGTGCTGACCACTGAACTAGTGAACTGACCACTGAACTAGTGCGCTGACCACTGAACTAGTGCGCTGACCACTGAACTAGTGAACTGACCACTGAACTAGTGAACTGACCACTGAACTAGTGCGCTGACCACTGAACTAGCGAGCTGACCACTGAACTAGTGAGCTGACCACTGAACTAGTGAGCTGACCACTGAACTAGCGCGCTGACCACTGAACTAGTGAGCTGACCACTGAACTAGTGCGCTGACCACTGAACTAGTGAACTGACCACTGAACTAGTGCGCTGACCACTGAACTAGTGAGCTGACCACTGAACTAGTGAACTGACCACTGAACTAGTGAACTGACCACTGAACTAGCGAGCTGACCACTGAACTAGCGAGCTGACCACTGAACTAGTGAGCTGACCACTGAACTAGTGCGCTGACCACTGAACTAGTGCGCTGACCACTGAACTAGTGTGCTGACTGAGATGCACTCAGTATTTAATCTGCATTGTTGTTTTTTCTCATAATGTTGAACAGGAAAGTGTTGAAACACACAGAAAAACTCCTGCTGAAGCGACTGAGATATATGTGACTCACGATTATAAAGATGGAGTTTATTAAAGAGGAGAGTGAAGACATAAAGATCCAAGAAACATTCACAATCAAACAAGAAGAGACTGAGGAACAAACAGGTTGGTTTTCATTCTCAAAGCTGAACGCACTCATTTGATCCTCATTAAATGTCCAGCACTACAGAAATGAATGATGTTTTTGCAGAATGTTGTAAAGACAGATGTAAATTAAAGTGTTGCTGGAGGACTAAATTCAGTCAAATACTTGACAGTTTTGTTAATAATGTGTATAAGCAGATTTATCCAATGAATGCAACACTTACACTCACCTAATCTCAGGTGGATGTCTTTAATGCGTAAATGAACAACTCGATGAAGGCACAAAGGAACGCAGTGTCCTGTCTTTGATGGAAACATGCTTTCCTTAAATGCAGCTCTCACGAGCTCTGTAGACAAGACAAGGCTCACCCTCATGTCATTCCAAACCTGTAAGACCTTTGTTCATCTTCGGAACACAAGTTAAGATATTTTTGTTGAAATCAGAGAGCTATCTGAGCCTCCATAGACAGCAACGCCACTGTAATGTTCCCAGGTCCAAACACGTAGTAAATGCATCGGTAAAACAGTCCATGTGACATCAGTAGCTCAACTTCAGTATTGCAACGCAACGAGAATACTTTGTTTGTATGCAAACAAAACATAATTCATAATTTACTCAACCATTCTCCAAGTTACGTCTTCCGCCATTTTGGAGAGTACTTAAAATGGTATTTGACGTACTCAACGTTCGGGGGGAACGCGCGCGCATGTAATCTGGGAAAGCGTGCGTGTGGTACTCTCTGAAATGTAATTCGGGGAAAAAAATTATTTTTGTTTTCTTTGCGGAAAAAAAAAAATTCTTGAAGCGTCGCAAAACTGAAGTTGAACCACTGATGTCACATGGACTGTTTTACCAATGTTTTACTACGTTTCTGGACCTGTTTCATAAAAGACGCTAAGAAAAGCGGGGATCAAAGTTCAAAACCTGACTTAAAATGACCAAACAAATCAATCGGGACGAGTAGGGTGAAGCTGCAGGCCCGGAGGCCCAACTGCACGCTCAGACCAGCACTCCCAGAACTATCGTTTTTTTCAGACAGTGCCTCCTGCTGTTTGGATGAACATTTGTTTTGTAGCTGTGTGTACCATAATAACTTCCAACATTATAAAACTGTTAGCAAGTAGCAACATGGGACACGATTCCTGAAAATTACCAGGTTTTATGGCATAAATCAATGTGACATCTTATTACACCAACAAACGAATAGCCTATTTTAGTATTTAATGATAGTTTAGATAGTTCGACAAAATAAGCCGTGAATTTTGTTTTTTTATTTTACAGTTATTTTCAAACACGTGGTGCGTAACCTATTATTGCTAGCTTAGTCAGTGTTTGATTTGATCAAAATCGAAAGATAGCATTATTTTATAATATTTACAGCTTGCTCTTATTTTCTGTGTTATTGTACCATTCTGGGATACTTAATATGTTTTCTAACAAAATAAAAAACGTTAAAGTAAAAGTGTTAAAATAAAGTGTATAATATAAAATAAAATTATTATTTGTAACATTTTAGTACTATGTAGGTCTACTGTACGTATTACTGTGTCAACTACTATTATTTCATACTAATATTATTACTACATATACTATTAGTAGTAGTAGTATGTGTAAGAAACATATTGCACGTTCTTTTTATTGTACTTTACAAATCTCAAGTGCTACCACAGACAATAACAGTAACACAATAAGAGTGTAACGATTAGAAATAAGTTCTGTAATAATTACAAATAAGATCTTTGGAATAAAATGCGGCTTTGAGTTTATTTTCGTCAAAATATCAAGTAATCTGCGTAGAATTGACAATATGATCTCTGTTGGGTTGGCTAAATAATTTGCGTGCGACTTGTAGTTTTTCCCAGATGGTTTATTTGCACAGACCATCATTCATGGCCTTTGAGAGCTGCAGGGCTTGTCTTGGCAAGAGGCTGAAGAGGTGGTCTTCCAGGGCCCCATTTATTACTCAAGGTGTGTTTTCAATTTTTGTTTGTACAAAATTTGTGAATTTTTGTGTTACACAACATTTCTGACAACAGCATTTATCTTTTCTTTTAGTGAAGTTGAGGAATTTGACAGAAGAATTGCTCGAGAAATGAAAAATTTCCCCAACATTTTATTTGATGTTGTTTATTTTTATTTTAACCTGTGCTGAGCAGCTGGCCCCCATCTTCACACAGATCTTCAACAGATCACTGGAGCTGTGTGAAGTCCCCTCATGTTTCAAACGCTCCACCATCATCCCCGTCCCAAAGAAACACAAAATTACTGGACTTAATGACTACAGACCTGTGGCTCTTAACTTCTGTGGCCATGAAATCATTTGAAAGAAGGCCTCAACTGGACCCCCTGCAGTTTTCCTACAGAGCAAACTGTGGATGATACAGTCAACATGGGACTACACTTCATCCTGCAGCATCTGGACAGACCAGGGACTTATGTGAGGATCCTGTTTGTGGACTTCAGCTCTGCTTTTAACACCATCATCATGGAAACCCTTCAGAATAAACTAACCCAGCTCTCCGTCCCCACCTCCGTCTGTCAGTGGATCAACAGCTTCCTGACAGACAGACAGCAGTTAGAAAAGCTTGGTAAATTCACATCCAGCACTCGAACCATCAGCACTGGAGCTCCTCAGGGCTGCGTACTCTCCCCACTGCTCTTCTCCCTCTACACCAACGACTGCACATCTAAAGACCCCTCTGTCAAGCTCCTGAAGTTTGCAGACGACACCACACTGATCGGCCTCATCCAGGACGGTGACGAGTCTGCTTACAGACAGGAGGTTAAGGAGCTGGCTGTCTGGTGCAGTCTTAACAACCTGGAGCTGAACACACTCAAAACTGTGGAGATGATCGTGGAGAAAACCCTCAGGAGAAACCCCCCCTGCTCTCCCCCCACTCACCATCATGAACAGCACTGTGACTGCAGTGGAGTCGTTCAGATTCCTGGGCACCACCATCTCTCAGGACCTGAAGTGGGATATTCACATTGACTCCATTGTCAGGAAGGCCCAGCAGAAGTTGTACTTTCTTCACCAGCTGAGGAAGTTCAACCTGCCACAGGAGCTGCTGAAACAGTTCTACTCTGCCATCATTGAATCCATCCTCTGCACCTCAATAACTGTCTGGTTCAGCTCAGCTACCAAATCTGACCTCAGAAGACTACGGAGGGTAGTCCGGACTGCTGAGCGAATCATTGGTACAACCCTCCCCACTCTCCAAGAACTGTACTTATCCAGAGTGAGCAAAAGGGCTGGTAAAATCACTCTGGACCCCTCTGTCTTTCTGTTGTACTGTGGAGCTTCTGTCACTAAAAAATTCCTCGTATGTGTAAACATACTTGGCCAATAAAGCTCATTCTGATTCTGATGTTATTTAAAATGTAATATGCACATTATTAACCCAATTATTTTCTCTGCATTTTTTACAGTTCGATGATTTGTAGGACCTTGTGAAAAATACAAAAATACATTTTGGTGTGAGAAAATGACTCCGAGCACTATAATTTATTGTATGTAAATATAGAATTAATGTTCACCCCATAACTCAATATTAAAGAATGTGATAAATCCTTAATAATTAGGGAAATAATAAATGACTATGAAAATATTTAAGTAACTGAACAATGTCTATTTACAAATAAAATTAATAAAAATAAACCAGACTTAATGCATTAAATCATAACCTAGTATGTGTAATATTTTATATAATAATGCATTCAGTCATAGCGTAATATTTTATAGTAGAAAAATAGTGTAAGTTGCAATCAGCAATTGAATTCAGGTTATGTAATCTTCCAAACAGCAGGAGGCACTGTCTGAAAAAACGATAGTTCTGGGAGTGCTGGTCTGAGCGTGCAGTTGGGCCTCCGGGCCTGCAGCTTCATAATGGTGATCGGGACTAAAGCGGTTTCATAAACTACAATTCAATATATTATTTTAAGGTACTTTATGATATGTTGCCATACTCAGAAATGTTGTTTATGTTGATTCAATTGGTGCCACAGTATTATAAGCTTTAACACAGTACTTATTAATGACACCTTATACATACTTTCCAACAACTTGTGCTTTTCTTTATTCCATTCTTTTTTGATGTTCTAATAGCCATAAAAGGTTCAGCTGTCATAAAATCAGAGAAAGGCTGCATGGCTAGAAGCTGCAGGTCAACTGAATGCACGAGTACTAACTATGATAAAATGTTTTCATATATCTTAAAAAGGTCATTAGCCTACATTTTGGGCACAATACATTAAATACAGATGGTTGTAGCCTATTTTTTATTTATTTGATTATTTAAGGTGTATTTTCTGTATGCTTTTATTTTTGGACTAATAATAAAGTCAACTGATTGTATGTGATTGAGTCAGCGGTAATATCGATGCGTTCCTATTGGTCAGAGTTAGAGGAGCTCAGGAGCTCAGCTTAGCCTGACAGTTAGCCTGCTCTGGAGCAGACTAGATGCAAAGAATAAATCTCCAAAGTAACATAATTTAGCCTGCTTTCATGTAACTGAGTCAGGGCTAAATTCAACCAGGATAACTGGAAAATCCCAGCTTAATCCTTTATCTTGCTTTTGTGCAATGCCCCTCTGGGAACATTTCAGTTGCGTTGCCGTCTATGGAGGGTCAGATAGCTCTCCGATTTCATCAAAAATATATTTTTTATCTTTAGTCCCCGTGTAGTCAAATGTTTTATCCCTTAAAACTTGTGCCTTAAAACTTAATCCCTTATGATCATCAAAATGACATTTAAATAGTTTTTTCTTGTGAAAATGTTCTCATGCCTTAAAATAGCTTGAATGTAACTCTACACCCTTGCCTCATTTACTATACACTAATCTATGAATATGCAAATTAGCCCCATCTCCACTCAGTCTCCACTGTAGTAAACGCAAAACAAGGCATACATGGATAATGACTGATGAAAATGTTTTTACTAGCGGACAACTACACGGAATAATGTAACATTCGTCAAAGTTACTTGCTTGACGACATTGTGTCCTAAAATGCCTTGAAGACTCGAATACAGCTGTTTGTGATTCTTGATTCGCGCCCGCGAGCAAACGCATGTGAGGTGCAGATGCCGATGCAGGAGAGATGGGTCTGACTCCGGGCTACTTTTACACTGTTGCCACGGGTTAATATTCAAGTTAGTGGTTCTAAATTCACATTAAACCATTGCGTCATGGGTTTTTTATTCTAATTTATTTTTGGTTTTGTGCCAGTATCGGTATATTTTGCATGCTAGTGATAGGAATCGAATCTATAGGGTCCCTGCTCTAGTGGCCGGGCCGAGTGGCGAGGCAAAGGCCACAGAAGCTGCCCAGCTGTGGCTCCCTGGACTCCCTGCTCCGCCATGGCACCCTGAACTGCCTGATATGCCATGGGTCCCGGAACGAATACCGCCCTGGAGGCCGTCCGTCCCGTTTAAGCCTGTCCCTAGGGGCCTCCAGAGCTGTAATGTCAGACCTGTGTTCCTGTATTTTTTTTTTTCCCTTCTATGCCCATATTTGGTTATCTTCCTGTTGGGACAATCACATTGACTCTATTGTGAAAAAGGCCCAGCAGAGGCTGTATTTCCTCCGCCAGCTAAGGAAGTTCAACCTGCCACAGGAGCTGCTGAAACAGTTCTACTCTGCCATCATCAAATCTGTCCTGTGTTCATCCATAACTGTTTGGTTTGGTTCAGCTACCAAAACAGACATCAGAAGGTTACAGCTGATAGTCAGGACTGCTGAGAGGATAATTGGTGCCCCTCTGCTTAGCCTCCAAGAACTTTACACCTCCAGAGTGAATAAAAGGGCTAAGAGAAAAGGGGTCACTCTGGATCCCTCGCACCCAGTCTTTGAACTGTTGCCCTCTGGCCTGCGCTATAGATCACTGAGCACCAAAACAGCCAGACACAAGAACAGTTTCTTTCCCCATACCCCAATATCCCACCTGAACAACACATAACACACCCCAGTACTGCACACCTGTAAATAACTCATCAAACCTTCATCTGTACATAGGACGCATGCACATTAACAGTTCTGTCTATGGACATTTTTATTTTTCTGTATAGTTTTCTTTTCTTACTATTGTTATTCATAATTATTGTCTATTAAAAGTAAAGTCGTGATGTATTGTCAAGTATGGTGACCCATACTCGAAATTGGTGCTCTGCGTTTAACCCATCCAAGTGCACACACACAGCAGTGAGTAGTGAACAAATGCACACACACACACCGTGAACACACACCCGGAGCAGTGGGCAGCATTTATGCTGCAGCGTCCGGGGAGCAGTTGGGGGTTCGGTGTCTTGCTCAAGGGCACCTCAGTCGTGGTATTGAGGGTGGAGAGAGCGCTGGACATTCACTCCCCCCACCTACAATCCCTGCCGGCCCGAGACTCAAACCCACAACCTTTGGATTACGAGTCCGACTCTCTAACCATTAGGCCACGTCTTCCCCACGTCTTCATTATTAGCGTTTCATATTACCTTAATTATGTTATCTGCACTATGTTTGCACTTTCTGTACTGGACGCTCCTAACACCAAGACAAATTTCTTGTGTGTGCAAACACACTTGGCAATAAAGCTCTTTCTGATTCTGGTTCCTGTCCTCATTATAGTTCATTAGTTTCCACCTGTGTTTGATTATCCTCGTTTTGTTCCTCGTTATTTAAACCCAGTGTTTTCCAGTGTCCTGTGTTTGGTGTTGTATGTCTACCAGGTCTCCGGCGTTGTTCTATGTTCGTTTTCCCTATGGTTTGTTCATTAAATACTGTTTATTTAAGGTATTCTACGTCTCCTTGCTCCTCCCCGCTGTGTGCAACTTGACAATCTGAACCATTTTATATTTATATTACTAAAATATTAAACATTTTATATACCTGACTTAAAATGGAGTCAATGAAATATATATTATTAGTTGTTCTCATTACAAAAATGCTTAATTTATGCTAACTGTAATGTTTAAAAATAATATTTTAATAATTCAAATGAACGCATCAGAATGCTCATAAATCTACTGTTATGTCAGGATTCACAAGTCGTTTTCCTTTCACATTTCTCTCTTTGATTTTTAATTTATTTTAGTAATGATTTAGTGATTTGCTAAAAATCTAACTTTTGAAACTTTTGACTTTCATTTTAGGTCTGATAGAAGAGAACAAGGCGATTGAAGAACTCGATGAAGCGGCGGAGAAACATCAGGTCAAAACTGAAGAGATATCCTGGAGCTCCTCATTGAAAAACGACAATATATGTTCCACTTGCTCTCACTGTGGAAAGAGTTTCTCATGCGAGCAGAATCTTGACCTTGACATAACATTTCATCGTGGCGGGAAGCCATATGCATGTGATGAATGCGAGAAGATTTTCACAATAAAAAGAAACCGTACCGAACACGTGAAAATTCACACTGCAGCGAAGCCACACACATGTGATCAATGTGGGAAGAGTTTCTCATATAAAGGAAACCTGGACAAACACTTGAGGGTCCACACTGGAGAAAAGCCACACACATGTGATCAGTGCTGGAAGAGATTCTCATATAAAAGTATCCTTAGCAAACACATGAAAGTCCACACTGGAGAAAAGCCACACAAATGTGATCAATGCGGGAAGAGATTCGCACAAAAAATAAGCCTTAAAGATCACATGAAAATCCACACTGGAGAAAAGCCACACACATGTGATCAGTGCGGGAAGAGTTTCACACGAAAAAAATACCTTTGCAAACACATGAAAATCCACACTGGAGAGAAGCCATACACGTGTGATCAGTGCGGGAAGAGATTCTCATATAAAGGAAACCTGGACAAACACATGATAGTCCACACTGGAGAAAAGCCACACAAATGTGATCAATGCAGGAAGAGATTCGCACGAAGAATAGGCCTTAAAGATCACATGAAAATCCACACTGGAGAAAAGCCACACACATGTGATCAATGCGGGAAGAGATTCGCACGAAAAATAGGCCTTAAAGATCACATGAAAATCCACACTGGAGAAAAGCCACACACATGTGATCAATGCGGGAAGAGATTCGCACGAAAAATAGGCCTTAAAGATCACATGAAAATCCACACGGGGGAAAAGCCACACACATGTGATCAATGTGGGGAGAGTTTCTCATATAAAAGAAACCTTAGCAAACACAAGAAAATCCACACTGGAGAAAAGCCACAAACATGTGATCAATGTGGGAAGAGTTTCACACAAAAAAGATACCTTAGCAAACACATGAAAATCCACGCTGGAGAGAAGCCATACACGTGTGATCAGTGCGGGAAGAGTTTCATACGTAAAGCAAGACTCAACGAACACATGACAATCCACACCGGAGAGAAACCGCACACGTGTGCTCAATGTGGGAAGAGTTATACACAAAAAGAAAGCCTTAAAGAACACATGAAAGTCCACACTGGAGAAAGGCCACACACATGTGATCAATGTGGGATGAGTTTCAGAAAATTGTGCGTTTTGAAAGATCATCTGCTTACTCATTCTAGAGAAACAATATATAGCTGTGATCAATGCGATAAAAAGTTTTTTAGGGCAAAGTTCCTGAAGAGGCACCTAAACGTTCATACAAAGGAGAAGCCTTATGTGTGCTCTTTATGTGGAAATAGTTTTCGTCTGATGGGTAGTTTAAAACAACACCAGAAAAGACACAGCGGTGTGAAGGATCATGTTTGCTCGGAGTGTGGGAAGGCTTTTTTTATAGATAGTGCACTGAAATTGCACAGGAAAATTCACATGAGAGAAACACCGTACAAGTGTTCACACTGTGACAAGAGCTTCAAACGCTCCGATTATCTGAGAATACATGAGAGGATCCACACTGGAGAGAAGCCGTATCACTGCCATTCATGTGGGACGAGTTTCACTAATTTTTGTACTCTAACCAGTCATAAAGAAAATGCATGTCTGAAATTAGAGTAATTACAGAGTAGTAGTTAGAGTAGAAAAATTAGTGAAACTCTTCCCACATGAATGGTTATTGTTGGATCATCAGGATGGAATGAGAGGTAGAGTTGAGTGTCATCAGCATAGCAGTGATATGAAAAGCCATGATTCTGAATGACAGAACCTAGTGATGCCATGTAGACAGAAAAGAGAAGTGGTCCAAGAACTGAGCCCTGAGGCACCCCAGTAGCTAGATGTTGAGGTGATTTGGATACCTCACCTCTCCAAGATACTTTGAAGGACCTATCAGAGAGGTAAGACTCAAACCACTGGAGTGCGGTTCCTGAGATGCCCTTTCTCAATAGGGTTGACAAGAGGATCTGATGGTTGACCGTATCAAAAGCAGCAGACAGATCCAGCAAGATAAGTAATGAAGATTTGGAAGCCGCTTTTGCAAGTCTTAGGGCTTCAACAACAGAAAGCAAGGCAGTTTCGGTCGAATCTCCACTTCTGAAGCCAGATTGGTTGCTGTCCAGGAGGTTGTTCTGTGTGAGAAAGACAGAGGCTTGGTTGAACACAACTCGTTCAAGTGTTTTTGCAATGAAAGGAAGAAGGGAAACCGGTCTATAGTTCCCTAAAAGAGTTGGGTTAAGAGTGGGTTTTTTAAGAAGTGGAGTTATACGAGCCTGTTTAAATGCTGAGGGAAAAATTCCAGTGTTAAGGGATGTGTTAACGATGTGAGTGAGTGCAGGTACAACTGCAGGAGAAATGGCTTGAAGGAGATGAGATGGAATAGGATCAAGCGGACAGGTAGTAGGATGACTGGAAAGGATGAGTTTAGAGACCTCTGCCTCAGAGAGTGGAGAGAAGGATGTGAACGAGTGTATGTTTGCTGGTAAGATATGCTTGATAGATTGTGGTGTGGAAAATTGTGCAGTGAGGTTTGTAATTGTATTAATGAAGAATGTGGCAAAGTCGTCAGCTGTTAGAGATGATGAAGGAGGGGGACAAAGGAGGGAGGAAAATGTTTTAAAGAGCATGCGAGAGTTAGGCGAATTGTTAATTTTGTCATGATAGTATGTCCTTTTAGCAGAGGAGACATTAGCAGAGAAGTCAGAGAGGAGTGATCGATATAAATTAAGGTCAGAAGGATTTCGTGATTTGCGCCATACCCTTTCTGCTTTAAATGATAACTGATTAATCAATGATTATTCGAACAAATAATGAACAGATTGTTGATTATTTCATATGAGTGTTTTTTTTAAATTAATTGTTTTATTGTTCTACTCATTTTATTATCATTATTCAGTTTATCATTCATAACAGTTTTCATATCCCACCTGAACAACACATAACACACATCAGTATTGCACATCTGTAAATAACTCATCAAACCTTCTTCTGTAAATTCACAGTTCTGTCAATGGACATTTGTCCTTTTTCTGTATATTTATTACTATTTCTATTTTCTCTAACATTAGTGTTTTATTACCTTACTTTGATGCATGTCTGTACTATGTTTGTACTTTCTGTACTGGAAACTCCTCTAACACTAAGATAAATTGCTTGTGTGTAAATAAAGGTCTTTCTGATTCTGATTCATTTGTCTTTCTCTGTTTTAAAATGTATATCAGTAAGGGTGGGTTGCACCAACAAGGATTAAATGAAACAATGTTTTTTGATCTGGATTTTATTTTAAATCGAGTTGTGTTGCACCACTTAATTTTAAACACACATCAGGGATTAGAGTTCTAACCTGCGATTATCATCTCCAGCTACGATTCATTTTCTCCACCATGGGGGCTTCACCATGTAATCAAACAATGGCAATATTCCTTATCCTAAACTCTGTCTCTGACATTCGTTGATTTAGCCGATAAAGGAAATAAACTTGTGAAATGTCAGCCTTCAAAATGATAGTTTAAATGTAAACCTGCTTATTTTTAAACAAGGTTTACATTTTGATGCAACAAAATTATTAGATAAGCCTTGATTTAATCTAGATTTAAGATTAATCCTTATTGGTGCAACTCACCCTTATTATTTTATTAATTTCCTATCTCTCACAATGCTTGCTATTGTTGTCAACACTGTGTTAAAAGTAACAGCAAAGCAGTGTTAGAGTTAATTAGGAAGTGGTTAATTAAGTGATGATGCACTGTTAAAAATGTTCCTGTATTTTTACAGTAAGTTACTGGCAGCACGATTGCCAGCAAGTTACTGTATTTTGTTTTACAGCAATTTACTGTAATGCAACTTTACAGTATGTAGAACAATGTACTGTATAACTACAAAACAGTATCGTACTGTATTTTTTCAGTACTTTGTCATTTTGTTTCTACTGTAATTTTCTATTGTGCAATTATTATTGTGTAGTAGGAAGAGTATATACATATAGTTATAACAAAATTATGATACTACTATAATTCAGAATAATATTACCAATCAAAAGTCAATCCAGACATATTTACAAAAGTATTTTTATTAATTGCTACAATGCATCAACGATTTACAGCCATGAAAGCATTTTAAGTCTACAAGAGTATGAAACAAACACATGCATCTTGAGGGCTCCTAAGAGAGAACTTGATTTATTTTAAAACTATCTTAAAATGAGTAAAAAACAATAACAAGTTTCTCATAACCATCACCCCTAAATGCAGGGCATGTGGGTGGTGGCAAACAGGCCACTGACCCTCTCGGTGAAGTCCTCCATTTAAACATCATTTTGGACTGAATGAAGCTGTTGACATGCGGGGTTGATGGCCATCACTCTGCACCACCGTCCTGATCTTCTGCTCACTCGCTGTCTGCCAGTACATTTATTCCCATCAGTGGTGAAAACACACACAAACACAAAACCTGTTTTCCACAGCACCAATAAAGATGAACAGACAGCATGGGGAAAATACTGAATGCAAATTCTGTAGCATAGATGAAAAATTAATTTAACATTTTTTAGTTGAATTCAAAGGTTTACAGACACCTTGCAGAATCTGCAAAATGTTAATTATTTGACCAAAATAAGAGGAATCATATAAAATGCATGTTATTGTTTATTTAGTACTGACCTGAATAAGATATTTCATATGAAAGATGTTTACATATAGTTGAATTTATAAAAATGGCCCCGTTCAAAAGTTTACTCATTGATTCTTAATACTGTTGTAACCTGAACGACCCAAAGCCGTGCTTTTGTTTAGTGTTGACTGATTTCTCTGAGGCTTTTTGTGTGGCCTCTTTTTATTTGTTGTGTCCTCCGTTTCAATGTTTGATGTTTCTTCAACAAGCTGGCATTTTTGTAAGGCTTTCCCTAGTGAAAAAAAGTATACTTTATTGTATTTGTAATATATTCCCTGTTTTAATAGTACATTGCAAATATATTCATATAAAATGTACTATTTTTAAATATACAAAAAATATATTAGCAGCATACTTTTGACTATTTTCACAATACAATTTTTAACACACTTTTGTTGTTGTAATTGTAATTTAGTGTATTTTCTAAAAAAAATATATTTTATAAAAATATACTTGAAGAGAAAGTTCTGTTTATTTTTTAGAAGTTTATTTATTTGTACTTTTCTTAAATATATTTTATGAATATTTTTTAACTATGTGCTGAAAATGATCATTGTAACAATGCATTGAAAGTATACTTTCAAAGTACATTATTAAATAACCTGAAGTTGTAGTATACTTTGTTAAATTATGGATTTTTTTAAGTGTATTTCTTCATGCTTGCAATTCACTTAATTGCTGCTTTCAGAAAGTAATAAAACATATGATAAATGCGTTGAAAGGCCATTTAAACCATTTTTTAATAAAGTGTATATGCTCTGCACAAAAGGCTAATTGTGATTTAAGTATTTTTAATAAATTTATACAAGGTCAAAGAGAGGTCCAACGTATAAACATCAATCCAATTTTATACCAACAGCACACCATATGAACACAAGAAAATGTGTTCTACTGGACAGGAAGTTCAGCTACTGGATTGTGATGTCACAAGTACAGCCAAGTAAACACTGTCTATATTGCATGGCCAAAAAATTAATTTCACTCACACTGCTTTAATACATTATATCATAATCAGTGATCAAAAACTCGTAACATATCATTGTTAATTTTAGACAGAAATAAAGCTTAAAAACAACAATTGGCATTGACATCAGTAAAGCTGCAGAAGTAGTTCCCCAGGAGTCAGTTTTAGTCTCTTTCAATGTTGTTTGGAAGTGGAATGACATACAGTTTGTCCTTAGACCTAATCAGTACACATTTACGTTTGAGTGATTGCGGAGGGACAGCAAACACATTATTGGTGTGAGACACTTCATATATAAATGTTGAGGATATATTTAGCTGAGCATCTCTACACAACTTTCCTCCACTCTTTAACTAAAACACAGAATCTGTTGTTGGTGGATGCAGTAGATGCCCTGTCCTCACACGTCAAATCCACCAGGGTCATAATTTCACAGAATGTTCCGTCACTTAACTGAATTGTTTCTCTTTTTAAGAGTTGTGCTCTTGCAGGAATGATAAAGAACTCCGCTACAAGTGAAACGGTCATAAAATAAACCCGAATTAACGGTGTCACCAGTAAAGTCTTCAATAGCCATCCTCTGCAGCACAGATGTGGTACCTTTCTTCGGGCAACCAAAACCTCTGACATTATCTTGAAACTTCTTTGACTTCTGTCTTAAGCCAGATCTATTTTGGAGTTTGTAAAAAAAAATTGTATGTTTTCATTAGCATTTGCCATTGTAGTCCCTGCTTTTGCTGAGAGAGCCCTCCACCTAAGGAATCTCTTAACTACTTGATCTAGCACATGCGTTGGTCCGTTGAAAAACTCTCAAAGTTACGCACAAACTTTCGAAGAGCTCGTTCTGCCATATCCACATGGTTTGCTTTGATGGCATCATGAAGAAGAGTGTGCATTGAAAAAACTAATAAAAAAAGATGATTCCAGTATTTCTTTTTCAAAATACCACTCAAGACAGGCAAAGCATAAAACAACAAAAAAGACCCCCATTCAGATGCTTTCCAGAATTTTCGGTCTTTCACTGATCTTGGGGTCCTTGTGACTTCCAAAGGTGGGTTAATGGCCTTGAGCCCCTGGTCTATGTCATTGGTCTTTGAGCCCAAGTACCAATCTTCCTTATGGTGTTTTACTGTCCAGCCACAGAGATGTTATCTGTTTAGTTACACCAAGGCAGACACTGTGCTGGTACTCTGGAACGAAGCCTGTGATCATGTTAAAGCTTTCAAGTTCAATCAAAGGTGATGGTCCTTTTACACCCATTACTGGTTGAGCAGGTGTTGCCAGCATAGCATGCCGGAAATGATCTGTCTCTGTCCTTAAAGGTGGTTCCCAAATATATGGGCCACCACCGTAGTGGAGGCAAAAGCCACACCCATATTTTCCATTGAACTGCTTCGTGTTTCTCAGGAGGGGCCGGGCAATTGAATCGGAAGAGCAGAGGAGTGAATGAACCTTGCTTGTATGCTCTACGTTTTCAGAGTCCCCCCATTTGATTCCAATCTGTTGTAGTTCCTTGAGCTGTGACACAAAAGATATAATCCATCCAAGGCAAGACAAGTTTACAGTATTTATATAGCACATTTCACACACGGTGGTAATTCAAAGTGCTTTCCATAATAGGAAAAATAATAATAATAATTACAACAATAAAAACAATTATATAAAAATGTATTTAAAAAGAATCTAAAACATTTAAGAAAAGAAAATGATTATACATAGTGCAATCAGTTTGGACGTAGCACAGTGCTCATTCAACAAATGCACAGCTAAACAGATGAATTTTGAGTCTGGATTTAAATGTGGCTAATGTTGATCTCTTCCTCTTCGCACATCTGATCTCTTCTGGAAGCTGTTTCCAACTGCGGGCGGCATAATAGCTAAAAGCAGACTCCCCTTGTTTTGTGTGAACCCTTGGTATTTCTAACTGACTCGATCCTAATGATCTGAGTGGTCTGTTTGGTTTATATTCAGTGAGCATATCAGCAATATATTTTGGTCCTAGGCCATTGAGTGACTTATAAACAAGTAAAAGTACTTTAAAATCAATCCTAAATGTAACTGGAAGCCAGTGTAAGGACCTGAGGACTGGTGTGATATGCTCAGATTTTCTGGTTCTAGTCAGAATCCTGGCAGCAGCGTTCTGGATGAGCTGCAGTTGTCTAATGGTCTTCTTGTGAAGGCCGGTGAGGAGACCATTACAATAATCCACCCTGCTGGTGATAAAGGCATGAACAAGTTTCTCCAAGTCTTGACTGGAAAAAAAACCCATCTAATTCTTGCAATGTTTTTGAGATGATAGTATGCTGAATCACCCCAAGATTCTTGACTTGATTTTTAGTTGATTGACCCCTAGAGTCAAGGTATGCATTCACATTGAGAACTTTATCTATGTTTCCAAATGCAATGACTTCAGTTTTCTCCTTGTTTAACTGAAGAAAGTTCTGGCACATCCAACTGTTAATTTCATCAATGCACTGGCAGAGGGAGTCAATGGGGCTGTAGTCATTTGGAGATAAGGCTAGGTAAATCTGGGTATCATCAGCATAGCTGTGAAAGGCAGTTTGGTTCTTTCGCATTATTTGACTTAGTGGGAGCATATACAGGTTAAACAGGAGCGGTGCAAGAATTGAGCCTTGTGGGACTCCACATGTCATGGCCGTCCACTTAGACTTATGCTCTCCTATACTCACATAATAACCTCTCCCTTCTAAGTATGACCTGAACCATTTGAGTGGCATCCCAGAAAGCCCGACCCAGTTTTGCAGTCTCTCTAGAGGTATGTTATGATCGACAGTGTCAAACACAGCACTAAGATCTAGTAGTACCAGTAGTAGATCTAGTGTGGGGAAGTCGTGGCCTAATGGTTAGAGAGTCGGACTTGTAATCGTAATCGAAAGGTTGCGAGTTCGAGCCCCCGGCCGGCAGGAATTGTAGGTGGGGGGAGGGAACGTCCAGCGCTCTCTCCACCCTCAATACCACGACTGAGGTGCCCTTGAGCAAGGCACCGAACCCCCAACTGCTCCCCGGGCGCTGCAGCATGGCTGCCCACTGCTCCGGGTGTGTGTTCACAGTGTGTGTGTGTGTGTGTGTGGATTTGTTCACTACTCACTGCTGTGTGTGTGCAGTTGGATGGGTTAAAGGCAGAGCACCAATTTCGAGTATGGGTCACCATACTTGACAATACGTCACGACTTTTACTTTTTTACTTTACCAGCGCTGATATTTTGCCAGAATCAGAATTCAAGCAAATATCATTTATTATCTTAATAAGCACGGTCTCTGTGCTCTGAAACCAGATTGAAAATTGTCCAGGTATCCATTTGAGTTTAAATTTATGTTTTTTAAATTTACTATTTTCAAATTAGTAGGAGTACTATTAAAGGACTATTTTCCAAAGACATTTTCCAAGAGGACATAAGGACTACAGTTAACTGCAGCTCATACGCTCGAGAGGTTCGACATCGTCAGATGAAGGAATCCACATTCGAAGCCGCCATCTCATACCGGTCCAGTTTTGGGGTGTTAAAAAAATGGAATCTCCTTCAGGTGGGGTAATCACTGTCACAAGTTACTCTATAAAGAATTTGGTGTTTGTATTACTGCTGCTTTATATAAGCTTTGTAATTTCATTAAATAGACATTTTGACAAAAATCATCTTCAACTATTCTCTTTCTTTGACAAAACACTTCTCATTGAATGACTTTACAGTTTGTTCTATAACAACTCGATTAGCAAATGTTTCTGTTCACTTCCTATACCAACACATAGGCATGATAAAAACAAAGCAGCTCTGATGCAGAATTTTATTAAATCAGATCCAAAGTTTACCAAAACCTTTAGGAATTTCATTCAGACAATGCACATATATGTGAGTTCTGCTTGCAAATATTAGTAAAGAAAACAGAGAGAGTTAGTTAAAGGAGCAGTTGACCAAAAAATGAAAAAGAAAATTTGATTACAAGCCCTTCACTTCACAAGACATTAATCGATGGACTGGAGTCGTGTGGATTATTGTGATGTTTTCATGATCAGCTGTTTAAGTTCTCATTCTGATGGCACCCATTCACTGCAGAGGATCCATTGATAAGCAAATGATGTAAAGTTATATTTCTTCAAATCTGTTCTGAGGAAGAACTCATCTTTGTCTTGGATCGACTGAGGGTAAGCATTGTTGTAATTATTTGTCATTTTTGGGTCAACTATTCCTTTAATGCAAGACAATACGACATTCAACATTCTCCATTAAGCTTTTTCATCCGGCTACACACAAAACCCAGTTTTCCGGGCCTATTTCCGGGCCTATTTTCTTATCACAGATGCAGTCATTACAGTTTTTGAAGCCTATAGCAGGAAGGAAAAATACAATAAAAATATAAATATATATATTTATATATATATAATTATTATTCTACATTCGGCTGGTTATTTGAATTGAGGTTACTACTGTTCTACCAGACTGTATAAAACACTGACAAAAATGGTCATGATATTTCATGAACATTAAAAATACTCACAGTCATAGTTCATCCCAATACAGTTCTTTTGCCGATCCGTATGATCGGGTTTTCCAGGAGACCATATCTCTAGGTTCATTTTGGACCCATCATTCCAGAGCCATGATCTCTCCTGTGAACAGAACACCAAAAAGGACACTCAGTTTCCATCACACACATTCATGGCATTGTTTAATAAATATATTTTTTAGTTTTTAAGTATAAAAATCACGCTCGCACTAACCACTTGGTTCACAGGTACATAAGATGGCATTAATGTTTTAATTTTCCTCCCTCCTTTGTCATCTTCCTCCCTTCCTTCATCAACTCTAACAGCTGGCGACTTTGTGCATTGATGGTTTCAATTTTATTAATGAAGAACGTGGCAGTTGTCCACACCACAATCTGTCAAGCACATCTTACCAGCAAACATGCACTCGTTCACATCCTTCTCTTCACTCTCTGAGGCAGAAGTCTCCAAACTCATCCTTTCTAATCATCCTGCTACTTGTCTGGTTGATCCCATTCCATTTCCCGTTTCCTATTCTCATCTCCTTGAAGCTATTTCTCCTGCAGTTGTACCTGCACTCACTCGCATCATTAACACATCTCTTCACACTGGTGTTTTTCCATCAGCATTTAGACAGGCTAATTAAGAAACCCACCCTTAACCCATCTTTTTTAGAGAACTACAGACCGGTTTCCCCTCTTCCTTTCATTGCAAAAACACTCGAACGAGCGTTGTTCAACCAAGTCTCTGCCTTTCTCACACAGTACAACCTCCTCGACAGCAACCAGACTGGCAAGAGCGGATTTCAAATCTTCAACACTTATCTTGCTGGATCTATCCGCTGCTTTTGACACGATTAACCACCAGATCCTCCTGTCAACCCTGTTGGCAAAGGACATCTCAGGAACCGCACTCCACTGGTTTGTTCTTGGAGAGGTGAGGTGTCCAAGTTGCAACATCTAACTACTGGGGTGCCTCAGGGCTCAGTTCTTGGACCACTACTCTTCACTGTCTACATGGCATCACTAGGTTCTGTCATTCAGAAACAAGGCTTGTCGTATCACTGCTATGCTGACGACACTCAACTCTACCTCTCATTCCAAGCTGATGATCCGTCGATAGCTGTTTGCATCTCAGCATGTCTAACAGACATTTCTTGCTGGATGAAGGACCATCACCTTCAACTCAACTTTCCCAAGACAGAACTGCTTGTTCCATCAAACCCATCCAGTTAGGCACATCGACCATAACTCCTTCAAAAACAGCCAGAAACCTTGGAGTTGTGATTGATGACTTTCTCAGACCACATTGCTAAAACTGCCCTGTTCTGCAGATTTGCTTTATTCAACATCAGGAAGATCAGGGCCTTTCTTTCGGAACCTTTCAACACAACTCCTTGTTCAGGCTCTTATTCTGTCCAGACTGGACAATTGCAATGCTCTCTTGGCAGGTCTTCCAGCCAACTCCATCAAACCTCTACAATTAATCCAGAACGTGGCAGCAAGATGTATTTTTTAATGAGCCGAAAAGTGCGCACGTCACACCTCTGTTTAACCATTTTGCACTGGCTACCAATAGCTGCTGGCAGAAAATTCAAGGCATTGATATTTGTCTACAAAACCACTTTCACTGACTATTAAATTAACTGTTCCCTCCTGGTGGAATGACCTGAGCAGCCGAGTCTTTAGCCATCTTTAGCATCCAAGAATCGGCTAAAAACACATCACTTCCATTTTTATTTGACCCTCTAACTCTAGCACTCTCTATTCTAATTCTATTCTTTAAAAAATATACTTGCCTCTTTTAGACTTTCACTCTATTCATTTACTACCTAACACTAGCTTCTCTATTATTTTTGTGTTTGTTTTCTTTTTATTCATTATATAATTTAAAAAAGACCTTGCTTCGTGTGCTGCATTAGGCTAACTCAGACTTGTGATAGCGCTTGCATAACATTGCTCTTTCGTAGATTTTGATTGCTTCCATTGTCCTCATTGTCCTTCCAGTCGCTTTGGCTAAAAGCATCTGCTAAATGACTTAATGTAAATGAAAATGTAATGTTTAGTCATCTAAAACATGTTTGTGTTTCTCTATAGAAACTGCCCAGTAGAACTAACAAGACAAACGTATTGGCTGTATCCTAATCTTTCTTTAATACTATGACGTCACTCAAAAACACAAGTACAATATACAAAAGAAGAAGAAAAAAACCATTGACAAAGACATTATAATTTTTATAATAATACTAATAATAATGAATTTAAACAAACATACTGAAATACTCCATACTTAAGCCTAGTCCCAGATTAAAATTGAAGTCTGAGCCGTTTCATCTGAAAGAAACTTGCACAGACTGATCTTAAAATACATCAGCGCCTTTGTTTTGTCTCAAGATGCACACTAGTAATGTTTTTTCTAAGGCATGTTTCTAAAAACATTACTTAAATGTCCTTGAGCTAAACTGAGCTATGGCATAACCCTGGCCAGTGTTGGGTAAGTTACTTTCAAAAAGTAATTACTTCATCAATATTGTATTTAAATTACTTTACTAATTACTCTTAGTTACTCAATAAGTAACTTAATTATTCAAATTGCTAATTAGGCTATCTTAAAATCCCTATAAACCTTAATATAAATTAAACTCTTTAGTCTTTCGATTTGAGTCAAACATAGAATAGTTTTAGCCTTTTAGCTTTAAAACAACTGTAATACTTCAACTTTTTTTAACCTTCTTTGGTTAACAAATATAAATACTCTGAAAAATATCTGACTAACAAAAAGCTTAAAAGTTAAACAATACATTTCAGTTTGGCAAGATGTTCAGGAAACGCCAAATCCATAAAGTTTATGTAAAAATAACACGTTAACCAATGTAGGTAAGAATAAATGACAGAAATGATCTTCTCTGCTGAATAAAGCAATGTCAGATTTCGCTGTTCTTATGAGGTAAATTCCTCATAGTAGGTCTTCTTTCAAAAATGATAACAATGAGATGAATCTTGATTTTATTTTTTGTATCTAGGTGTGAGCGTTTGCTCGCAGGTGACTGCATATTATGAGCTCAGATTCGGGAAAGACTGTACCTCGCTTTCATACAGATTACGTAATCAGGAATATTCGTTTTCGATTTGAATTCGTTCATTTAAAAGTAAAATTCAAGCTTTTTAGAGTCTATAGATTTTAGTCTTATATGTATCTGAGTATTTAAGGTTCCTCTGTGAATCAGGACAATCTGAAAGTGAACGAGCCAGCGCGCGGAGGGTTAAAGCCGCTGCATTCAATTTGATCTTTAGACGGTATATTTACATTTCAAATTCAATATTGATTTTAGAACTGTTGAAATTATTTACTGTGTGTACCACCTCCATTTTACTGAAATTAAATGACCTAAAAATGAACAGTAATCCCTTATTTTACTTTTTCCGTGGATAAGTAATTTAATTACTTAGTAACGCGTTGCACCCAACACTGATCCTGGCTTAGTCTAAACTCTGTCTGTGAAACCAGGCAATAGTGTGTTTAAGCTGTTTATCACTAGCCAAGCTTAATGATTATCCTAGGACATCATGCTAAAAACCATAGACATGTAGAGTTAGATGCCCAAGATGGCGGACACGTGTCTGGAGCAGTCAAATATGGCATCTACCTATACCTATGGTAACAACATGTTAGCAATGTGTTAAATCATTCTAAAAGACATGCCAACAACATATTAATGATGCTAGGAGCATGCTAGAAACATGCTAGCAATATGTTAATCATGCTAACGATGTGTTAAATCACGCTATCAACCTCTATCTATCTAAACTTTGAAACTTCAGCATTGGCAACTGCTTCAAACTTTCAGCCAAGGCTTTTCAAACCAGCTTTCAAAGTTTGTTTGCAAACTTGACTCATCTAGTTAGGTTTATCAATGCATCATGCTCAAACATGAGTAATGTAGAATCACTGTGTACATGACCCAGTTTATCCTCTTTGGCTCGTCAAAATCTCTGAAGAAAAACAGAAAAAGCAAACAGTGTTGAGAAGCAGATTGATACAGCTGTCTCGCACGTTCTGATGTTGAACATTTTAATCTAAAAATTTAGTCTTGACCATATCCCTACACCTAAGCTTAACTATGAGTAATCCCTAAAATCAGTGTGAGTGATGATAGATGAATGCCACAGATGTACAAGAACCAAACACTGATTGTAAGCCTAAACTTCACAAAAACTATAAACTGGTTCTTCAAATCTGATTGGTTAATCACAATGTTGTTCCAGGAACATGTCGCTCTTGGTAAAATCAGGTTCTGCCGGATGTAGGGCTGGGCGATATATCGATCGCGATATGCACGCGCATCTCGTCAGTAAAGCCGCTTCCTCGATTCGCACTAAATCTCCATCATCATTTAATACACGGAGCCATAGTTCACTGACAAGCTATGCAATATCGAGTTCATTACTGAAGGCGATATATCAATGATAATGAACTTGTAGGGAGTGAAATTATTTCCTTTATGAAATGAACTCCTCATGAAGCCAAAACTCAGGAACTCACAGATACCATGCAATAAAACCATACAACTTATCTGGAGAGGAGATCTCCAAAGAGAGCAAACAATACCTCGCTCCTTGCTCATTTACGACCCCCTTCTTGAAGTATATTGCATATGCTCTACTATGTATCTTCCTGAAGTCAGGTAAACATTTTACTCCTAGATTCATCTATGAACAACTGATGTTATGTATTTTCTTATTTCTGAATTGGCTTCTTATTGTTTAATTATGCAATTGGCATGACACGTTTTTACCTAACTAATAATAAATTGTTATTTTTTATTTATTCTGATCTCTTCTGAAATCATTTTCTTGTTGATTAAATGTGTAGGGGTACTTTTTGTTATGAGTATGCAGGCACAGCTCACTTTTTTAAAGATATTATAACCACTCTGCATCCTCTGAGGAAGTTCAGAACTGACGAGTTTGTGGCCGGTTGGGCAGTAAATCTCCATCACGTGTTTTCAAATGGGGCGGCATTTAATACACAGAGCCGCAGTTCACTGACAAGCTACGCAATATCACGTTCATAATAGCGCACGGACCGGCTGACGATATGGCCATGACAATCGCATGCGATTAATTGCACAGCACTAATTATATTCTGCTTACATATTGTGTAAAGATGTGTGTTTCAGATTTTTGTTACCCAGTCAAATCACTGTGATCTTGAAAATGAAATGAAATGATTTCACTGTGGTGCGTGTCTTTCCAGACCAGAAGTTCTGAGAACCTCGTCTACAAAAAGCACAAGAATTCTTCAAGAAAGTGTGCTTCCCGGAACTTGTGGCAAAATATTACTCAAAGGACATGCAGCCTCATGTTCCAAGTGAAAGAGAGCAGTAATAAAGAAGTGGCTGTTGTTTATGAAAGAATTGCACTTAGGCCTACTCAGTTAAGAATTGTTGTTTTTTTTAAGTGTTTTACTTGACTCAAAGAGTATTAGCCTGTTACTTGAAATTCTGTGTTTTTCAGTGTAGTTAAACAAGAAGCACAAGAAACTAAACATTGCACTTTGCAGGAAATTCTTTATTAAAATAAAGTTATTAATGATTAAATTGTCATCTGAAGTATTTCATGTACAAATAGCACACCATGTTCGTTGTAAGGTACACACACACACACAGCAAATACAAACATGTTCAATCTCAGGAGGGTACCACACATTCACATACACTCACACACACCAAACTGAAACCCAAAATTTCGCCTGGGATCTTTTTACCATTCAACATGCACACTTTTCTGTTTCATCTGGCCAAACAACAACACTTGGACACATGTTAACTAGAATACAGCAAACATTAACTATCTTATCAAGAAGGGTAAGTTCTTCATCCTTACAGGGAAGCAACAAACTAATTGGTATTGTGTTATGTAATAGTAATAGACACTGTGGCTGTTACTTCAGAGTGTCCCAGGTGCAGCGTTGGAGCCCAGTCTGGATGAGACTCGTCCATCTCATATGCTGGTTTACCTTTGGGGAGACAAAAGTATCCATATTGAAACAAATTATTGCAATCAACAGTGGGAATACTATACACTATATTGCCAAAAGTATTTGGTCACCCCCTTCAAATGCACAGGTTTGACTACTTTAGTCATTTCTATGAGTACAAATCTTAATGTTTAATCATATAATGATAATCTAGGGAATTGTGTGCTTCTAATTTTATAGCAACAGTTTGGACAGGACCCTTTTGTATTCTAACATGACAGTGTCTCTGTGTATAAGACATGGTTCAAAAAGACATGATTGATTCAGTCAGTGTGGAATAATACTTTTGGCAATATAGTGTATACACACACACACACACATATATATATATACTGTATATATATATATATATACATACTTTACGCTTCAGTTCGAACTGAACTCATGTGGAAAACAATACTCACAGGTGGCAAACATACTTTACAAGTGTTAAGTGAATTTCTCCTGCTTCAGTCTGTAGTTCTGGCTGGGTTACACCTCGGAATACCTGAGTGGCTCAGCTGAGAGCTTTGTTTTGATCACATTCATTCAGCGCACTTTATTTGAACTAACCTAACTTAGCTTGCTCACTTTGCCACAATGTCGACAAAATAGTGCTAAGTTACAAAATGCAGAGGAACCTATGACTACTCCTCTCGGGAACAGAACAAAATGAGAACACAATCATTTGCTAAGTGAAGTTTATACACTTACCTGAATGAAAATGCCTGGAACAAACTTTCAATGATCTTGGGATGTCTCCGAAGAGTATGTCCATGCGTCTTATGGCGGATATCCAGGCCATCTGTCTCCGCTTGGTTACATCGGACACATGACTCCCTTCATTCTATTTCCAGGCTGGAAAACAATAGAAAGAAAGTCCGCGGTCTAATTTTTTCCCCCCGTCTATCGTATGAACGGACATTACATCCAACAACACAACAGGTTCTTCCCATTATTAAAACTTCCTCGGTGCGTCACAAAAAGTGGCCTCACAAAATTTCGATTTTTCCCATCAGCTACCGCGGCGCTAGAGCCGTGACGTCATGCCCCCATTCCCAATTGCTCACGAGTCACGACATGGTCTTCAACGGACAGCAAAAATCCAAAATCCATAATACAATGTTAATCTCAATGAAGTAGGCATTTTACAAAAGCCGTAATACAATATAATAAAAGACGAGGGTGTGATCAATTGCTATGTGATCCCAGCTGTGTCATGCTGCTGCCTCATAGTCGTGATCAAATAGTAGTTGATCACACCATCTTTTGTATAATTGCTTAAATGTTTAATAATATTGGTTGTTTTATGTTTTCCCAGGTTCAGCAGGCATTGCAAATCACAGGAACAGGAGATTTTGAAGCAGGGTATCCAAGCCCCAGACGCACCCATGGGAGGACCTGAGAAGCTTCCTGCGGCTATGCAGAAAGGACCAACTCTCTATTCAGGCAATTTAGCTGAGCCTCACCTTTCTGTCCTGCCACCAAACACTGCTGGGGAGGCAAAACTCAAGGGGAGGTCGCAACCTCAGGCCATCTCCCAGGCTCCACCATCTCATCAAGGTCTTCCTGTCATTGCACCAGCACCTACCCGTCTCTCTCCCTTTCCTTTTACCGTGTGTGCAACTTCCTACAGTTCCTCTACAGTGCCTGGTACCTCACAGGTGATGTTCTTCAACCTCCCATTATCTTCAGCTATGCCACCATCAGCTCAGACACAGACATCCAGTCAAGCTGTTCCTTACTCCACTCAGCAATACAGAAAGAGAAAACAGGAGAGGGAGCAGACTGGAACTGTCACAAGAAATGATGTTTAATTAACAAAGTTCGGGAGGAGCACGTCAGATACTTAGCCTAATTAGACGCAAGTGGCACGTAATCAAGTTCATCAATACACAGATATAAATATAGCCGTCATATCTCCATCCATTTGACGATTAATCAGCATTCGGTCTGCACCTCTTGCCATTACTTCACAGACTCAACTTCTCCCATCCTATTCACGAGACCCATGCTGGGGATCTTTTCGGATCCTCCGGCCAATCTGCCATCTGACGGTAATTGTTTCTCAGAGGGACGTAAGTGATTTTCACCATAAACGGGGGTAGTTGGTGATTTAATTGCCATCCGAATCCAAGACGTCTGTGTTTTTCTCTCACCACCCCCGTAAAAAAAACCCCGGCTGAATTGCCTACTGTTTTTTGACAAACGCCAAGGTCGTGTGGTAATGTAATTGGCTTCTGAATCCACATCTCTGAGTTTACGAAAAGAAATCGATTCAAAATTCAGCGTTTAAACCCTTTTTGAGCACTCCCGAACACCGTATGGTAACTGTTGTACTTCTGTGTAATTTGCATACATATTTATTTCTGAAATGCTGTTAAAAGAATAATACTTCATAACTGCTCCAGCACAGTGAGCGAGAGCAGAAAGAGAAGAAAGCACATAAACATTCGAAATGGGTCTTTATTATGGCAGCAGCAGGTATGCAATACAATTTTAAAATGTGTAAAAAGAATATATTTTACGTAAGTATTTTTAAAAATACATTTTACACAATAAGAATAAATTCGAAAAAGCCCCCAAATCGCCTCGCTCGACACCACAATTGTCCCGCTAAAGACCCGGCTCTCTGCAAGCGTCGGGTCTCTGCAGCAGGCCTTCAACGAGCCTGGGCCCCGCCCCAGTTCTCACCGCAGCAAAGCCTCACTCGCTTCCTGCTTCGACTCAGCCTTCACCGCGGCTCTGCCGGCCGCAGCGCCGTATGCAGCAGGGCCTCTAGCTTCTGTTTTCAGATGCTAGCGCGAGGCAGCCTCCGCTAGCGGCGCAACCACCAGTGTTGCCAAATAATCCTCAAGTAAAATCGCTAAAGGCAGGTAATTCGTTGATGAAAGTTGTTGAAGGATGTCGCGAGATCATTGGATGTTAATGCAACTATGTAACCATGGCGCAAGTGCTTAGGATACTTACTGGAATTACTCAAACTTTCCTTATTTTTCACCAGCATTTTTACCTGTAATTAATTTACACATTGCATTTCAATAAATTGATAGAAAAGAGGAATAAGATAAATTTTCGTTTCGTGGATAAAACAACAGTGGAAGAGGAAAGTTTCACAGTTGACCAACAGTAAATGATTAGCAATCACAGCCCTAACCCTCTTTAAAAAAAAAAAATAAATAAAAATTACTTTACCACCAAGTTACTAGGGTAGTGCAACAAATGGCTACATCGGCAACGCTACAGGCTAACTGGACATTCCAGCATGTCCAGTTAAAAAAATCTCAAGCCACTTTTCCGTGGCCTACAGCAGCAGAAGCAAGCACGAGGCTGTCTCCGCTTGCAACACAAGCCGACAGATCTCAGTTTTTTTCCTCCCGCTACTAATAACCCTTTTTGTCCTTTCAGCAACCTCCAGCTCTACTGGCAGACACTAGCGCGAGGCTACCTCCGTTAGCAGAGTAAGCTACCCAAGTTTTTCCGGACTCCCTTCCTGTGGCCTATAGCCACAGCAAGCGACACAAGCGCGAGGCTGCGTCCGCTTGCAACACAGACACACACACATCTTTTTCTCATACTCCCCTTTTTTCTCTAACGCTTCTATCAGTTTCCCAATAGGCCATAATCATTTGTATAAAGTATCAAAAGTAACATATGGTTTTGTCAAACTTGATATAATGTATTAAACAATATTATGCACATACGCATTACACCAAAGCTTACAGAGGGCTCCAATAGCTAGACAATCGTCTATAGCGGTGGTTCTCGGGGCCCCCGGCCGCTGCGCGTCTTTGTGTGTCTCTCACGGGCGCCCATTTCAAGTCTTGCAGACTCTACGAATGAGCTGATGAGTTGGATCGGGTGTGTTAAGTGGGGGGGGCATGCGGAGTGTGCTGTGGCTTGGGGTCCCCGGGATGAGTTGGGAACCACTGGTCTATATGCAACCGTGCGATCTTATCCTCGTTCGGCTAAAACATCCATTCAAATGTCCACCGAATCTCTAACATTTGGCCATTTCTTTACGACGGAAACGCAGCATCAGTCGTAAATTATTTACTTAACTCATCTTCTAACACGCTACAATCCAACCCGCTCCCTAAGGTTGCAAAACTCTGGACTTTTGGCAGTACCTAGGATAGCAAAGTCCACTAAAGGAGGTAGAGATTTTTCACATTTGGCTCCCAAACTCTGGAATAGCCTTCCTGATAACGTTCGGGGTTCAGACACACACTCTCTGTTTAAATCTAGATTAAAGACACATCTCTTTAGCCAAGCATTCACATAATGCATTTTATAATCTTGTACTGCAGTTATATATGATCAAATGTACATTATTATTATTCCTTAGCTTGGGTTGAACAAATAATTTTTGCTTAGATGGAACAGCAGCTACGCTAATCATGCCTCCATTTGTTTCTCTGTTTCTGCCACGGGATTAACATCCTGTGGTAACTAGGAATTACAGAAGCTTCAGTCTGGATCCAACCCTTAAATGATCTGAGATGACTGAACACCTGAGAAAAGATAATGGCAAGCCCTCAGAGGACCTCAGAGGATGCCAATATACAGACAACATACAGAATTACCAAATTTTGCCATAAGTTAAATATATTAAGGTTCTGCAATATATAAATTATATTGTGGAAACTTAATTTCCTGTAGAGCTGCTTTGTGACGAATTGTATCGTAAAAGCGCTATACAAATGATCTTGAACTTAGTGATTATGGACGTCAATAGTTGCCATTTTTCAAATTCTCCATTATGTTCAGCCGTTTCACTGAAATAATCTGTTCAGCTTTCCGTTATAAGCAGCGCAAATTAAACGAGGGTTCATGATCAAAAGTCGACATCACCTCAGCTTCCAAGCCATGCCTATCCGTTCAGCGAGGCTTACCCGTCCGACACAGCGAGTATTGATCTCTCGTCGGATGCCGGCGAGAGCCTCCCAGTCGAGCAAATCTTGCCTTTCCGTCTGACTACCAGCAAAGCTTATTTGTCCGATGCCGCGAGTATTGAACTCACGTCAAACGCTACAACAGCCCCTGGCCAAGCAAATCTTGGCCTTCCAGGCCGTCTACCAGCGAGGCTTACCCGTCCGACACGGCGAGTATCAATCTCCCGTCGGATGCCGTTTTCATTTTAGCCCATTTTCGGGCTTCTGAGATGCTCAGAGCTCACCATCTCCTCTAAGTTCGATCCGGACACCAACCCCATCATCTCAGACCTAAGAGTTCTCTATAGCGAAACCATTTCATATAAAAAAATAAATAAAAAAGAATTGGTACAAGCCTTCCAGCCTTTTTTAACTTACCTTTTCAAGTCTCAAGCTTGGCAAGGCTCAGCCTTCTGATACTGCGAGTCTTCACATCTTGTCGAACACCAGCCAGAGCCTCCCAGCCAGACAACTTACCTTTTCCAGCCTGCGGCAGGAGAGTCTTACCCATCCAGGCTGCGAGCTTCCATCTCCAGTCAGATGACAGGGAGTGCCTCCCCGGCCACCCAACTTTACCTTTCTGTCTTTACCTGTCCGTCACAGTGAGCTTTGATCTCCCGATGGACGCCGGCGAGAGCCTCCCGGCCAGACAACCTTACCTTTTCAAGTCTCAAGCTTGGCGATGCTTACCCGTCCGACACATTGAGTATTGTGCTCCCGTCGGGCGTCGGCGACAGCCCCCTAGCCAGACAAACTTACCTTTTCCATCCTACGGCCGGCGAGACTTACCCATCCATGCTGCGAGTGCCAGTCTCCAGACAGATGTCTGCGAAGTCTCCCGACCACACAAACTCTACCTTTCTGTCTTCACTTGTCCGACTCAGTGAGCCTGATCTCCTGACGGACGCCGGTGAGAGCTATCCCGGCCAGACAACCTTACCTTTTCAAGTCCCAAGCTGGAGATGCTTACCCGTCCGACACAGTGGGTACCACGCTCCCATCGGGCGTCGGCGAGAGCCTCCAAGCCAGACAGATGTAGCGTCTGCTTATGATCCTTGATGGTCATTGTGGTTTTATGTCTTAGAGACCCCTTTTAACCTGTGACATTAGCTAAATAACTCACAGACCTGGCCCCAAATTCTACATTTATATGGTGCTTAATTGCCAGTGGTTGTTCCCCCCACTGTTAGATGCTAAGCAGAATTGACTATCTGTTCTCTCCATCGGACTTCAAACACATTCCAAGAGAACTAAATGACCCTCCGTACCAGGCCGGGCTGACCAGTGAAATACCTATGCGAATACAACACACACGCATAGAGACATTTCCTTTATTTAGACCATAATTAATCAGTTACAAAGATATCTGGTATAAGCACATGTTGTTTGTATGTTTCCTTATTATATTAGCCTAGTGACCACTCGTTATTTGTATTAGTAAGCTCTAAATACTCATATTCAGGTGTATGAATGTATCTCTGGTTTAATATATGCTAGATGTTTCTTTCTTGATATCAAAATGATCTGCTCTTAATTTCTCAAACAATGATGTACACTGAGACCTCGTGAAATGCATCATAATATTCCTACAGTACTGTGGGAAGAATTGCACTGATCCAGCAGAAGTCATAAAACATGCAAATGAGGTGTAAGTGAGACAAAGGAACACTCTCCCGCCGAAACTATGTGCGTTGTTACTGATCGAACTGACCAGTTGCTGGATCCAGATAAAACTTCTTCCACACCCAAAAGACTCTCTTCTTCTTTTACCTTCGGTGCCCTAGAGACACGCACATCACCGTGGAAACTTAGCGACTCCCCTTCGGGGGAGTCTGAGCTCCTGGCAGCTTTGAGCTCAGTAACTTTGGCGACTTAACTTTGGACCTGTTAACCCGTGGCTGGAATGACAAAGTTTCCACTCCTAAAGGAATTCATCAAGAATTAAGAAACACATTGCAACAAACCAGTGCAAGTAACCGCGTGTTAACTGTTTAGACGCTTCTAGGCTTCGACCACTTTCGATTAAGGTGATTGTAATTCTTTGATGGTTCTAACAGGTTGTGTTAGCTGATGTGCAAATCCTGCCATTAGTCTCTTTCTCTCTGGCGTGCAAGCGCGCTCTCTCTCTCTCTCTCTCTCTCGCACACGAAAGCGCTCTCTCTCTCTCTCTCACTATAAGAATTAATGTGTTTTGCAGTGCAGTTTCCTTGAGTTAATAGTTTTGCAGTTTACTTCAGTTAAGAGTTAGAAAGAGTTAGTTCTAGATAAGAATGTTTTCTCCTGTGTGTTGTCTGCCTTTTTCAGGGTTGTCTGTCGGCAGGGAACCAGTTGGATGCGGCTGCACTCTCTTCTTTTTGTTTATTCTCTCATCCAGCTGCTCTGGACTATCTGTATTCTTCCATACCGTGTATAGAAGTGCTTCTTAATTTTGTATGAACACGCCTACATGAAGGCTTATGTGAGTGTGCTGTATAAAAGATGGGATTGCCCCTTCTTTAGTAGTAGAGAACAATAAACCACTTGTGCTTACATCTGGAGTGTTGTTGTCTATTCCAAGCGCTTGTTGCTAATCCACTCGACAGACGAAGAAAGCTGCAGTGACCCAGAGTAGAGTTCTTACAATTTGGTGACCCCGACGTGATGTCTCTGATCAGGTAAGACAAGTTTGGTTGACTACCTGATTAGTGACATTATTGTTTTGATGCGTAGTCGGATAAGACAAAGTATAGTTTGACTATCTGTGGACTGACGCAGGAATACCCTCAGCGAGAGGCTGGGAAGAGCGCGCTAAACAAATAGAAAACGAAATCAAAAGTGAAAGTGTGGGTCGTCACGAGTTTCGGTCTGTCTTGTGGGGAGGCTAATATCTGTCATGGGAACCACCTATCCTAAACCAACTCCTGGCGAAACACCAAATGATTGGATGAATAGATGTAGTTGGGGGTTTTATACAAATCTCTGGGTAGATAATTTGGCGGGGTGGACCGAAGCCAATGGGATGTATCCTACATATCCGCGCACGGGTTCTTTTGACCCAAATCACATGGCACAAGCCTTTCGATTGACATATAAGGGCGAGGGCGACCCTGATTGGGACCAAAAGTATATGAAAGACGGGTATGATGTTTGGTTGAAGATGCAAACTGTGTGGAATGATAAACAAGGCATTTCGCTGCCGAAATCGGTCAAGAATGTCGTGCCAAAAAAGCCTAAGGGGAGAGTAAAAAACCCTCGAGCGCTAAGAGGACCGCGAGTAGAATTTATTTTTTCTGGCGAGACAACCCTGACGCTTTAGCCACCCTCCAGAAGCAGCTGACTAAATTTCTTATAGGTGAGAGACACGCTAATCGGGACCTTTCACATGTGACTAACTGTAAACAGGAAAAGAAAGAACCCGTGCCCGTTTTCTTTAAGAGGTTTAAAGATGCGTGGATTCACTTAGGTGGATTCGCATTAGAGGAAAATGAGCCTGACTGCCTCTTTGTCTCCACCTTCCTCAACAATTGCTCACCAGAGTTTCAGCCTTTGCTGAAACTTTTTACCACACGGTTACCACACACGGTTAATGACATGCTTGACAGATGTTTGGTTTGTGCTCAAAACAATATAAGCAAAGCTCCAGCAAAGCATCAACACCTGCCGAGGCCTAACCAACCACTTACTGAATGGCAGGTTGATTTTACACACATGCCCAAGAGGGGACCTTTCAGATACCTCTTGGTGTTTGTGGACAAATTTTCTAAGTGGGTGGAGGCCTTTCCATGTGCCAGAGAAAATGCCAACGTGGTAGTGCAGTTTTTAAAAAGAAATCATACCCAGGTATGGTATCCCAGTGTCAATAGATTCTGATAAAGGCACACCTTTTACATCAAAAGTGACACAGCAACTAGCTAAAGAGCTACAGATTGACTGGCGATTGCACGTACCCTATCATCCACAATCCTCGGCTTTTGTAGAGAGGACGAATAGGACCATTTAACAAAAGATAAGAAAAGCAATGGTCAGTATGAATACATCTGATTGGACAAGGGTCCTTCCAATTGTCTTAGCGGACCTAAGAATGATGCCTCAGCCAAATTTAGATAATCTATCACCCTATGAGGTGGTGATGGGCCGACCTTTTCCCATCCCTTGGCGCCACGGAATGGTAGGGATAGGTGTGGTAATAACTGATCACATGTCTGAGTATGCTGTAGGCCTAATAGACAAATTAACTGAGTTCTGGGAAAGGGTTAACATAAAACACCCTGCGGTCCCTAAAGCTAACTCACACCCCTTTGAAGTGGGTAATCAAGTATTGATAAAGAAACTAAAACCTGAGGGCCTTAATGACCCTTTGTACGATGGGCCTACAGAGATACTAGCTGTGACAAGAACGGCTGTTCTAACAGATCTTTTTCCACAGTGGATCCACGCAACTCGGGTGAAACCCATGAAATGAAGGAGATGAATTGTATATACTAACTTCTTTTGTTTTCCAGAGCAATAACCTGTATTGTCCTAGCTGGATTCATGGTACCCAACGCTTCAACGGAGGAGGCCAAAAGAAACCTCTTCTGGCAGTATGCCAACTGGACAGCGCGTCAACTGACCAATGCATCTTGTGTAGTGTGTCAGGAAGTGTTCAGCTCTGCAATAACCATATCCTTAAAACCCTTTTTATATAAATGTGACAGCCCGAATTTTACTGTGTTCTGTCCAGACTATGCAGGGAAAACATACATATGGTCTCCACAATGTAGAACGGAAGAGACCACCCCTGGTGGCCGATTGAATGTCAGCCGTAGTTATTGTACAATGAATAAAACAACCAAATATAACAAAACCAATCCTGTTGATGTAAAAATTAGCTTGGTTTTACCAGAAGGTTTTATGTTTCCTTATTGTTTTAATGGGACATCAGGTAAAAGCGTAACAGGTATAAGTGCTACAAATTGTAAACAAATAATACATGAGACAGATGGAGCACGTTACTGCCCAAGGTTCAAGAGGGGTTCGTGTGAGAAAAACACGACAAGGTGTACTGAAAGGGGGGAATTCTCCTCTCGCTGTTATACTTCTAAAAACCCTTCCTGCATTTCCCTGAACTTGTACTGTGAAAAACCCTGGCCAGCGCAAGGTGCAGTACTGGCCAATGACTGGTACTGGTACTGTGGTGAGGACACTGTCAACAACACTTACGAGATGAAGTGGACAGGTCTCTGTGCACCAGTACAGCTACAACATCGTGTGACTGTTATGCATTTACAATGTGATCAGTTTTTCAGGAGCAAAAGGTCAGCTGACAACGAGGACGTCCCTGATGAACATCAGATGAGGTCACACTGGACTCGGTTCTGGAAGTCAATGATACCTCAGTTCGGCGTCTCAGACCTAATGAAACAACAGGACATCATGCATTATCGACTGGCATCATTTGTTAACAGCACCACAGTTGCACTGGCAGGGGTACAAGATGAACTGAGAGCGGTGAGACAAGTAGTGATGCAAAACCGTTTGGCACTTGATATGTTGCTTGCTCAGCAGGGAGGGGTTTGTTCGGTAGTAGGTGATAAGTGCTGCACCTATATCCCATCGAATGATGAGCCTGAAGGGTCAATTGGCACAGCAGTAACAACAATGAAACAAATCTCATCACAGATATATGAGGATGAGCTAAAATCTAGAAATAACAATTGGAATTGGGGTATTCTCTCTAGCCTATATGGCACGCTTGCACCTTATGTCTCAATGATAATACCGGTATTACTTATTTTGTTTTTATTGTGTATTTTTGGCCCATGTATTGTGAAATGATTTACACAACGTATGTATACTATGGTGTCTGCTATCTCTGCAGGATATCGCCCGTTGCCACAAAAGGATAGAGGAGAATCCAGACTCTAGAGGAGAGTCTGGAAGAGGGGATTATAAGAATTAATGTGTTTTGCAGTGCAGTTTCCTTGAGTTAATAGTTTTGCAGTTTACTTCAGTTAAGAGTTAGAAAGAGTTAGTTCTAGATAAGAATGTTTTCTCCTGTGTGTTGTCTGCCTTTTTCAGGGTTGTCTGTCGGCAGGGAACCAGTTGGATGCGGCTGCACTCTCTTCTTTTTGTTTATTCTCTCATCCAGCTGCTCTGGACTATCTGTATTCTTCCATACCGTGTATAGAAGTGCTTCTTAATTTTGTATGAACACGCCTACATGAAGGCTTATGTGAGTGTGCTGTATAAAAGATGGGATTGCCCCTTCTTTAGTAGTAGAGAACAATAAACCACTTGTGCTTACATCTGGAGTGTTGTTGTCTATTCCAAGCGCTTGTTGCTAATCCACTCGACAGACGAAGAAAGCTGCAGTGACCCAGAGTAGAGTTCTTACACTCACTCTCTCCATGCCTTCCTTGCGTTGGCATCGGTGTTTAATGTATGTATGTTTGTGTTTAGTTCAATGTTACATGTTCCCCTGTAGTGTAGTTTAATAAACATCCATATGTATTCACACTTGGTTGTCTGTGTCTGCTGCTCACAGAACGAGGTCACTTTAACGTTCCGGTTTTGTTACATGCTCTACGAGCGATGTATTAAGAAGGAGATTATTTTCAGTGACCAGAGAAATAATTTTCCTTAGAGTCAATAGACGATTGAAACTGTCCGTACTGCGGACGAACAAATCATTTTATTGTACTGTTAATGCTACAGTTAATTCCTGAAGATGAATATATAATTGATAACAACCCGTTATGATAAAATATGTTCATCTCACATTGAGCTAATTTGCTACACAGACTTACATTTTCCGTCCGCTCATGCCACAATATCAAACCCTCGTCGAATGCCACCTACCCGGTCGGTCGAGCAATTAGCTTTCAGTCCACCACCGGCGAGGCTTAACCATCCGACTCGTGAGTATTGATCTCTCGTCGGATGTTACGAGAGCCTCCCGGCCGGAAAACCTCACCTTTTCCTCCTACGTCAGCGCCGCTGGCCCATCAAACGGGTGAGCACGCCCACCAGTTGGATGACGGCTAAGCGTCCCGACCAAACTTTACCTGTCTTTACCTGTTCGACACAGTGAGTCTTGATCTCCCGTCGGACGCCGGCGAGAGCCTCCCGGCCAGACAACCTCACCTTTTCAAGTCCAGCTGGAGATGCTTACCCGTCCGACACAGTGGGTATTGTGCTCCCGTCGGGCGTCGGCGAGAGTATCACAGCCAGACAACTTACCGCTTCATCCTACGGTCGGCGAGACCGACCCGTTAGACTCAGTGAGTATTGGCCTCCCACCTAATTTTCCGTCCGACGGGCAACGAGGCCTAGCTTTCAAGGGTCTCATCCGCCCGCCGAACACCGTCCAACTGTCTCTTCTAGCCTCACACCTTTTCCCCCCGCCTGGCGAGGCTTACCCGTTCGATGCTCTGTGAGTCTCAATCTCCCATCGGAGTCTGCGAGAGCCAAACCAGTTCCGGGTTTTCTCTTCTCCCTACCCGCCCGGCGAGGACCATCCGTCTGGCAACGTAGCATTGGTCTCGTGTCGGACATCGACGCTAGTTCTCCCGGCTGGGCTCCTATACTTGCCACCCACAAGCAGGCTCATCCATTCGATGCCGTGAGTCTTGATCTCCCATCGGATGTCGCGAGAGCATCCTTGTCGGATGGCCCAAACTCTTTTTACCTGCCAAACCAATAGGACCTACTCGTCCTACGACGGAGTATTGTGCTCTAGTCGGAGGCTTCATGGGTCCTCTTGGTCAGATAAACGCTCTCCGTCCTCTGATTAGCAGGGGCTGACAGCCAGTAGGGCCCATACGCCGACTCCGTGATCTGTTCCACTGTAGGCAACTCGGGTCCTCCTGGTCATGGCCTCAATCACGCTGCTCCTCCAATCGGCGGGCAAGGCTCACCCGTCCCAACGTGATGAGCAACCGTTGAGCTTCGGTTTGAGCCCTCCCCGACCGGTCGCCCTCAACCACGCAGTTCACACCAGCGGCCGGAGGGGCCTACCCATGCATGCTAAACTGCTCCCTCAGAGCACACAGGCTCTCCCGGCCCATCATTTAAGTTACTCTTATACCAGCTCCCGCCAGATCTCTAGTGCGTATTTTGGGGGGGAATCTCAGACTGGCGGCTGTCCAACATTGCTTTTGGGGGGTACTCTGGGTTCGGGCAGTTCCCGAGCACGGAGCCCTTCCCCAGGACAGCACGCCAATAACGTATTACCATACTCGCCAAATACGCATTACGTTTATCGTGCTAAATATATGTAAGTGTGAACTCGTGAAATTATGTTTAATTAAAGTTCGGGAGGATCACGTCAGATACTTAGCCTAATTAGACACAAGTGGCACGTAATCAAGTTCATCAATACACGGATATAAGTACAGCCATCATACCTACATCCATTTGACGATTAATCAGCATCCCTCCACCACCCCTTCTCCTCCATTTCCACTTCAGTTCTCACCTCATGGGGGGTACTCTGGGTTCGGGCAGTTCCTGAGCACGGAGCCCTTCCGCAGGACAGCACGCCAATAACGTATTACCATACTCGCCAAATACGCATTACGTTTATCGTGCTAAATATATGTAAGTGTGAACTCGTGAAAGTATGTAAGGAAGACAGATGTCAATCTTTGCAGAAAATGTAACAAAGAGAGAAAGCCACCATCACATCTTCAGTACTTTGGCAACTGGTACTGCAAAGAGTCTGAGACTCAGTCGTATAGTGAATGGAGGGCTGTGCTGGAGGAACAAGGTTATAGGAAAAACAGGAAATGACAACACTCCAGCTTCTTAAAATTGCTCTTTTAGCACATGTACTTTTGTTTATTTATTTGGTTAATGTATGCTTTATTGAGTCTCCAACAATAAGTGTTGTCTTTAAAATGTATAATAACCATGTGTGTGGTGCATCTTGGTTCTTTTTTAAAATGTTTTTTCTTCCCTGCTTGTTTCCTCTGCTGGGAAAATATTTCAGGTAAAAATGTAATGCAGAAGGCAGTGTAATGAAGTGGTCTTTAAGAGAAGCAGTCTATCAGCGGAAGATTAAAATCAGCTCGTTATTATACTGCGGCAGCGGTCGCGGCAGTCATCGTGTGAAGCCCTCTTAGTGTGAAGACCAAAGAGTGTAAAGACCATCGACTCTACCGTGCGAGTGTAAAGACCATCGACTCTACCGTGCGAGTGTAAAGACCATCGACTCTACCGTGCGAGTGTAAAGACCATCGACTCTACCGTGCGACTCCACCGGGCAGGGACACCGGCAAGGGATAGTAGTATCGCTTTTTATTTAATTTTTTAATTTATATGTTTATTATTGATATGTTGTTATATGCATGTGTCAATTTGATTTAATTTCTTTATTTTCTTATATATGTGGGTAGATAGTATTTATAGAGTTGTAACTTTTTAGTTTTAGTTACTTTTTCTTATTTTTAAGTCGACAAAAGCGTCTGCTAAATGACGTAAGTAATATATTAATAATAATGGAAATTATTATAAATACCCATATAAATAACAAGGGTAATAATCGTACCATTATTTATTTATATATATATATATATATATATATATATATATATATATATATGGTATGTTTACCTTGTTATTTATGTGAGATTTGTTTTATTACTCATTTAGGCTATGTCAAAATTGCAGTACTGTGGTAAATGCTTGTTTTGGTTTGCAATTTATTATTTTAAATTGATGTCAAAATTGCACTGCTGTTCTAAATTTTTTATTGACTTTAAAAATCTATGCAAATAAAAAGGTTTGTTAATCTGTGCCCTCACATTGTTTTTGTGCCTATTTGTAGTCTCACAATATTTGTAGCTGTAAACACATTTAAAAAAATAAAAAAAAGTATTCCTGTATTACATAACTGTAAACACACAATACAATCAGTCAGAATTTGGTGGATAATATAATTTATAGTTACTATACTGTTAAAATGTGTCAATTATCACTGCGTTATTCATGTATTTAATGAAATAGGACCAAGAAGATGGCTAGAAAAACACAAACCATAAATTGTTGCAATCGTGTTTATTGTCTACAGGTTTTATCAGTCAAAAAAATTTGGCTTTTTTTATCCAGTGACAGCTGGATGCCTCTGTCTATATTGGGATTTCCTGGAGGGTCACAGGTTAGTACTTCTAGGAGTCCGTTTTGAACTTTCTGCGAGAGAGCACCCTCCGGCGTCCGGTATGAACGAAACATGCATAACGTGAGAGTGTTTACGTTGGAGAGTGCCCAAATTAAAGTACGGAGGACGAATTTATGTTTGATTAAAGTGAGGGGGACAATGATGATATGATGATGACACACGCGTGCACCAGCAGTGTCAAACGGACAAATTCCACGAATTGCATCACTGGTGGGAGCGGGGCATGAACTCGCATCGCTGTGCCTCTTCTAGCTACTTTACCACGACCAATGGGTGCCGGCCTTCGCGCAGAAGTTCTACCGCTAGACTATCAAAGCTCACGAGGAATATGTGCGAATTTATGTATTTATTCACTCCTGTGAAGAATCTGGAGATGGTCCTCACTGCAAAACACAAGATCCAGGGGGCGGAGTTGGATCTAGATCCAACTCCTCCCACCTTACATAGACCTAAACCTACCCGTCTACACCCCCTGATCTCTAAACCCACCCATCCCCACCCCTAAACCTACCAATCTCCACTCCCCAGATGTAGATCCAACCCCGTCCCCTGTATCTTTGTTCTGCAGTGAGGGGCTACTGAGAATCTCGGCACTAATTATATTGTATTATTAATATTTATATGTATATTAACATGTATGTATAGTCACTTCGGGCACTGCACTGTCTGTAGTTGCCACTGACGCGTGATATAATATTTTGGCCATATTGCCCATCTAAGTCATTCATCACACACTATTAACAGGCACTTCATGTAGGCTACACTTCTTGTATTTCGTTTGGGCACCACAAGGGGTCACTGTGGCCTCAAAGCTTACCCCTCGCCTACTCTGGCTCGATTGCTATTCCTGAGGTAAAACGCCCTCCTCATTACCCTACAGACAAAAACATTTATAAATAAATAAATGTGGAAGAAAAATGTAAAAATACATAAGGAAATACAATTATAAATAACTATTTATTTGAGCTTTTTTGAACATTTATTTATAAATGTATTTATATTTGCTTTTTTACATTTCTTTGTACATTTTCTTTCTTTATTTCTAATTATGGCAGGCTTGGCATTCCATACTATTGAGCCTTCAGCTCATCTGTATTGTTGGATCGACGGTTTCTCATCTTTCTCTTGAAAATATCCTATAGATTCCACATGGGGTTCAGGTCAGGCATGTTGGCTGGCACAGTAATATCATGGTCAGCAAACCACTTGGAAGTGGTTTTGGCACTGTGGGCAGGTGCTAAAGTCCTGCTGGAAAAGCAAATCAGCATCTCCATAAAGCTGTGTCATAAAGTGACAGTATTCTCAAGCTTGCGGTCATCCCTGTTGCTTGTGCACATTACCTCCCCCTCTCAGAAGGCGCGTCCCGCGCAGCAACAGTAACACCGGGGAGGGGGAGTTGGCACCCTGGAGGCTGGTGCAGGGCAGGGACACTGGGGAAGCCTCCTCCGGCCATGGCGGGACTGGAGACTCGGGGCCCCATGGCCGTATCATTTTTTTGGGGGGCCTAAATCGGTGAACCATAGTTATGACCCTGGGTATAAAAATATTTGGGAAAAAAAAATTCTTGGGAAAGTTCCTCTCTGGGAACCGCTCAGGAGAAGAAAGTTCTGGTGGGCGCTCGGGAAGTGCAGACTCTTGAGGGCGCTCGGCAAGCGCAGAGCTGGAAGGAACCAGCGGAAACGAAGGAGGGCTGGACGGGACCGGATTCCTAGGAGGATTCATGCGAGGAGCTGGCAAGGGCCTTGGGTGAACAATGACCGGTGGGCTTGCCATATTCTCTGAGGGCGGGCTTGCTGTGGCCAAGGATGGTGGTGGGCTTGCGTTGACCACGGACAGCAGGCTTGCATGAGCCGCAAATTTCCCCGTGGATGGCGGACTTGGGAGAGCCCCTGACGGCGGCGTGAATTTCCCCGCTGAAGGTGGGCTAGTGGTGGCGGGCATGAGGTAGCCGCGGATGCGGCGGGCTTGTGGTGACTGCAAACGGCGTCGGGCATGAGATTCAAGATTCAAGATTCAAGAGTTTTATTCGTCACATACACAATTATACAGAGTATAACCAGCAGTGAAATGTAGGTCAGGTCCGCTCCAAGGACAGTGCAATTATAAAGTATACAAATATTAAGAGAAGAAAAGTAGAAAAAAATAAAATAAAATAAAAAGAATAAAATAAAAAGATAGATAAAAAATATAAATATAAATGTGCAGGTCAGTATGTTGTTGACTTAAATAGTAATAAGAGGAATGTGCAAAATAATGTGCAAAAAAGTTGTACAGGGTATATAATAGCAGCAATATGAGGTAGAGAAAAATTATGAATAGCTTATTGATATGGTGATATTTACATGGAGTCAAGTGATGTTATGACACAGAGTTAGAGTTTAGGAGCCTGATGGCCTGGGGGAAGAAGCTCCTCCTAAGTCTCTCAGTTTTTGTCATCAGGCTACGGAAGCGCTTACCAGAAGGAAGCAAAGTGAATAGCTGGTTACCAGGGTGATTTGAGTCCTTGATTATTTTGACAGCTCTATTTTTGCAGCGTTTGAGGTAGATGTCCTGCAGAGAGGGGAGAGCAGACCCTGAGATGCGCTCAGCTAAGCGCACAACTCTCTGTAGTGCTTTGCAGTCCTGATTGGAGCTGTTTCCATACCACACTGAGATGCACTGAGTCAATACACTTTCTATGGTCCCTGAATAGAAAGTTTTCAGGATTGCTGGTGAGACCCTGAATTTCCTCAGCTGTCGCAGATGGTACAGTCTTTGCCTGGCTTTCTTTACCTGAGTTTGGATGTGTGTAGTCCAAGTCAGGTTCTCGGAGATGTTTACACCGAGGTACTTGAAGCTACTCACCCTCTCCACAGGGGTCCCACTGATCATAAGAGGTGTGTAGGGCTGCTGCTGTCTCTTCCTGAAGTCCATGATCAGCTCTTTAGTTTTGAGGGAACCATGGATGGCAGCAGGTTCTGCACGGACTTCGCCAAGGGCGGCGGCTGGTTGACAAGGACATCCACAGGGTTGTCGTGAACTTCGTCCACTATGAAGGGTGAACCACTGAGCCAGAGTGCATATTCCATTTAACGCCCAAGAGAACAGCTGAAATCTGATGCAGGCATCAGTTGGTACAGGTGGTTATCTAAGCCACCCCAGAAGATGGTCTTCAGTGTCCCTTCTCTCCGTTCAACTCCTTCGGCCAGAACCAGAAATTCCTCCACAATTCCTCCTCAATGGCTCGGCCGTCCTGAACAATCGTGAGGAGTGCATTTTCTGGATTAAAGGCGAAGATGTCCATGCTTTGTGTGTTCGGTGTGGTCTGGTCTTCTATTACGGAAGTAGAACTCACACAGAGAGTAAGTAAATCAAAGGTGGTTTATTGAACAGTGGTGCAACAAATGGCAAGTAGAGACTGTGGATTGATACTTGAAGAGATGACTGGGTAATGGATATAGTCTATTTGCCTTGCCAGGAACTCGTGAGTAGACTGGAGATACAGCTGGAGATCACTGGAGGAGACAGGACGCCGGAGACAGGAGGATACTACGTTGGAAACAAGACAGGACGTAAGTAAACATTCAGGTAGGTAATGGGGTAAGTCGCTTAGATAGCTTGGAGTTAGTCCTCTTCGTGAAACCGCTTTCCATAAACATTTGGCATTAAAGAGACCGGACGTCTGATTGATAAAAAAACAACAACAAAAAAAAATCATAAAGCCCCACATGCCACATCTCCATAAGCACGACTACCTGTAAAACATTTACACAGAGTAAAACATTTGACATCGCATGTTGTTAGCTTTCCATTTCATGACAAATTTCATTTCATATGTATGTTTATGTTTAAAAAGTAGTGATAGTCAGGGAGCCAAAGTCTCAAAAATGGGTTGAACCTGGCATGGTCTGTCATACTTTTTATTTGTGTTTTTTTCTGTTAATTTTGACCCTAAGAACCAATAATTGGAGGGTCTGCTCTGCCGGAAATATTGCGGAAAAAAATTGTGGCCATTTTAGTGTATGCACCCTTTATTTTTTATTAGAAAAATGTGAAAAATGATTTTTTTTCCTCAAATCCTCAGTGGGTTTGGTAGGCTGTCAATAAATGCATTCCAGGTACACCGAACACATGTTCTGACAACATCCACTGAAAAAATAACTCTTAAAACACATTTCTACATGATTCTGCATTAATTTAATGCAAAAATATTAGGTGTTTTCTCACTTTTTTCCAATATTTTCATCTTTACTTCACTGGCAATCAACTATTCCCCCAAGTTATGACATCAGTCAATATGTCATTCTTTTCACCAAACGGTATACTCATTCCACAGAAAAAATCATAAAAATCCAACCAAAATCAATGGATCTGTGATGATTTCACTAATAGTTGATCAGCAGGCTCAGAACCTCAATAGAATTTTAGGCTGCTCTCAAAATTCTGTAAAATATGCTGGATATTTAAGATCATGGCACACTTACGCACACACACATGATCTTAGTAATTTGAATGAGTTTGTTTGGAACAACTAACCAACTGTGGTAAGTGACAGTGACTTCAGTGAATACCGGTAGGTCTGCCCCAGCGTTTTGGGAAAAGAATGGTAAAATGGATATTGTAATAGTAATTAACTGAAAGGACCACGCCAGTTTTCAAACAAGTATATTTCTGATGATTCCTCATCCCAAATGTATCCCTGTAGTAGCAGCATTCATTCTCTACTTAGCTAGCTTTAGCCGTTTTAGCTCATTTCTGTGGTTCCTTTAAACGGCCATAACTCCTCACAGGAATGGGGTAGAGAATTACTTTTTTTTTAATGCTCAGAACAGTGTTAATTTCATTGACATAATTTTCGTCATTATTTTCATCAACAACATTTTTTTGTCATTGACGAAACTGTCACTAAATTTTCCTCATAGTTGTCGTCATTTAAAGCTGGTTTTTATTTAGTTATCGTCTCGTTTTCGTCTGTGAAAACTTTTTATCTCACTGCAGTTAAATCTCTGTCTGTATGAGAGAAGAGTGGAGAGGAGTAGAAGAGGAGAAGAGTGGAGAGGAGAGAAGCGGAGAGGATTAGAGAGGAGAATAGAGAGTGAAGAGTACAGGAGTGGATTGAACAAGAGAGAAGAGTGGAGAGGAGAGGATTAAACAAGAGAGGAGAAGTGTGGAGGAGAAAGGAGAGGAGGAGAGTGGAGAGGAGTGAACTGAACAGGAGAGGATAAGAGTGACGAGGAAATAACAGGAGAGGAGTGATGTGAATTGGAGAGGAATAAGTTCTCAACCAAGCAGCTGGAGAGAAAGCTGCTCAGTACCAACTATACTGTTTGCATAATATGTCAGAAAACAGACAGTGACGCTAGTCCTCTTCAGAAACTGACAAATCACGGCTACCCTTCCCTCCTATATGCTGTAACCAACAGAAAGGATGATGTCTCATACAGACTTGACAATCAGCTGAAAGCTCAATGTGACTTTCTGGGGAGGAATCCTTTGTGGCACACACAATGTTGTGCGAAGTACACAAATCGTAAAACTGTTGACCAGAAGAGGAAAAAAGTTGAAAAGCCAGAAGGCACTTCATTTGAAGCAGAACTTAATCCTGAGCCAGACAACAGCAGGCCTAATAAAAAAACAAGGATGTCAATGCCACAGCCCATCAAACACAAGGAAGAGTGCTTTATTTGTGGAAGAGCACGCAACACACACACACAAGCACGCACACCACGAACACCCGAGCAGTGGGCAGCCATTTTTGCTGTGGTACCTGGGGAGCAGTTGGGGCTCCGGTGCCTAAAAAGATAGTAATAAATCAACAATTGTATAAACTGCACATAAATAATCAATCATAGAAATGTTTGCAGAAGGATTTTGATATAAACGTGATAAACTGGGTCATGTACACAGTGATTCTACATTACTCATGTTTGAGCATGATGCATTGCTAAACCTAACTAGATGAGTCAAGTTTGCAAACAAACTTTGAAAGTTGGTTTAAAAAAAGCCTTGGCTGAAAGTTTGAAGCAGTTGCCAATGCTGAAGTTTCAAAGTTTAGATAGATAACATATAGATATAGATTTGCTAACATGATTTATTTTTTTTAAATAAAGTATATATTTTTTTTTATTAATTTTCACTTTATAAAGAAATAACATCCTTACAAAATAATGATAATATAATGACATCAACAGGTAAAAAACAACAAAAAAAACATTTCAGCTCACACACAAAAAGTGAGGGTTACATGTGCGTATACACATATATGGAAATATTGAAGTACTGACAATGAGAAAGATTAAAGATGATAGTACAACTAACAAAATCAGCCATGACACCCTTAGATGAATCCTCTTGTCAGGATGGAAGCAATGTCAAGATCAACATTTGTCAGAAATGGTTCCCAAATTTTATGAAACACTCCAGTCTTATGTACAATACAAGTCAGGTAATCTAGCGACAGATGTTCAAGAATAGCTTGATGCCACATCCTAACGGAGGGAGCTTCATCGTGAAAGTATACATTTTTTTGCACTTAAAATGAGAAAATTAAAAAAGCCTAATTTTGCACTTATCAAGACCTACAGGACGAGACATTCCCAGTAATTCCCAGGATCTGGAGCCAATGAAACACCCAAAATTGTATTCAGTTCTTCACAAACCCCCTACCAGAACCTCTGTATCTTGTTACAGAACCACAAACAATGAGTAAGGCTACCTATTTCTGTCTTACATTTGGGACAGAAAGGAGAGCAATCAGCCCTAAATCTATGTGAGCTCTGTGAAGAATCTTGAGCTGGATAGCTCTTACTTTATTACATATACTCAGACTCAGACTCTTTGCATTTTTACAAACCATACTCCAATCTTCATCTGATACTTGAATATTAAGTTCCCTTTCCCAAATCGTTTCAAGAAAACGAGTGGATGTGTCAACATACTCCGATAACACACCAAAAAATAAACTTATAGATTTAATCGAGTGCATTTCAAAAAGCTGCTTCTCGATTTTGCATTAGAAAGAAGTGTTGTGTCCTTTTGAATATCATTTCTTATTTGTAAATGGCGGAAAAAATCCCTCCCATCAAGGCTGTATTTTTGGGAAATCTGACTAAAACACATAAGAGTATTACTATAAAAAATATATTTTAGTTTAGAAAGTCCCATATAAGAGCCCACTGTCAAAACGTGACTCACTGACACCTGGGGGATGATGGAGATTTAGTGCGAATCGAGGAAGCGGCTTTACTGACGAGATGCGCGTGCATATCGCGATCGATATATCGCCCAGCCCTACATCCGGCAGAACCTGATTTTACCAAGAGCGACATGTTCCTGGAACAACATTGTGATTAACCAATCAGATTTGAAGAACCAGTTTATAGTTTTTGTGAAGTTTAGGCTTACAATCAGTGTTTGGTTCTTGTACATCTGTGGCATTCATCTATCATCACTCACACTGATTTTAGGGATTACTCATAGTTAAGCTTAGGTGTAGGGATATGGTCAAGACTAAATTTTTAGATTAAAATGTTCAACATCAGAACGTGCGAGACAGCTGTATCAATCTGCTTCTCAACACTGTTTGCTTTTTCTGTTTTTCTTCAGAGATTTTGACGAGCCAAAGAGGATAAACTGGGTCATGTACACAGTGATTCTACATTACTCATGTTTGAGCATGATGCATTGATAAACCTAACTCGATGAGTCAAGTTTGCAAACAAACTTTGAAAGTTGGTTTGAAAAGCCTTGGCTGAAAGTTTGAAGCAGTTGCCAATGCTGAAGTTTCAAAGTTTAGATAGATAGAGGTTGATAGCGTGATTTAACACATCGTTAGCATGATTAACATATTGCTAGCATGTTTCTAGCATGCTCCTAGCATCATTAATATGTTGTTGGCATGTCTTTTAGAATGATTTAACACATTGCTAACATGTTGTTACCATAGTGTGGCAGGTGGGAAGAATCACACAACAAGGAGAGCTCAAAATAAATACCCCGGAGGGTGGATTTATTTAACAAGGTGAGGGTGTCGGTTGAAAAGGTGTGGCTGAGGTGCGGCGGTGCTCTTCGTGGTGTGATTTCTTCTCTAGTGCGGTGCGTCGGTGCGGTGCTCGGGGCAGGGCAGGATCGGTCACTCGCTGGGCTCTGAAATCAAGAAGAGTAGCGTGCATTAGTTTCAGCTTCTTCGGAGATGTCTCTCCCTGTTGTGCAGCCTCGCACGGCTTATCTGGCCGCGGGCAAACGAGCCCCAGGTGTGGCCGATCCGCCGTGATGAGGAGGTGCAGGTGTTTCCTCTTCGTCTCCAGGGCAACGCTGATGAGCAATCGGGACGCTCGTCACACTCTCCCCCCCTAAGCGTTGTCCTGGTCCTGGTGGAAACATAAGATGACAGTAAGGGGGAAATAGGGGGTGGGTGGGGAGTGACCCCTGACAGACCTGTACTGGCTGACCAGATCCGAGAGAGTCCGTCGGCGTTCGCGTTGGCGGCTCCGGCTCGGTGACGGACGACAAAGCAAAAGTCCTGGAGCGCGAGGAACCACCGCGTCACCCGGGCATTGGTGTCTTTTGCCTTGGCCATCCACTGGAGGGGCGCGTGGTCCATCAGGAGGGTAAATTTTCGGCCCAACAGATAATAACGCAGCTCCAGGACTGCCCACTTTATCGCCAGAGCCTCTCTCTCCACGGTGGCGTAGTTTCTCTCGGCCTTGGTCAGCTTCCTGCTGATATATAAGACAGGGTGTTCCTCACCTTCCTGGACCTGGGACAGGACGGCTCCCAACCCTGTCTCGGACGCATCCGTTTGGAGCAGGAAGGGGCAGCTGAAGTCCGGGGCCCGCAGGACTGGTTCTTCGGTTAACGCCTGCTTAATCCTCTGGAACGCCTCCTCCGCCTCTGGATTCCAGATGATGCGTTCCGGCTGCCCCTTCCTGGTAAGGTCTGTCAGAGGGGCGGCTAAGGAGGAAAAGTTAGGGATGAAGCAGCGATAATAACCCGCCAACCCTAAGAACGCTCGTACCTGAGTCTTTGAGGCCGGTCTAGGGGCAGCACGGACGGCCTCCACCTTTTTCTGCTGCGGCTTGATGAGACCCCGACCGACCTGGAACCCCAGGTACTTGGCCTCGAAGAGCGCTAGGTGGCATTTACGAGGGTTGGCGGTGAGTCCAGCCCGTCGAAGATCCATGAGCACCCTCCGCAGACGGTCCAGGTGATCCTCCCAACGCTCCGAGTGGATGACGACATCATCCAGATATGCGGCAGCATACTGTTGGTGAGGGCGAAGAATAATGTCCATCAGTCGCTGGAATGTGGCCGGTGCCCCGTGAAGGCCAAAGGGAAGGGTCCGGTACTGCCAGTGGCCACTAGGTGTTGAAAAGGCAGTTTTGGGCTTGGCACTATCAGTGAGGGGTACCTGCCAGTACCCCTTGGTCAAATCCAGCGTTGAAATATACCGGGCCCTTCCCAATCGATCCAGGAGTTCATCCACTCGGGGCATTGGGTAGCCGTCGAATTCTGAGACTTCGTTGAGGCGCCGAAAATCATTACAGAAGCGGAGGGTGCCATCCGGCTTCGGGACCAGGACAATTGAGCTGGACCACGGGCTGCGTGATGGTTCAATCACCCCTAACTTAAGCATCTGTTGAACTTCCTCCTCAATAGCCTGCCGACGAGCCTCTGGGATGCGGTAGGGCCGTTGCTTAACGATGACCCCTGGCGGCGTTTTGATGTCGTGCTGAAGTACCTGGGTCTTCCCGGGGACAGCGGAGAACACATCCGAGAACTGACCGATCAGGTGTTGCAGCTCAGCCTTCTGCGCCGCCGACAGATCGGGGTTGGTATCCACCAAGACGGGCTCGCTGATGGTCAGGGCGACGGTTTGCTCCTGGGTCCCTACCCACTTCTTCAACAGGTTGACATGATACAATTGCTGCGGGCTCCGTCTTCCGGGTTGCCGCACACGGTAGGTCACCGGTCCCACTTTTTCCACCACCGTGTACGGCCCGCGCCAGGTGGCCAAGAACTTACAGGCGGAGGTGGGTACCAAGACCATAACTTGATCGCCCGTCTGGAACTCCCGGGGCTGAGCTGCACGGTTATAGTGGCGTTGTTGGGCCTGCTGGGCTTTGGCCAGGTGTTCCCGGACTAATGGCATGACACGGTCGATCCGTTGCCTCATCTCGGAGACATGCTCGACGAGGGACCGGTGTGGGGTGGGCTGTTGTTGCTCCCAGGCTTCCTTTGCAACGTCGAGCAGTCCCCGAGGCTGTCGTCCGAAGAGGAGCTCGAACGGTGTAAAGCCAGTTGAGGCCTGCGGAACCTCCCGTATACCGAAGAGGACATAGGGGAGCATCTGGTCCCAGTCCCGCCGGTCTTCTGCTGCCACCCTCCGCAGCATTTGTTTGAGGGTCTGGTTGAACCTCTCCACGAGCCCGTCTGTCTGGGGATGGTATACGGTGGTCCGCAGGTGCTTTACCCGGAGCAGCCGGCAGAGGTCAGCCATTAGCCGGGACATAAACGGTGTTCCCTGATCGGTCAAGATCTCCGTCGGAATGCCGACCCGGCTGAACAGCAGGAAGAGCTCGTGGGCGATGGACTTGGCCGTGGCTTTTCTGAGTGGGATTGCTTCGGGGTACCGGGTGGCGTAATCAACAACGACCAGGATGTGTTCATGTCCCCAGGCTGATTTTGGCAACGGCCCCACCAGATCCATCCCGATGCGCTCGAAGGGCACCTCGATGATTGGCAGTGGAATGAGTGGCGAGGGGGGAGGTGGCTTAGGTGACGTCTTCTGGCACGTGGGGCATGCTTGGCAGAAGCGCTTTACCTCGGCCTCCAGGCCGGGCCAATGAAATCGGTCCCGGATGCGCTGGGTGGTGTTCATCGCACCGAGGTGTCCTGCCAACGGGTGAGCGTGCGCCAAGTGCAGGACCGTCTCCGTCTTCGTGCGAGGAACCACCAGCAGTTTCTTTACCTCCCCCCTTCGCTGGGCGACACAATAGAGCAGGCCGTTCTCTACGACAAAGTGGGGAAGAGGATGGGGCTTTGGCCGGGCGTCTTTCCCCTCTAAGACACACACTTGAGCCCAACAGTGTTTCAACCGGTCGTCTTCACGCTGAGCCCGGCCGAATGAGCCCCCTCCCGCCACCTGCTGATACACATCATAAAAGAGGTTAGGATTTTGAGAGGGGGACTCACCTTCTCTCCCACTGTCGGAGGCCAAGAGAACGGGGCGGCGGTTGGGCCTCTTCGCTGGCTGCCACTTGGGCTGGCAGGCTGTGTGACGGTGCTTAACAGGGCATCAAAGCCCGGCCAGTCTCGTCCCAGGAGTACGTTCACGGGTAGGCCCTTCACGAGACCTACTTCGATGGGCCAGGTACCGGAGGACGCGGAGATGGAGACGCGCCGTACGGGGACTTCCCGCGTGTTTCCGTGGGCGCAGGTAACGGGGATTACCCCTTTGGACTCGTGGCGGGGAGGGAGGATCCCCGCCCTGACGAGACTGACGGCGCTGCCCGTATCGAGCACCGCTTTAAAGGGCCGGCCGTTGATCTTGATCTCCGCGGTTGGGGCTTCCTTGGGCGGGTCTTGATGCAACACACAGCCTGCCAACCAAGGCCGAGCTTTAGGCGACGAGGGTGCTGTGGGCATAGACTCATCCAGGGGTTCGGGGGCCGCCGTCCTGTCTATTGGCCGCGAGATGCCCTCCGGCGCGCGTTGCTCTGGAGCCACCCTCCGGGGAAAAGGCGGTACTCGCTCCCCCGCGTCGCGTCGTTGGGCCGCCTCGGCCAGCTCGATCGCCTCCACTACTTCGAGGACGGTGGTGGGGTTCCTCATACCGACGGCCTGTCGATATGCGCGGGGCAGGGCGCGAAGGAGGCGATCGATGATGACGCGTTCCGTTACCAGAGCTGCCGTGGGAGAGCCCACCATCAACCAATGCTGAGCGAGCCTGGTAAGTTCAGCGGCTTGGGTACGCGCGGGCCGCCGGGGCTGGTACGTCCAATCATTAAATTGTTGGGCCGCGCACACGGGAGATCGCCCCACACGAGCCAGGATCTCCCTCTTCACATCAGCGTAGTTCTCTGCAGCGGACGTGGGCAAGCTGAAGAAGGCCCGTTGGGGCTCGCCGGTGAGGAGTGGGGCTAGTGCGCGTGCCCAATCTTCGGGATCCCAGCCCTCGGCGGTGGCGGTGTTTTCGAACATTTGCAGATATGACTCAACATCGTCATGCGCCGTCATCTTGGGCAGCAGCTGCGCGGCTTGCACCCGGGGATCCGGTAACGGAACGCGCTGGCGGGCGGCCGTGCGAAGCGCGGCAATTTCCTGGTCAGCCTTGCCCTGTTGGGCAGCCAGGTGTTCAACTATCTGTTGTTGGCGCAGGCTGACCTCTGTAAGCTGGCGAAGTAGCTCTTCCATCGCTGGGGGGGAGGAGTACGCGCCTTTCTGGGGAAAAACTGGAGAGAAAAAAAGGAGATGGTGAGAATCGGTGGAGATCGCTTGTTGGTGAAAACTTCCTTAATCTGCCCGCATTCTCTACCACTGTGGCAGGTGGGAAGAATCACACAACAAGGAGAGCTCAAAATAAATACCCCGGAGGGTGGATTTATTTAACAAGGTGAGGGTGTTGGTTGAAAAGGTGTGGCTGAGGTGCGGCGGTGCTCTTCGTGGTGTGATTTCTTCCCTAGTGCGGTGCGTCGGTGCGGTGCTCGGGGCAGGGCAGGATCGGTCACTCGCTGGGCTCTGAAATCAAGAAGAGTAGCGTGCATTAGTTTCAGCTTCTTCGGAGATGTCTCTCCCTGTTGTGCAGCCTCGCACGGCTTATCTGGCCGCGGGCAAACGAGCCCCAGGTGTGGCCGATCCGCCGTGATGAGGAGGTGCAGGTGTTTCCTCTTCGTCTCCAGGGCAACGCTGATGAGCAATCGGGACGCTCGTCACACATAGGTATAGGTAGATGCCATATTTGACTGCTCCAGACACGTAGTCGTGTCCGCCATCTTGGGCATCTAACTCTACATGTCTATGGTTTTTAGCATGATGTCCTAGGATAATCATTAAGCTTGGCTAGTGATAAACAGCTTAAACACACTATTGCCTGGTTTCACAGACAGAGTTTAGACTAAGCCAGGATCAGTGTTGGGTGCAACGCGTTACTAAGTAATTAAATTACTTATCCACGGAAAAAGTAAAATAAGGGATTACTGTTCATTTTTAGGTCATTTAATTTCAGTAAAATGGAGGTGGTACACACAGTAAATAATTTCAACAGTTCTAAAATCAATATTGAATTTGAAATGTAAATATACCGTCTAAAGATCAAATTGAATGCAGCGGCTTTAACCCTCCGCGCGCTGGCTCGTTCACTTTCAGATTGTCCTGATTCACAGAGGAACCTTAAATACTCAGATACATATAAGACTAAAATCTATAGACTCTAAAAAGCTTGAATTTTACTTTTAAATGAACGAATTCAAATCGAAAACGAATATTCCTGATTACGTAATCTGTATGAAAGCGAGGTACAGTCTTTCCCGAATCTGAGCTCATAATATGCAGTCACCTGCGAGCAAACGCTCACACCTAGATACAAAAAATAAAATCAAGATTCATCTCATTGTTATCATTTTTGAAAGAAGACCTACTATGAGGAATTTACCTCACAAGAACAGCGAAATCTGACATTGCTTTATTCAGCAGAGAAGATCATTTCTGTCATTTATTCTTACCTACATTGGTTAACGTGTTATTTTTACATAAACTTTATGGATTTGGCGTTTCCTGAACATCTTGCCAAACTGAAATGTATTGTTTAACTTTTAAGCTTTTTGTTAGTCAGATATTTTTCAGAGTATTTATATTTGTTAACCAAAGAAGGTTAAAAAAAGTTGAAGTATTACAGTTGTTTTAAAGCTAAAAGGCTAAAACTATTCTATGTTTGACTCAAATCGAAAGACTAAAGAGTTGAATTTATATTAAGGTTTATAGGGATTTTAAGATAGCCTAATTAGCAATTTGAATAATTAAGTTACTTATTGAGTAACTAAGAGTAATTAGTAAAGTAATTTAAATACAATATTGATGAAGTAATTACTTTTTGAAAGTAACTTACCCAACACTGGCCAGGGTTATGCCATAGCTCAGTTTAGCTCAAGGACATTTAAGTAATGTTTTTAGAAACATGCCTTAGAAAAAACATTACTAGTGTGCATCTTGAGACAAAACAAAGGCGCTGATGTATTTTAAGATCAGTCTGTGCAAGTTTCTTTCAGATGAAACGGCTCAGACTTCAATTTTAATCTGGGACTAGTCTTAAGCCTTGAAACTGAAACTGGAGGTATAAGTCTTACTGTACAAAAGTGTTGACTCCCTCAATGAAAGTATATGGGACTTTTCATAGTTTCGATCATCTGTTTCAATCATCCGTAAGTACGATCAGTTAGGGGGAAAAAAATCCAACCCGAGTTTTGTGGTTGTAGCTTGAAAGCTCTAGGAGGAGATACATTTTAAAATCTAGTCTCGGATAAAAAAGCAGCGTCTTAACAAGCAGATCAATAATTTGGCCTTTTCTTCCACAGAATAAAACTCACCATTCTATTAGGTAACGGAAGTGAACATTTGAGAAATTCATGAATAGTTTTGATGAGCTCAAGGGCACATGCAACACAACCCCACAGGCCCACGTGAATATGCCATCCACATGTTCTTCACCTCTCTCCTGGTCTCAATGTGTAATTAAAAGTCAAACCGCTTTCCATTCCTGCTATAGCTGTGAATAATACCTATAAACATAGTGAGAGTGACCAAATCAAATGTCATTATTGACACAAAGTTATCAAATAACCAAGTCAAGTAAATGTTTTTATTGACTTTAGGTTATGTAACGTGTGGTGAAGAAATCCTCTGCTTTTCCTGTGTGGGTTTAGTTGTATGATTCGGATTTGTGGTGGGTTTTGGAGACAGGAACCAATCAGACAGCAGTCTCCTCGGTGTATGAACCAAATAAAAGTAGGGAGTCGTAATCTGGTGTTGAAGAGTCAGATTTTGGACAAGCATTTGTTGTTCTGCAGAGACCTACAGAGTACTTGGACGTGACTAACTTCATAGAGGGTGAGGTTTGAGACAATGGATCATTTGGAATGCTTTATATATAATATATTATAATCATTTTTTTTAAGAAAAACAAAACATCAGCAGATATTTTTGAGAAACCAGCTTAATGATCTTAAGTGTGCCGATGCCAGGTCAATATATTTCTTTACATCTGACTTACAGTCCTAATTAGCCAAGCTTCAATAACATCTCCATGGTGGCACACAGGGATCTTGTACAGTATTGGAATTAGGACAGTGAGAACAGGTTAATAATGAATAAAAACTTATATATTTGAATATATGTTTTATTCTGTTTTTTTCAGGTGTGCAGTAGTACTGGTTGATTTCAGTAATAATGGCAGTCTGGTCTCTTTGTCTATCTTTCTTTCTGCTCTTTGCTCTGGATGCTTCAGGTAATTGTTGTGAAGTGTATATTGCCCTGTTTTCTGTTTATGCAGTTTAGCTCAAATCTCACTGACTGTCAGATTGGGTTTAGACATAAAATTGTAATCTGATCATTTCAATTATATATATGTATATATGTATGTGTGTGTGTATATATATAATGTTTTTCTTTTATTATTTCAGGGGCAACACCTCTTAATGACACAAGCAATGGTGAGACATTGATGCTGTCTTTTAGTGCGTTACATTTGTTCTGTCTAGTCGTAGTGACAAAAGCGGGGTCGTCGCTGGTGGGGTGAAAGGTGATGACGATTATAGGGGCCCATGGCTGTGGACAGCGCGCAAACACCGAACAAAACTCCTCCCCAGTTTAAACGTAGAAACACAAAAAGAGGCGAAAAGCTTAATTCGGCACCCGGGACAATAAAGCCGCCCCTACCCTAACCCTACCCCATACTCTTATTTTCAACTTTTTGATTATTTTCATCATTTTTATTTAAAATAAATGCCTTTCTGATGCAATATGAGATTTGAAAAGGGAGAAAAAAACGTTTGGTAAAAGGCGGACTCGAACTCGGGTCGATTGCCTCAAAAAGCATGCGTTTTAACATCTACGCCACTGGAACTAATATCGAATTAGTGTCTTTTATTAGTGTTAACTAACTCAATCACACGTTAGTGGGCAGAGTTAGTGTAAAAGCCTTTGCCAACAAGATGGGCTATTTGCACTTACTCCGAAAATATTATGTTGAACCCGTCTTGGCGAGTACCCTTGAAAAAACTGTCGGTTATGTCTTAAGTGAACGTAAACGGTTGAGAAAGAAGCGGATGCGTTGTTTCTTAAAGTGACTGCGCCTAATTTGCTAGCTGCTGGCGATGTCCTTATATAAATTCATGAAATCCAATGAGAGAAAATGATTGCCTGCTCTTTACTGTATTACTTTTAACAAGAATTAATCTATTTTTGATTTATACAGTGAGGACTATGCAATGCTATTTTTTCAGTCTCTGTACCTGGACACCTACAAACTTGAAAAAAATCTTAAACTTTGTTGAATTTGTATCTTTGTTCTATTTATTCATTTGTGCTTTTTCACACAGGGACCATTTACCTGGACACAACGATAGACGAAAAGTGTGCACGTACGTACAATATCAATCTGATATCAGTTTAATGAAAATACAAAAGGTTTGAAGCAGCAATAATACTAACAAAACTTTATTACAGCAAACTGTGACTGCCAGTGGTCTGCATATGAATGTAGATGCTTCCGCTTTTTTAGCTGCCGGACTTCCTGGATTGATGCAGAGGTATGGGATGCCATCTAATCATATGGATTCCTTCACTTTAAGACTTGAAATGGTCAATTAGTTAAAAATAGTTTTTATGTCCTACTCTCTTTAGAAACAGTGTTTGGACTACAACGGGCACCTCGCCTCTGTACACACTAAAGCGGAATACACCTTCATACAGAACCTGATTGAATCTCAAACTCAAACTTCAGCTGAGGCCTGGATAGGAGGCTACGGCTCCGTTTCAGTATGTTTGTTTAAATTCATTATTATTAGTATTATTATAAAAATTATAATGTCTTTGTCAATGGTTTTTTTCTTCTTCTTTTGTATATTGTACTTGTGTTTTTGAGTGACGTCATAGTATTAAAGAAAGATTAGGATACAGCCAATACGTTTGTCTTGTTAGTTCTACTGGGCAGTTTCTATAGAGAAACACAAACATGTTTTAGATGACTAAACATTACATTTTCATTTACATTAAAGGTGCCATAGAATGAAAAACTGTCTTTACCCTGGCATATTTAAATAATAACAGTTCTGTACATGGAAATGACATACAGTGAGCCTCAAACACCATAGTTTTCTCCTTCATATGTAAATCTCGTGATTAAAAAAGACCACTGAAAAACAGGCGAATCAGAACATAACACCGACTGTGACGCAACAGTCAGGATCACTACGCCCCCAACATTTGCATAAACCCGTCCTTGTTCTAAGCCGGCCGAACCATCAGAAGCTCTGCAGGTATTGTAAATAAACAAGCGCGGACAACAGCGAAAATAACACAATAAATGTTATGTTCCAGGCCGTGCAGGGGGTGTGAAGTGCAGGGATGGGTTGGTGTCTGTATTCAGAAAGGCACAGAAAGCAAATAACGCGAGCCACTAAAGGGACATGGTTAGCTCCTTGCTAGCGGTAGCCTGTGACAGTACATAAGATTTCACTCTCAGTAAGGAGAGATGAGGATGATGGCGAATGACTTACAGATCCTGAGCACCACTGACAAGCATCTGATCTTGTGAAATGTGTGGTAAGTGCTGTTGCTCCATAATGTAAACATAGTTTGTGTGATCGCGTCTCTTGAAAGTGAACTATAACGCGATCGATGGATCGTTCAAAAGCAGTTTCAATGCCTCGCATATTAATAACGGCTCCCTGATGCCCGCGTTTTATATACAGTATAATTACCCGACGATATAACTGCGAGAGAAAGTATTTAAATATATATTTTCCTCCCTGTGCTTCCTTCTTGCTGATGAGCCGTACTGTGAAACAGCCAATCAGAGCAGAGCTCATTATTATTCATGACCCTGCCAAATAAGCCAATAACAGACCGTTTCATTCTAGGGAGAAATCCTAGGGTTGTAAATGGACATGTAAAATCATTTCTGGAGATTTTTTGCCCTTACCTAAGCCACATACCTTCTGTGTAGATATCAGAGAACAATTTAAAATACTGTATCAATGCATTCTATGGCACCTTTAAGTCATTTAGCAGATGCTTTTAGCCAAAGCGACTGGAAGGACAATGAGGACAATGGAAGCAATCAAAATCTACGAAAGAGCAATGTTATGCAAGCGCTATCACAAGTCTGAGTTAGCCTAATGCAGCACACGAAGCAAGGTCTTTTTTAAATTATATAATGAATAAAAAGAAAACAAACACAAAAATAATAGAGAAGCTAGTGTTAGGTAGTAAATGAATAGAGTGAAAGTCTAAAAGAGGCAAGTATATTTTTTAAAGAATAGAATTAGAATAGAGAGTGCTAGAGTTAGAGGGTCAAATAAAAATGGAAGTGATGTGTTTTTAGCCGATTCTTGGATGCTAAAGATGGCTAAAGACTCGGCTGCTCAGGTCATTCCACCAGGAGGGAACAGTTAATTTAATAGTCAGTGAAAGTGGTTTTTTAGACAAATATCAATGCCTTGAATTTTCTGCCAGCAGCTATTGGTAGCCAGTGCAAAATGGTTAAACAGAGGTGTGACGTGCGTACTTTTCGGCTCATTAAAAAATACATCTTGCTGCCACGTTCTGGATTAATTGTAGAGGTTTGATGGAGTTGGCTGGAAGACCTGCCAAGAGAGCATTGCAATTGTCCAGTCTGGACAGAATAAGAGCCTGAACAAGGAGTTGTGTTGAAAGGTTCCGAAAGAAAGGCCCTGATCTTCCTGATGTTGAATAAAGCAAATCTGCAGAACAGGGCAGTTTTAGCAATGTGGTCTGAGAAAGTCATCAATCACAACTCCAAGGTTTCTGGCTGTTTTTGAAGGAGTTATGGTCGATGTGCCTAACTGGATAGGTTTGATGGAACAAGCAGTTCTGTCTTGGGAAAGTTGAGTTGAAGGTGATGGTCCTTCATCCAGCAAGAAATGTCTGTTAGACATGCTGAGATGCAAACAGCTATCGACGGATCATCAGCTTGGAATGAGAGGTAGAGTTGAGTGTCGTCAGCATAGCAGTGATACGATAAGCCTTGTTTCTGAATGACAGAACCTAGTGATGCCATGTAGACAGTGAAGAGTAGTGGTCCAAGAACTGAGCCCTGAGGCACCCCAGTAGTTAGATGTTGCGACTTGGACACCTCACCTCTCTAAGAACAAACCAGTGGAGTGCGGTTCCTGAGATGTCCTTTGCCAACAGGGTTGACAGGAGGATCTGGTGGTTAATCGTGTCAAAAGCAGCGGATAGATCCAGCAAGATAAGTGTTGAAGATTTGATATCCGCTCTTGCCAGTCTGGTTGCTGTCGAGGAGGTTGTTCTGTGTGAGAAAGGCAGAGACTTGGTTGAACAACGCTCGTTCGAGTGTTTTTGCAATGAAAGGAAGAGGGGAAACCGGTCTGTAGTTCTCTAAAAAAGATGGGTTAAGGGTGGGTTTCTTAATTAGCCTGTCTAAATGCTGATGGAAAAACACCAGTGTGAAGAGATGTGTTAATGATGCGAGTGAGTGCAGGTACAACTGCAGGAGAAATAGCTTCAAGGAGATGAGAATAGGAAACGGGAAATGGAATAGGATCAAGCAGACAAGTAGCAGGATGATTAGAAAGGATGAGTTTGGAGACTTCTGCCTCAGAGAGTGAAGAGAAGGATGTGAACGAGTGCATGTTTGCTGGTAAGATGTGCTTGACAGATTGTGGTGTGGAAAACTGCCACGTTCTTCATTAATAAAATTGAAACTATCAATGCACAAAGTCGCCAGCTGTTAAGAGTTGATGAAGGAAGGGAGGAAGATGACAAAGGAGGGAGGAAAATTAAAACATTAATGCCATCTTATGTACCTGTGAACCAAGTGGTTAGTGCGAGCGTGATTTTTATACTTAAAAACTAAAAAATATATTTATTAAACAATGCCATGAATGTGTGTGATGGAAACTGAGTGTCCTTTTTGGTGTTCTGTTCACAGGAGAGATCATGGCTCTGGAATGATGGGTCCAAAATGAACCTAGAGATATGGTCTCCTGGAAAACCCGATCATACGGATCGGCAAAAGAACTGTATTGGGATGAACTATGACTGTGAGTATTTTTAATGTTCATGAAATATCATGACCATTTTTGTCAGTGTTTTATACAGTCTGGTAGAACAGTAGTAACCTCAATTCAAATAACCAGCCGAATGTAGAATAATAATTATATATATATAAATATATATATTTATATTTTTATTGTATTTTTCCTTCCTGCTATAGGCTTCAAAGACTGGAATGTTCAGGTCTGTAATCTGAAAATAGGCCCGGAAAACTGGAATAACTACATCTGTGATCGGAAAATGGGTTTTGTGTGTAGCCGGATGAAAAAGCTTAATGGAGAATGTTGAATGTCGTATTGTCTTGCATTAAAGGAATAGTTGACCCAAAAATGACAAATATTTACAACAATGCTTACCCTCAGTCGATCCAAGACAAAGAGGAGTTCTTCCTCAGAACAGATTTGAAGAAATATAACTTTACATCATTTGCTTATCAATGGATCCTCTGCAGTGAATGGGTGCCATCAGAATGAGAACTTAAACAGCTGATCATGAAAACATCACAATAATCCACACGACTCCAGTCCATCGATTAATGTCTTGTGAAGTGAAGGGCTTGTAATCAAATTTTCTTTTTCATTTTTTGGTCAACTGCTCCTTTAACTAACTCTCTCTGTTTTCTTTACTAATATTTGCAAGCAGAACTCACATATATGTGCATTGTCTGAATGAAATTCCTAAAGGTTTTGGTAAACTTTGGATCTGATTTAATAAAATTCTGCATCAGAGCTGCTTTGTTTTTATCATGCCTATGTGTTGGTATAGGAAATTAACAGAAACATTTGCTAATCAAGTTGTTATAGAACAAACTGTAAAGTAATTCAATGAGAAGTGTTTTGTCAAAGAAAGAGAATAGTTGAAGATGATTTTTGTCAAAATGTCTATTTAATGAAATTACAAAGCTTATATAAAGCAGCAGTAATACAAACACCAAATTCTTTATAGAGTAACTTGTGACAGTGATTAGCCCACCTGAAGGAGATGCTTCCATTTTTTTAACACCCCAAAACTGGACCGGTATGAGATGGCGGCTTCGAATGTGGATTCCTTCATCTGACGATGACGAACCTCTCGAGCGTATGAGCTGCAGTTAACTGTAGTCCTTATGTCCTCTTGGAAAATGTCTTTGGAAAATAGTCCTTTAATAGTACTCCTACTAATTTGAAAATAGTCAATTTAAAAAACATAAATTTAAACTCAAATGGATACCTGGACAATTTTCAATCTGGTTTCAGAGCGCATCACAGCACAGAGACCGTGCTTTTTAAGATAATAAATGATATTCGCTTGAATTCTGATTCTGGAAAAATATCAATAATAATAGTGCTGTACTACTAGATCTTAGTGCTGCGTTTGACACTGTCGATCATAACATACTTCTAGAGAGACTGGAAAACTGGGTCGGGCTTTCTGGGATGGCACTCAAATGGTTCAGGTCATACTTAGAAGGGAGAGGTTATTATGTGAGTATAGGAGAGCATAAGTCTGAGTGGACGGCCATGACATGCAGAGTCCCACAAGGCTCAATTCTTGCACCGCTCTTGTTTAGCCTGTATATGCTCCCACTAAGTCAAATAATGCGAAAGAACCAAACTGCCTTTCACAGCTATGCTGACGATACCCAGATTTAATTAACCTTATCTCCAAATGACTACAGCCCCATTGACTCCCTCTGCCAGTGCATTGATGACATTAACAGTTGGATGTGCCAGAACTTTCTTCTGTTAAACAAGGAGAAAACTGAAGTCATTGCATTTGGAAACAGATAAAGTTCTCAATGTGAATGCATACCTTGACTCTAGGGGTCAATCAACTAAAAATCAAGTCAAAAATCTTGGGGTGATTCAGCATACTATCATCTCAAAAACATTGCAAGAATTAGATTTTTTTTTTTTCCAGTCAAGACTTGGAGAAACTTGTTCATGCCTTTATCACCAGCAGGGTGGATTACTGTAATGGTCTCCTCACCGGCCTTCCCAAGAAGACCATTAGACAGCTGCAGCTCATCCAGAATGCTGCTGCCAGGATTCTGACTAGAACCAGAAAATCTGAGCATATCACACCAGTCCTCAGGTCCTTACACTGGCTTCCAGTTACATTTAGGATTGATTTTAAAGTACTTTTACTCGTTTATAAATCACTCAATGGCCTAGGACCTAAATACACTGCAGATATGCTCACTGAATATAAACCTGACAGACCACTCAGATCATTAGGATCGAGTCAGTTAGAAATACCAAGGGTTTACACAAAACAAGGGGAGTCCGCTTTTAGCTATTATGCCGCCCGCAGTTGGAAGAGATCAGATGTGCGAAGAAGAAGAGATCAACATTAGCCACATTTAAATCCAGACTCAAAATTCATCTGTTTAGCTGTGCATTTGTTGAATGAGCACTGTGCTACGTCCAAACTGATTGCACTATGTATAATCATTTTCTTTTCTGAAATGTTTTAGATTCTTTTTAAATACATATTTATATCATTGTTGTAATTATTATTATTATTTTTCCTATTATGGAAAGCACTTTGAATTACCACCGTGTGTGAAATGTGCTATATAAATACTGTAAACTTGTCTTACCTTGGATGGATTATCTTGGCAAAGGAGATAATCTCACTAACACAGATTTAGACAGATTTGTGAACAATATTTGAGAGAAATATGCCTTTTGTGTACATAAAAAGTGTCTTAGATCTTTGAGTTCAGCTCATGAAAAATGGGGGTAAAATCAAAAGTGTTGTGTTTATAATTTTGGTCAGTAAATGGGTTAGTAAGTCATTTATTGCTTTACTGAACTTAAAATATATTGTGGAAACTTAATTTCCTGTAAAGCTGCTTTGCAACGATTTTATTGTAAAAAGCGCTATACAAATAAACTTGAATTGAATTTAAATCCAGACTCAAAACTCATCTGTTTAGCTGTGCATTTATTGAATGAGCACTGTGCTACCTCCGAACTGACTGCACTGTATTTTATGTATAATCATTTTCTATTCTTAACCCTTTAAAAGTAAATTTAAAATAAATTATATCATTTTACTTTTTTTCCCCTTATTTTTATTGTTGTGATTATTTTTTTTCATGAATATTTTACTTCCCTTTATGGAAAGCACTTTGAATTACAACAGTGTGTAAAATGTGTTATATAAATAAACTTCCCTTGCCTTGATTTGATTTAGCGCCTCCTGAATGTACTCCTTCATCGCCTTGTGAGCCGGGATGGACAGAGTGTATATCCTTCCCTTGGGGAGTTTGGCCCCAGGCAGCAGGTCAATGGCACAGTCCCATGGCTGATGTGGTGGAAGACGGGTGGCTAGCTGCTTACTAAATACATCCTGGAACGCCTGGTAGTCAGATGGGATACGATGTTCCTCCTGCGATTCAGGGCTCTCCACAAGGGTGGAACACACTTAGAACTGGGGTGTCTTCCTGACTGGCTTGGATATCGTGGAGAGACTATTGTGAAAGCAAGCCTCGCAGGGATCCCATCTGAATAGTTAACTGAGAGGAGAGTTAACAAGGAGATTTCAGGTTCAACTTGAATAGCACTCACCGTTGGGTGTGGGGGGGCGGACGGGACAGGTCCTGATGTAATGGTGGGAAGCTGCACAGTACAGACATTGTCCGGCAGCAAGACAGCGAGCACGCTCCATGCGTGATAATCGTGGGGAGTCTACCTGCATGGGTTCTGGTACTGGAGAACTATAGGCGGGTGTGGCAAGCTGTTGTGGGGCTTCCTCTGAGTGGCAGGTGGCGAGGCCCGCTGCATTAAGCTTTCCAGTCCAATGCTATTGTCATAAATAGCCATCTGCATTCGGATGCTGGGATTCAGCCCTTGACAGTACACACACATCAGAGCAGCCTCATTCCATCCACTGCTCGCATCCAGCGTGCGAAACTGTAGTGTGTAATCACTCGTAGAAGAATTACCTTGGCGCAGCCGCAGGAGTTGGTCTCGAACTGACAGCGTTCCAGTGGCAGAACCGAATACCTCCTTAAAGTGATTGGAAAAAGCTTTGTGGTAGTTAATTATGGTGCTTTGAGCATTCCTCATAGCGTGAGCCCAGAGCAAGGCTCTGCCACTCAGTAGGAAAATAAGAAAGGCTACCTTCGAGCATTTGTTAGTAAACTTCTGCGGCTGCATTTCTATGAACAGGGAGATTTGGACAAGGAAGCGACCACACTCAGCTGCATCGCCGAATAGGAAGCAGGAATGGGATTGAACCAGAGTGAGAGTGGTTCTGAGGGTGTTGACCAACTCCTCGAGCATGTCTGCTGGAGTGGGAAGCCAGGGATCCATGGTATGTATCCGGGTCTGGTCTTCTGTCACGACACAAGCAAGGGACACAGAGGTAAGTGGTTAAACACAGAGCTTTGTTGACTGATGAGCGAGGGCAAATCTGGTGCAGACGAGAGGTGAGTACGAGACAGAGTATAAATGTCCGAATGGCTTAGCTTGCAGTAAAGGATCTTTGCTTTGTAGTAGAAGGATCGTGGATGAGCCGGAGCGGAGGAGAACTGGATTGGTGGAGAACTGGAGCGGTGGAGCACTGGAACATCTAGAGCAGGGGTGGGAAACGTTGATCCTGCAGAGTTTAGCTCCAACCCCAATCAAACACACCTGAACTAGCTAATCAAGGTTTTCAGGATGCAGTTCAGGATCAATGTTCCCCACCCCTGATCTAGAGTGAGTAAACACAGGTAAGTTCAGATAGCGAGAGTCTGGTTTGGTTCAGGTTGTGAACAGTAGACCGGATGAGGAGGGCGTGAGGAGAGTGTGTAAATAAAGGGGACATTGATTGGCAGCAGCAGGTCCGGGTGATTAATACTCAGGTGAACGTGGGTGCTGGTGACTGTTGTAGATAGTAGGAAATAAATCTTTTTCCTATTTAGCTACCAAAATAAATGTTGGTAACTGCAGTTTGACTAAAAGTTGACAAAAATGCAATGACTTTTCGTCGACTAAAACTATGAAAGACTCAAATGACTAAAACTAGACTAAAACTATCTCCTATTTAGCGCCCAAACTCTGGAACAATCTATCAAACACTGTTCGGAAGGCAGACACACTCTGACCCATCTCTTTAACTTGGCGTACGCATAACACAATAATACACTTCTAATATTCAAATCTGTTAAAGGATTGTTAGGCTGCATTAATTAGGTCAACCGGAACCGGGAACACTTCCCATAACACACAATGTACTTGTTACATCGTAAGAAGATTGGCATCTATGCTAATATTAGTCTGTTTCTTTCTTATTCCCGAGGTCACTGCAGTCACCAGATCAGATGGTGGATCAGCACCTAGAGATGACCTCTACAGCCCTGAACGTCAGCGGAGACCAGGACACCTAGATGAGCCCCAGAGACAGATCCCCAGTGAGGACCCCGTCACCTAGACAGCCATCGGGGAAAACCACTGGAACCAGTTGAGCCCTTACAATTTGACTTTGCTGCAGTTGGAATTGAACTGCTGGGTCGTTTGGCCAGAGGAGAATTGGCCCCCCGACTGAGCCTGGTTTCTCCCAAGGTTTTTTCTCCATTCTGTCACCGATGGAGTTTTGGTTCCTTGCCGCTGTCGCCTCTGGCTTGCTTAGTTGGGGACACTTCATTTCCAGCGATATCGTCGACCTGATTGCAAAGACACTATTTAAACTTATTGACACCAGTGTTAATTTTGACAGGCATTTTTGATTTAGTCTTAGTCTTTATCTTGAGACGAAAATGCTTAATAGTCTTAGTCACATTTTAGTCATTTGAGTCTATCATAGTTTTAGTCATTTGAGTCTTTCATAGTTTTAGTCGACGAAAAGTCATTGCATTTTTGTCAACTTTTAGTCAAACTGCAGTTACCAACATTTATTTTGGTAGCTATTTTATATGTAGTATTTAAACAAAAACAGTCATCAATACTTCTCTCTTTAGACCAAATCAATTAAGCTTAGTTATGAGAAATTTGAATCAAGGATTGAATTTGGAAAAACTGGAATAAATTTTCATTTTTTGGTAGAAATATAAATTAAACTCATTTTTCAGATACAGTAGGTTTACTTAACAAGTATACATTTATTTAACATCTTTTGTTGGTTAACATTAATGACAGATAATTAGGAATGCTGTCCATTTAAGACGGAAGGTATGTATGTAATATCCTACTGACACACATTCAGTTTTCACCTGTTTAAGCTCACTTAAACCATAACGGACTGTATTTCCGTGAGATGCTCTACATGAGAGACATGTGGACTGCTGTGTGTGTATTTGAGCACTGAGAACTGATTGCGCGCTGTATGAGAACTGAAGAAGTGGAGCGCGCGCGAGAGAGAGCACTTCTATCGCACCTTCACTGACTTTAAGTTAATCGACAATGAATTGTGACTCCCGGTAAAAACGGGACGTCTGGTCACCCACTCCCTAACCCTTCGGTTGCTGAGGCCATTGTTTCAGATCGCTATAGTTCGCGTTTTGGTAGCCTATCCGTCCTCTGCGGCTGCCATACTGAGACTAGATATGCAAACGCCCCTTATCCAATGACAGAGACGCACATTTTGAAAGACAAGTCAGTTAACTTAGCCTATAGGATGTATTTTGAATGTCCGGTAGTCCTCAAATAACATTTTAGTCCCGTCTCGTCTTGTTAACGAAGACGCGCATAAATTTCGTCAGTTTTTATCATCAGATATTAGTTTTAGCTCGTCAACGTCTCGTCTTAGTCACAGAAAGAAGGTTCGTTGACGAATATTTTTCGTCGTCGTCTTAGTCAATGAAATTAACACTGATTGACACACTATTTTCCTTTTTTGATATTGTGCAGTTGCTTTGACACAATTTACATTGTAAAAAGCACTATATAAATAAAAGTGACTTGACTTAAACACACACAAAATATGCTAATATATATAATACAATATAATTATTAGAGTTGAGCCAGATACTCGGCTGAAACGAGTATCCGGTACGGATAAAGCACTTTTGCCGAGTACGAGTATCATACGAGTAATACGAGTCAATATCTGTGCTCGGATTGAATAAAAATGATCATTGGGTAGCTGACTGTGTCTGCGTTCTGTGATAGGCTAGTCCCAGCGCCCCTCCCCTACACACATACAGATTTATTGTGTTGCTGTGTCCCGCTCTGCTCACTCACACACTGAACACTGAGAAGAGAACAGCGCGCTCTCTCTCTCTCTCTCTCTCCCTCAGTCACTCAGGTTCGCGGGTTTTTTCCGTTAAAGTTTAGGGTTTCTTCAGCTTCAGGTTTGTTTTTTACTTTGGTTTGTAGTACTTACTTATTTAACCAGTAGAGTTTTGGTAAACGTGGGGTTTGTTCAGACGTGGTGCTTGGTAGAATGCGACTCGCGTCTCTGTCTGTCGGAGATTTTTTTTTTTTTTTTAACATACCGGTTAAAGCCCCGCCCATTTCAAGACAACCCGACCCACTTCCAGGTTAAATCCCGCCCACTTCCGAGTTAGGCCCCGCACAGTCCGAGTACAGCTACACATACAGATAATTCATATGGTTAACAGATACAGATAATGCTGTACTCGCTCATCCCTAATATTAAATATCTTTGTTGTTTCTTAATTAACTTGGAGGTAAATTAACGTAAAGTCATGATTAATTACAGAAAAGTTAATCATGACCAAGTAAAAAAAGGCAGGTAAAATCACATCACTGGCCACTGGTAGGTGTGGCAAAAAAAAAATTATATATATATATATAAAATCTTCTATTTTATTTTTTTACCACTCCCCTTACATTACTTACATTTATTATACAGGGATCTCGGAACTTCAATCCACTACTATATGCTGCAGAATACATGGGTCACAAGTTACACATCGACCAAAATGAGAAGATGGTAATGTTTGGAGTGACCCATGTCGCAGCTGTGGATGGATATTCCAGAAAGATCGTTGGACATTCCACTATGCCAGTGAAAAACAATCTGGCAATATATCAAAATGTGTACAGGTAACTTGACAGTTTGATCATGATGTTTTAGTAGTACTTCATTTGTGTAGTTCCAAATTAATTCCATACATCTATTTATTTTAATTCCATACAGCAATTTATTTTAGTTATTTTAATTTAGTTAACTGGGACATTGCACATTAATAAGATATTTCTGTAATGCCTGCCTTGGGATGACATGTTGCAGACAGTCCAGGGCTAACTTAATATTTTCGTGATATCGGCAAAGACACACATTTCTTGGAGTGTCTGAAGACCGGAGCACATGAGATGGTCGAAGCTCAGCAAATTTAGATTTTCCAATAGGCCCTTTTCACATGACGTCACACAACTTCCGTTCTGACGCGAAGCAGGGTAATCTTACTTCCGCCAGCATAGGAAAGCGCTATCCCTACCAGCATAGAGTTCACCCAGACGCTTGTACATCTGCCAAAAGTATGGTTAGAGGACGACTGCCGCGGTCTACTGTCGTCCTTATTCAAGGCGAGGCGCTTGACATCTCAAACGAATTTACCGAATACCAGTCGGCGAGATTTGCTGTTTGAAGTCGATGGAGTTGGATACGCAGCACTGAAGTCATACTTTCTGATTCCCGCCACTCTGGCACAATGTTTACTGTCTTTATTGCAGTTAGATGCTTAGATATATTTGTCAAATAAACAAGTTCTGTAGCACTACACGGCGGTCCTTTTTGCATTGTTTCAACATTAAGCATTTTATTCTTGAACTGGATAATGGGCTTCTTTTCAGACCACTTGCATTTATGGATGTGAAATTTGCCATGTAGGAAAAAGATTTAATATAACAATATGATTTGTGTCCATGTCATTTTCCCATAGTAAATAAAAACATAATCACGCTGTTTGTCTTTTTACTGCGGAACTATACGGGGAATTTAATTTACACAGTGTACTCACAAATAAACTATCCAAGGAATTACATAAACCGAACTAACAAGTGAAAAGATATCAAGTATATATTTTGTGAATACATGTCATACGAATGTGAAAGCAAGCAGTTGGGCAAGCAAGCCTCCCATCTAAGGCAGATGCAGAAAAACGTTCGCAAAAGAATCCGACTGTAAGTACATTAACATTATTAGTCTTAACTCTTAACCAACGCCTTTCATATTTCAAGTTTTTCCCCACATTCTCCCGAGACGTCTTCGGTGTAAAGGTATAGCGGAAGTACCGATACACTGCTTTGCGATAAAGCGGAAGTTAGCTGACGTCATTGTGAAAAGGGCCTATTATAGACTCTGGATGCTCATTTTTGAAGTAGCGGTAGGCCTCTAGAATGGACATTGTTAAATGCCGTTTCTGGATTTTCTTTTTCACTCCTCCCTCTCTGACTGTGACCACATCCCTCATTCCAAGGTGCTTGTCTTGAGATGTCATAAAATTCCCTGACATGATCATATGTAGTAGTGGTGGCGGTCACATGCTTCATTTTGTTTTTCTCTGGAAGAAGGCACAGTGATGTTGCAATCTTTTTTATAACTGTACATTTTTTTCGAGGGCTGCTAGGTAAAGCTCGGAGAGCTGGTTTTAGTGCCTTGCCTAGAGATTGTCTTGTTTTAAACGGTGAATTCTCTGGTGACTCCTGGAGTAAAGCAGGAACCTGTGACCTCTTCAGCAAACGCCTTTTCCTCGGTCTTTCTCTAGCAAGCTCCCTGACTCTCTCTGCCTCTTGTTTTGATTGGGTTTCTTTCTTTCTTTGTCTTTCTGCTTTTTTTCTTTTCTTCTCCTTTTCCTTGAAATTTTCAGTATTCCTCTTCCTTTCTCTGAATTCCCTTTGTCTTTCAGTATTAGTTTTTGCCATTGCGCTATAGGATGAGAGTTATATAGTATAATTACATTTTGTTGTTGTTTCTTTGTTGGTTATTATTGTATATCGTTTTATTGGTTGTTGTATTATATTAATTACTTTTATTAACATTGATATTGCGTAATAAAAAAATTGTTAAAACAGAACTGATTCCTTCATTATACACAGGCCACAGTGTGTTCAAGACATTTTATTTATTCTTGTAATCTATACACTTTTCTCAAAATTAAAATGTACATACATGTAAATATCAAATTACTTACCATTTACTTCAAATAAAGTAGATATTTATCCAGAAATAGAAGATCTTCATTCACCTCAGAAATAACTCCTCTTGGTCAACAGGGGGCGCGCGCGGGAAAGAAAATGAGGGAAAAGGGAAAACGCGTCATCACGAGAGGCGTGTCCTTTAAGGAACAGTAGGACGTAGGCGATCAGCGGAGTAAACACGTGCGCACTCTATTAGTCCCTCTCTATTAAATACTGTAATAATTATATTTATAATAAGTTAATTATGGCGATATGTAAATCTTAATGTTGTCTATATTAAAAATGTAATGATGTGTTCTCTTTATTAAACATTTATTTTTAATGTTACTAGAATTAATTGGTTTCTGAAATGTTCTGATATAGCCTAAAGTAACCGAGATACATTTAATGTGAGCCAGTGATTTTAATATCAACAGCATGGTGAACAAATATGAGCTGGTCAATTGCATGATTTAATATGAAGCGTCCGTAACGTTGTTAAGAGCAAGTAAGTGATATGAATTGTCCATCATAATTAGCATGGACATATTTTGACTTTGTATATGAAGATTTACATTATTTGTATTAATATTTATTATACAGTATAAACTTTATATTTAAATCGTTACGGACGTGACACAGCACTGAAGCGTCATGACTTCCTAAATATATCGCTTATAAATATACAAGGCTGTGCTGTCATAACAAAGTGAGAGTATTTATTTCTCATGCATGTCCCCATCTTTCAGCAAAATGCTTACTGTTAACATAAAGTATAAAAAAGGGAGTATTTGATCCCATGACAGCACATCAATACTATAAAATACAGACCTTAAAGGACAACTTTGAAAGGGTTTTGTTATTTTGGTAAAAAAAGACAATGGCGCCGCTGATGGCAGCTATTGTGCGTTGCTCCTCAGTGTTCGTATTGTTTTTGTTTGTTTTTCCTGCTTTTTGTTTTTCAAATAAGATCAGTTTTACCAGGGATGATCTGCTGAACATTCGGCAGAACACACCACAAAATCTTCTACCGGTTTTTGATTTTTCGGACGTTTTGCTGGACATTGTAGTTGGTGGAGCCGTTGCTCTGGTCAAACGCTACAGGAGGCGCAGACGGGGAAAGAGAGCCGGCGCGCTCGTGAAACTTCGTCAGCGCGGATTTAGAACGGCGTTACCTAGCATCCATTTGTCAAATCTCCGCTCTCTACCCAACAAAACGGACGAACTCCTTCTGCTCTAGGACTTTTCTAACTCTGCTGCTCTGTGTTTCACGGAAACCTGGTTGAATGGCGACATACCGGACAGCGCGATTCATTTCCATGTTTCACTCGCACCCAAAGCAGTTATTGTAAATGAAATGATCACAGATAATCATTTTGATGTACTCTGCCTGACTGAAACCTGGCTGAAACCAAATGAATATTTTGGTCTAAATGAGTCTACTCCACCAAGCTACTGTTATAAACATGAGCTCCGTCAGACTGGTCGTGGCGGCGGTGTGGCAACAATATATAGTGATATTCTCAATGTTACTCAGAAAACAGGATACAGGAGGTTTAACTCATTCGAAATACTTCTGCTTAATGTTACATTGTTAGATATGCAAAATAAATCCCTCCTATCTCTTGCTCTGGCTACTGTGTATAGGCAAGGCAAGTTTATTTATATAGCACATTTCATACACAGTGGTAATTCAAAGTGCTTTACATAAAAGAAAGTGAAATAGACATTAAAAATCAATAAAAACATGGAAATAAAAATAATAAAAACAAGGAAATTTAAGATGATATAGAAATTGATTTAAAATTAATTTAAAGAAAATGATTATACATAAAATTCATTGCAGTCAGTTCGGACATATAGCACAGTGCTCATTCAACAAATGCACAGTTAAAGAGATGAGTTTTGAGATTTAAATGTGGCTAATGTTTTAGCACATCTGATCTCTTCTGGAAGCTGGTTCCAACTGCGGGCCGCATAATAGCTAAAAGCAGACTCCCTTTGTTTTGTGTGAACCCTTGGTATTTCTAACTGACTCGATCCTAATGATCTGAGTGGTCTGTTCGGTTTATATTCAGTGAGCATATCAGCAATATATTTAGGTCCTGGGCCATTGAGTGACTTATAAATGAGTAAAAGTACTTTAAAATCAATCCTAAATGTAACTGGAAGCCAGTGTAAGGACCTGAGGACTGGTGTGATATGCTCAGATTTTCTGGTTCTAGTCAGAATCCTGGCAGCAGTGTTCTGGATGAGCTGCAGTTGTCTAATGGTCTTCTTGGGAAGGCCGGTGAGGAGACCATTACAGTAATCCACCCTGCTGGTGATAAAGGCATGAACAAGTTTCTCCAAGTCTTGACTGGAAACAAAACATCTAATTCTTGCAATGTTTTTGAGATGATAGTATGCTGATTTAGTTACTGCTTTGACATGACTACTGAAACTAAGGTCTGTCTCCAGAATCACCCCAAGATTTCTGACTTGATTTTTAGTTGTTTGACCCCTAGAGTCAAGGTATGCATTCACCTTGAGAACTTCATCTTTGTTTCCAAATGCAATGACTTCAGTTTTCTCCTTGTTTAACTGAAGAAAGTTCTGGCACATCCAACTGTTAATTTCATCAATGCATTGGCAGAGGGAGTCAATGGGGCTGCAGTCATTTGGAGATAAGGCTAGGTAAATCTGGGTATCATCAGCATAGCTGTGATAGGCAATTTGGTTCTTCCTCATTATCTGACTTAGTGGGAGCATATACAGGCTAAACAAGAGCGGTGCAAGAATTGAGCCTTGTGGGACTCCACATGTCATGGCCGTCCACTTAGACTTATGCTCTCCTATACTCACATAATAACCTCTCCCTTCTAAGTATGACCTGAACCATTTGAGTGCCATCCCAGAAAGCCCGACCCAGTTTTCCAGTCTCTCTAGAAGTATGTTATGGTCGACAGTGTCAAATGCAGCACTAAGATCTAGTAGTACCAGCACTGATATGTTGCCAGAATCAGAATTAAAGCGAATATCAATTATTATCTTAATGAGTGCTGTCTCTGTGCTGTGATGTGCTCGGAAACCAGATTGAAAATTGTCCAGATATCCATTTGACTTTAAGTAGTTGTTCAGCTGATTAAAAACTACCTTTTCAATAATCTTACCTGTGAAAGGAAGATTTGATATGGGTCTATAGTTGCTCAACATGGTGTTATCAAGATTGCGAAGTGAAGTGATCAGATGGTGCTACATCCTTAATTACAATGGATGAAATGTTTAGACCTCTACTGATGAGTAGATCTAGAGTGTGTCCACGATTGTGTGTGGGTCCGTGCACATGCTGACTCAGGTCAAAAGTGTTTAAAACAGTTATAATTTCTTTTCAAGTTCAAGTTCAAGTTGAGCTTTATTGTCATTCCGCTACATGTGGGGACATGCAGTGGAACGAAATGTCGTGTCTCGCAGGACCACGGTGCTACATAAATACAGACATACAACAATGAAGTAAGAAAAAAAACACTATAAACCTATACACTACTAACAGATTTAACTATAAGTATACTATATATAAGTATTTACCCTATACAAACTAAAAGAATAAAGGATAAAAAAAACAACTATACGAATGCTTCACATAAATATTATCCTATACAAACTAAAAACTAGAAGACGAAAAATACAAACTGTACATGTGCAAAGAGAGACATTTGAGTCAGCAGCTGGTTGGGGAACAGTGCAGGATGATTTGTAGTGCAAGAGCATGTAAACATAACATACATATATTGCTGAGTTTTTTGTGAGATTGTGCACACGCAGCAGTGTGTGTAAGTGTCCATAGTGCACCTAGTGTAGAGTGTGAGTGTCCATAGTGCACATAGTGTAAAGTGTAAGTGTCCATAGTGCACATAGTGTAAAGTGTGAGTGTCCATAGTGTAAAGTGTCCATAGTGCACATAGAGGAGAGTGTCCATAGTGTAAAGAAAAATAAGAATAAAATAAATAAAAAAAAAAAATATATAAAAGTTCCATACAGTTTTTCTTTGGTGTGGTAAGGTTTGGGGTGGGGGGTGGTCCATGTTCAGGAGGTAGGGGTTTGCATGAGGTTTCAGAGGGGGGCGGGGTGGTTTGAGTTCAGGGCTCTCACAGCCTGGGGGAAAAAGCTGTTGAGCAGTCTGGCGGAGCGGGCTCTGATGCTCCGGTACCGTCTTCCTGATGGTAGGAGCTGGAAGAGACTGTGGGAGGGATGGGTGGAGTCCTTCACGATGCTGTTGGTTTTGCTGGAGCATCGTGTAAGGAAGATGTCCAGGATGGAGGGGAGAGGGGCACCGATGATCTTTGCAGCTGTGTTCACTGTCCGCTGGAGGGTCTTGCGGTCAGCAGCACTGCAGTTCCCGTACCAGACAGTGATGCAGCTGGTCAGCACACTCTCAATGGTGCCTCTGTAGAATGTGGTGAGGATAGGTGGAGGGAGACTTGCTCTTTTCAGCCGGCGGAGAAAGTGTAGGCGCTGTTGTGCCTTTTTGGAGAGTGACATGGTGTTGGTGGTCCAGGTGAGATCCTCTGTGATGTGCACCCCCAGGAATTTAGTGCTGCTGACTCTCTCCACAGTCGAGCTGTCGATGGTCAGTGGGGGGTGGTCAACGGAGTTTCTCCTGAAGTCCATCACAACCTCCTTTGTCTTCTCCACATTGAGGGACAGGTTGTTTGTGCCACACCATTCAGCCAGCTGTGCCACTTCCTCTCTGTAGTGCGTTTCATCGTTGTTGCTGATGAGACCTACCACTGTTGTGTCATCAGCAAACTTGATGATGTGGTTGGAGCTGAACTTGGCAGTGCAGTCGTGGGTCAGCAGTGTGAAGAGCAGCGGGCTGAGCACACAGCCTTGTGGGGCACCTGTGCTCAGTGTTGTAGTGCTCGAGGTGTTGTTGCCGACACGGACTGACTGAGGTCTTCCAGTTAGAAAGTCCAGGATCCAGTTACAGAGGGAATTGTTAAGGCCCAGCAGGTTTAGCTTATTTATGAGCTGTTGTGGGATTATTGTGTTGAATGCCGAGCTGAAGTCAATGAACAGCATTCTAACATAGGAGTCTTTATTTTCTAGGTGGGTAAGAGCCAGGTGGAGGGTGGAGGAAATTGCATCGTCCGTAGAGCGGTTTGGACGGTATGCAAACTGGAGCGGGTCAAGTGTGTTGGGGAGGCTGGTTTTGATGTTATGCATGACTAGCTTCTCAAAGCACTTCATCATGATTGGAGTCAGTGCTATGGGACGGTAGTCATTGAGACAGGACACAGGTGATTTCTTTGGTACCGGTATGATTGTTGTGGATTTGAAACACGTGGGGACGACTGCCTGACTCAGCGAGGTGTTGAAGATATCTGTTAGGACATCTGTCAGCTGTGCAGCACAGTCTCTCAGAACACGGCCAGGTATGTTGTCAGGACCCGCAGCCTTGCGTGGGTTAATCCTAGATAGGGTCTTCCTTACGTCGGCTGGGGACAGACAGAGCGCCCGGTCGTTGGGAGGTGTGGGCAGTTTTTGTGCAGGTGTGTCATTCTGCATTTCAAACCGTGAATAAAAGTGGTTGAGTGCATCGGGGAGGGATGTGTCCTCATCACAGGCCTGTGGCGGGGGCTTGTAGTCAGTGATGGTCTGAATGGCTTGCCACAGGCTCCGTGTGTCTCTGCTGTCTGTGAAGTGGTTGTTGATTTTTTGGGCATATGACCGTTTTGCTTTTTTGATGCCACAGGACAGATTGGCTCTTGCTGTTTTGAGGGCTGCTTTATCTCCTGATCTGAATGCTTCATCTCTGGTCTTTAGCAGCCCACGAACCTCTGCTGTCATCCATGGCTTCTGGTTTGCACGTGTGGTGATGGTTTTGGTGACTGTCACATCATCAGTGCACTTTTTGATGTAAGCAGTCACAGTTTCAGTGTACTCATTCAGGTCTGTGTGGTTGTTGTAGGTGGCTGCCTCTTTAAACATATTCCAGTCTGTGTCCTGGAAGCAGTCCTGCAGTGCTGAGGTGGCATTGTCTGGCCATACTGTGATCTGCTTTTCAACCGGTTTGGTGAGTTTGAGAAGTGGTCTATATGCTGGGATTAGCATAACAGTGATGTGGTCTGAGTACCCGAGGTGGGGGCGGGGTTCAGCCTTGTAAGAGTCCTTAACTGTTGTGTAAACAAAGTCCAGTGTGTTGTTTCCCCTTGTTGCAAAGTTCACATGTTGGTAGAACTTTGGCAAAACTGTCTTTAAGTTTGCGTGGTTGAAGTCACCGGCTATGATGAAAAAGCCGTCGGGGTTATTTGTTTGTTGTTCACTGATGGCGCTATACAGTTCACGAAGCGCGTCCTTAGCGTTTGCACACGGGGGGATGTAAACCGCAACGATAACAATGGCCGTGAACTCCCGCGGCAGATAGAACGGTCGACACTTCACAACCATAAACTCCACCAGCGATGAACAGTGTTTTGATAATACCGCAGCATTGTTACACCAGTCTTTGTTGATATAAACACATAAGCCACCTCCGCGTGTTTTTGTAGTTTTGATTTCTGCATTATCTATGTGATGTAATGATGGGTCCGTGATGACCATCTGCTGTGTGTTCCACCTGATTTGGAAGTCCAGCAAGTAACTTTGTTTCAAGAACCACAATCCTTTGTAGAAGTCTGTGACAGTTTCTGCAGCAAGTAGATTCCACGGGAGGCATTTTCTCTCGTCTGTTTGGATGTAGACAGCTGTGTTTTTCCGTCTCTGGAATGTAAACTGCTGGGAAAGAATCTTAATTTTCCCCAAAAAATGTGTTGTCTGAGCACTGTGCTGAAGTGCAAAAATAGGGAGCAAAGCGCAGAGCAAGAGCGTCCGAACAGTAGCAAAGCCGGAAGAAGGTATAGACCGCCAGGGCCATATACAGATTTCCTAAAAGAATGTGCAGATTTCCTCTCAGATCTGTTGGTTAATGTTGATAAAGTGCTGATTGTCGGAGATTTTAACATTCACGTTGATAATACAAATGATGCGTTAGGACTTGCGTTTACTGACCTAATAAACTCTTTTGGAGTCGAGCAAAACGTCACCGGACCCACTCATCGTTTTAATCATACGCTAGATTTAATTATATCGCATGAACTTGATCTTACTGATATAGATATCGTACCTCAAAGTGACGATGTTACTGATCATTTCCTTGTATCGTGCATGCTGCGTATTACTGATATTAATTATATGGCTCCGCGTTATCGTCCGGGCAGAACTATTGTTCCAGCCACCAAAGACAGATTCATAAATAACCTGCCTGATTTATCTCAACTGCTCTGTGTACCCATAAATACACATGAACTAGACGAAATGACTAGCAACATGGGCACTATCTTCTCTAATACATTAGAAGCTGTTGCCCCCCTCAAATTGAAACAGGTTAGAGAAAAACGTACTGCGCCATGGTACAACAGTTATACCCATTCTCTCAAGAAAGAAACTCGTAATCTTGAGCGCAAATGGAGAAAAACTAACTTGGAAGTTTTAAGAATTGCGTGGAAAAACAGTATGTCCAGCTATAGACAGGCTCTAAAAGCTGCCAGGGCAGAGCATATCCACAAACTCATAGATAATAACCAAAACAATCCAAGGTTCTTATTTAGCACAGTGGCTAGATTAACAAATAAACAGACGCTACCCGATCTAAATATTCCCTCAGTTTAATAGTAATGACTTTATGAATTTCTTTACTGATAAAATAGATAACATCAGAAATACAATATCAAATGTAGATTCTACTGCGTCTAGTATTTCAGCTTCATTCATCGCACCCAAAGAAAAACTGCAGTGCTTTACAACTATAAGACAGGAAGAGCTAAATAAACTTATCAGTACATCTAAACCAACAACGTGTTTATTAGATCCTGTACCCACTAAACTACTGAAAGAGTTGTTGCCCGTAGCAGAAAAGCCGCTTCTCAATATTATTAACTCATCGTTATATTTAGGTCACATCCCAAAACCATTCAAGCTGGCGGTTATTAAGCCTCTTATTAAGAAACCACAACTAGATTCTAATGAACTGGCAAATTACAGACCCATTTCAAATCTTCCGTTTATGTCTAAAATTTTAGAAAAAGTTGTGTCTGCTCAATTGTGCTCCTTCTTGCAAAAAAATTATCTCTATGAAGTATTTCAGTCAGGTTTCAGGCCTCACCATAGCACAGAAACTGCACTTGTTAAAATTACAAATGACTTGCTTCTTGCTTCAGATCAAGGCTGCACCTCATTGCTAGTATTACTTGATCTTAGTGCTGCGTTCGACACTATAGACCATGATATACTCATAGATCGACTACAAAACCATATTGGAGTACCACAAGGATCTGTCCTAGGTCCTCTGCTATTTTCAATTTACATGTTGTCTCTTGGTAATATTATTAGAAAACACGGGATTAGTTTTCATTGCTATGCTGATGATACTCAACTATATATCTCAACAAGACCAGATGAAACTTCTCAACTATCTAAGCTAATAGATTGTGTAAAAAGTGTAAAAGATTGGATGACCAATAATTTCCTCCTATTAAATTCAGATAAGACAGAGATATTACTTATTGGACCAAAAAACAGCACACAGAATCTCGTGGATTATAATTTGCAACTAGACGGATGCACTGTTACGTCCTCTAAAGTCAAAAATCTGGGTGTTATATTAGACAGCAACTTGTCCTTTGAAAATCATATCTCCCATGTTACAAAAACAGCATTCTTCCATCTTAGAAACATTGCCAAGCTTCGAAGCATGCGACCTGTTTCTGATGCAGAAAAGCTAGTTCGTGCATTCATGACCTCTAGACTGGACTATTGTAATGCACTGCTAGCTGGTTGTCCTGCATCTTCAATAAACAAGCTACAGATAGTCCAAAATGCAGCGGCTAGAGTTCTTACCAGATCAAGAAAATATGATCATATTACCCCAATTTTACAGTCTCTGCACTGGCTACCTATTCAGTTCAGTATCATTTACAAATTATTATTACTTGCCTATAAGGCCCTAAATGGTTTAGCACCTGCGTATCTAACTTGTCTTCTACCACGCTACAATCCAACCCGCTCCTTAAGGTCACAAAACTCTGGACTTTTGGTAGTACCTAGGATAGCAAAGTCCACTAAAGGAGGTAGAGCTTTTTCACATTTGGCTCCCAAACTCTGGAATAGCCTTCCTGATAACGTTCGGGGTTCAGACACACTCTCTCTGTTTAAATCTAGATTAAAGACACATCTCTTTAGTCAAGCATTCACATAATGCATCTTATAATCTTGTACTGCAGTTATATCTGATCAAATGTACATTATTATTATTCTTTAGCTTGGGTTGAACAAATCATTTTTGCTGAGATGGAACAGCAGCTACGCTAATTATGTCTCTATTTGTTTCTCTGTTGATTAACATCCCGTGGTAACTAGGAATGACAGAAGCTTCAGTCTGGATCCAACCCTTAAATGATCTGAGATGACCGAACACCTGAGAAAAGATGATGCCAACCCCTCAGAGGACCTCAGAGGATGCCAACGCTCAGACAACATACAGATTTACCACATTTTGCCATAAGTTAAACATATTAAGGTTCTGCAATATATAAATATATTGTGGAAACTTAATTTCCTGTAGAGCTGCTTTGCAACGATTTGTATCGTAAAAAGCGCTATACAAATAAACTTGAATTGAAAACTTGAATTAATTCAGCTCTTTTATTATATATCATAATAATTCAGCTCTTTTATTATATATCATAATAATTCAGATCTTATTATATATCATAATAATTCAGCTCTTATTATATATCATAATTCAGCTCTTATTATATATCATAATAATTCAGCTCTTTTATTATATATAATAATAATTCAGCCCTTTTATTATGTATCATAATTTATCAGCGCGCGAACAGGACTTTTATTTTGGTATGGTGATGTGACGTCATAAGCCTGCGTCGCGCTCCAGCATCAGAGCTGCAGAAAGGTTTGTGTTTTTAAAGCGTTTTGTTAATGTGTTAATCCATATACACCGTTCAATCAATTCACAAGCAGTGCAGAAAGAATTATTGAGGGCAACACTGCAATGCTTTATTCTGTTAGGATATTATTTAATCTAATCCTGTATCGTGAATCTGTTTAGTGTGAATAAACGCAAGTAACGTTAGTGAGAGAGAAACAGCTTTTCACAAACTCAACTGATTCACTAAAATGATTCAGTGAATCGACTCTCTTGAATCACCGCGCGCTGTCGAGACACAGCTGCCCAAAACAACGAAAGTGTGATGATAACTTTTACAAACCGGCTTTTATATCAAAGTGTGATAATATAATTAAAAAGGAAATGAATACCAAATATAAGACATAACTAAATACAAAATGTCTGTATAATGTGTTTTTATTCAATTGTAGTGCTACTGTGTGTTTATTAATCAAGTGATTTAATGTGATTAACTCTCACTTTGACTCACTCAGTCTCACCACTGAAATAGTGAGCTGACCGCTGAACTAGTGCGCTGACCACTGAACTAGTGAGCTGACCACTGAACTAGTGAACTGACCACTGAACTAGTGTGCTGACCACTGAACTAGTGAGCTGACCACTGAACTAGTGAACTGACCACTGAACTAGTGAGCTGACCGCTGAACTAGTGCGCTGACCACTGAACTAGTGAACTGACCACTGAACTAGTGTACTGACCACTGAACTAGTGCACTGACCACTGAACTAGTGTGCTGACCACTGAACTAGTGCGCTGACCACTGAACTGACCACTGAACTAGTGAACTGACCACTGAACTAACCACTGAACTAGTGAACTGACCACTGAACTAGTGAGCTGACCACTGAACTAGTGAGCTGACCACTGAACTAGTGAGCTGACCACTGAACTAGTGCGCTGACCACTGAACTAGTGCGCTGAACACTGAACTAGTGAGCTGACCACTGAACTAGTGCGCTGAACACTGAACTAGTGAGCTGACCACTGAACTAGTGAGCTGACCACTGAACTAGTGAGCTGACCACTGAACTAGTGCGCTGACCACTGAACTAGTGCGCTGAACACTGAACTAGTGAGCTGACCACTGAACTAGTGAACTGACCGCTGAACTAGCACGCTGACCACTGAACTAGCGCGCTGACCACTGAACTAGTGAACTGACCACTGAACTAGTGTACTGACCACTGAACTAGTGCACTGACCACTGAACTAGTGCGCTGACCACTGAACTAGTGAGCTGACCACTGAACTAACCACTGAACTAGTGAACTGACCACTGAACTAGCGCGCTGACCACTGAACTAGCGAGCTGACCACTGAACTAGTGTGCTGACCACTGAACTAGCGAGCTGACCACTGAACTAGTGTGCTGACCACTGAACTAGTGAGCTGACCGCTGAACTAGTGCGCTGACCACTGAACTAGTGAACTGACCACTGAACTAGTGCACTGACCACTGAACTAGTGAACTGACCACTGAACTAGTGAACTGACCACTGAACTAGTGCGCTGACCACTGAACTAGTGCGCTGAACACTGAACTAGTGCGCTGACCACTGAACTAACCACTGAACTAGTGAACTGACCACTGAACTAGTGCGCTGACCACTGAACTAGTGAACTGACCACTGAACTAGTGCGCTGACCACTGAACTAGTGAGCTGACCACTGAACTAGTGTGCTGACCACTGAACTAGTGAACTGACCACTGAACTAGTGCGCTGACCACTGAACTAGTGCGCTGACCACTGAACTAGTGAACTGACCACTGAACTAGTGAACTGACCACTGAACTAGTGCGCTGACCACTGAACTAGCGAGCTGACCACTGAACTAGTGAGCTGACCACTGAACTAGTGCGCTGACCACTGAACTAGTGAGCTGACCACTGAACTAGCGCGCTGACCACTGAACTAGTGAGCTGACCACTGAACTAGTGCGCTGACCACTGAACTAGTGAACTGACCACTGAACTAGTGCGCTGACCACTGAACTAGTGAGCTGACCACTGAACTAGTGAACTGACCACTGAACTAGTGAACTGACCACTGAACTAGTGCGCTGACCACTGAACTAGCGAGCTGACCACTGAACTAGTGAGCTGACCACTGAACTAGTGCGCTGACCACTGAACTAGTGTGCTGACTGAGATGCACTCAGTATTTAATCTGCATTGTTGTTTTTTCTCATAATGTTGAACAGGAAAGTGTTGAAACACACAGAAAAACTCCTGCTGAAGCGACTGAGATATATGTGACTCACGATTATAAAGATGGAGTTTATTAAAGAGGAGAGTGAAGACATAAAGATCCAAGAAACATTCACAATCAAACAAGAAGAGACTGAGGAACAAACAGGTTGGTTTTCATTCTCAAAGCTGAACGCACTCATTTGATCCTCATTAAATGTCCAGCACTACAGAAATGAATGATGTTTTTGCAGAATGTTGTAAAGACAGATGTAAATTAAAGTGTTGCTGGAGGACTAAATTCAGTCAAATACTTGACAGTTTTGTTAATAATGTGTATAAGCAGATTTATCCAATGAATGCAACACTTACACTCACCTAATCTCAGGTGGATGTCTTTAATGCGTAAATGAACAACTCGATGAAGGCACAAAGGAACGCAGTGTCCTGTCTTTGATGGAAACATGCTTTCCTTAAATGCAGCTCTCACGAGCTCTGTAGACAAGACAAGGCTCACCCTCATGTCATTCCAAACCTGTAAGACCTTTGTTCATCTTCGGAACACAAGTTAAGATATTTTTGTTGAAATCAGAGAGCTATCTGAGCCTCCATAGACAGCAACGCCACTGTAATGTTCCCAGGTCCAAACACGTAGTAAATGCATCGGTAAAACAGTCCATGTGACATCAGTAGCTCAACTTCAGTATTGCAACGCAACGAGAATACTTTGTTTGTATGCAAACAAAACATAATTCATAATTTACTCAACCATTCTCCAAGTTACGTCTTCCGCCATTTTGGAGAGTACTTAAAATGGTATTTGACGTACTCAACGTTCGGGGGGAACGCGCGCGCATGTAATCTGGGAAAGCGTGCGTGTGGTACTCTCTGAAATGTAATTCGGGGAAAAAAATTATTTTTGTTTTCTTTGCGGAAAAAAAAAAATTCTTGAAGCGTCGCAAAACTGAAGTTGAACCACTGATGTCACATGGACTGTTTTACCAATGTTTTACTACGTTTCTGGACCTGTTTCATAAAAGACGCTAAGAAAAGCGGGGATCAAAGTTCAAAACCTGACTTAAAATGACCAAACAAATCAATCGGGACGAGTAGGGTGAAGCTGCAGGCCCGGAGGCCCAACTGCACGCTCAGACCAGCACTCCCAGAACTATCGTTTTTTTCAGACAGTGCCTCCTGCTGTTTGGATGAACATTTGTTTTGTAGCTGTGTGTACCATAATAACTTCCAACATTATAAAACTGTTAGCAAGTAGCAACATGGGACACGATTCCTGAAAATTACCAGGTTTTATGGCATAAATCAATGTGACATCTTATTACACCAACAAACGAATAGCCTATTTTAGTATTTAATGATAGTTTAGATAGTTCGACAAAATAAGCCGTGAATTTTGTTTTTTTATTTTACAGTTATTTTCAAACACGTGGTGCGTAACCTATTATTGCTAGCTTAGTCAGTGTTTGATTTGATCAAAATCGAAAGATAGCATTATTTTATAATATTTACAGCTTGCTCTTATTTTCTGTGTTATTGTACCATTCTGGGATACTTAATATGTTTTCTAACAAAATAAAAAACGTTAAAGTAAAAGTGTTAAAATAAAGTGTATAATATAAAATAAAATTATTATTTGTAACATTTTAGTACTATGTAGGTCTACTGTACGTATTACTGTGTCAACTACTATTATTTCATACTAATATTATTACTACATATACTATTAGTAGTAGTAGTATGTGTAAGAAACATATTGCACGTTCTTTTTATTGTACTTTACAAATCTCAAGTGCTACCACAGACAATAACAGTAACACAATAAGAGTGTAACGATTAGAAATAAGTTCTGTAATAATTACAAATAAGATCTTTGGAATAAAATGCGGCTTTGAGTTTATTTTCGTCAAAATATCAAGTAATCTGCGTAGAATTGACAATATGATCTCTGTTGGGTTGGCTAAATAATTTGCGTGCGACTTGTAGTTTTTCCCAGATGGTTTATTTGCACAGACCATCATTCATGGCCTTTGAGAGCTGCAGGGCTTGTCTTGGCAAGAGGCTGAAGAGGTGGTCTTCCAGGGCCCCATTTATTACTCAAGGTGTGTTTTCAATTTTTGTTTGTACAAAATTTGTGAATTTTTGTGTTACACAACATTTCTGACAACAGCATTTATCTTTTCTTTTAGTGAAGTTGAGGAATTTGACAGAAGAATTGCTCGAGAAATGAAAAATTTCCCCAACATTTTATTTGATGTTGTTTATTTTTATTTTAACCTGTGCTGAGCAGCTGGCCCCCATCTTCACACAGATCTTCAACAGATCACTGGAGCTGTGTGAAGTCCCCTCATGTTTCAAACGCTCCACCATCATCCCCGTCCCAAAGAAACACAAAATTACTGGACTTAATGACTACAGACCTGTGGCTCTTAACTTCTGTGGCCATGAAATCATTTGAAAGAAGGCCTCAACTGGACCCCCTGCAGTTTTCCTACAGAGCAAACTGTGGATGATACAGTCAACATGGGACTACACTTCATCCTGCAGCATCTGGACAGACCAGGGACTTATGTGAGGATCCTGTTTGTGGACTTCAGCTCTGCTTTTAACACCATCATCATGGAAACCCTTCAGAATAAACTAACCCAGCTCTCCGTCCCCACCTCCGTCTGTCAGTGGATCAACAGCTTCCTGACAGACAGACAGCAGTTAGAAAAGCTTGGTAAATTCACATCCAGCACTCGAACCATCAGCACTGGAGCTCCTCAGGGCTGCGTACTCTCCCCACTGCTCTTCTCCCTCTACACCAACGACTGCACATCTAAAGACCCCTCTGTCAAGCTCCTGAAGTTTGCAGACGACACCACACTGATCGGCCTCATCCAGGACGGTGACGAGTCTGCTTACAGACAGGAGGTTAAGGAGCTGGCTGTCTGGTGCAGTCTTAACAACCTGGAGCTGAACACACTCAAAACTGTGGAGATGATCGTGGAGAAAACCCTCAGGAGAAACCCCCCCTGCTCTCCCCCCACTCACCATCATGAACAGCACTGTGACTGCAGTGGAGTCGTTCAGATTCCTGGGCACCACCATCTCTCAGGACCTGAAGTGGGATATTCACATTGACTCCATTGTCAGGAAGGCCCAGCAGAAGTTGTACTTTCTTCACCAGCTGAGGAAGTTCAACCTGCCACAGGAGCTGCTGAAACAGTTCTACTCTGCCATCATTGAATCCATCCTCTGCACCTCAATAACTGTCTGGTTCAGCTCAGCTACCAAATCTGACCTCAGAAGACTACGGAGGGTAGTCCGGACTGCTGAGCGAATCATTGGTACAACCCTCCCCACTCTCCAAGAACTGTACTTATCCAGAGTGAGCAAAAGGGCTGGTAAAATCACTCTGGACCCCTCTGTCTTTCTGTTGTACTGTGGAGCTTCTGTCACTAAAAAATTCCTCGTATGTGTAAACATACTTGGCCAATAAAGCTCATTCTGATTCTGATGTTATTTAAAATGTAATATGCACATTATTAACCCAATTATTTTCTCTGCATTTTTTACAGTTCGATGATTTGTAGGACCTTGTGAAAAATACAAAAATACATTTTGGTGTGAGAAAATGACTCCGAGCACTATAATTTATTGTATGTAAATATAGAATTAATGTTCACCCCATAACTCAATATTAAAGAATGTGATAAATCCTTAATAATTAGGGAAATAATAAATGACTATGAAAATATTTAAGTAACTGAACAATGTCTATTTACAAATAAAATTAATAAAAATAAACCAGACTTAATGCATTAAATCATAACCTAGTATGTGTAATATTTTATATAATAATGCATTCAGTCATAGCGTAATATTTTATAGTAGAAAAATAGTGTAAGTTGCAATCAGCAATTGAATTCAGGTTATGTAATCTTCCAAACAGCAGGAGGCACTGTCTGAAAAAACGATAGTTCTGGGAGTGCTGGTCTGAGCGTGCAGTTGGGCCTCCGGGCCTGCAGCTTCATAATGGTGATCGGGACTAAAGCGGTTTCATAAACTACAATTCAATATATTATTTTAAGGTACTTTATGATATGTTGCCATACTCAGAAATGTTGTTTATGTTGATTCAATTGGTGCCACAGTATTATAAGCTTTAACACAGTACTTATTAATGACACCTTATACATACTTTCCAACAACTTGTGCTTTTCTTTATTCCATTCTTTTTTGATGTTCTAATAGCCATAAAAGGTTCAGCTGTCATAAAATCAGAGAAAGGCTGCATGGCTAGAAGCTGCAGGTCAACTGAATGCACGAGTACTAACTATGATAAAATGTTTTCATATATCTTAAAAAGGTCATTAGCCTACATTTTGGGCACAATACATTAAATACAGATGGTTGTAGCCTATTTTTTATTTATTTGATTATTTAAGGTGTATTTTCTGTATGCTTTTATTTTTGGACTAATAATAAAGTCAACTGATTGTATGTGATTGAGTCAGCGGTAATATCGATGCGTTCCTATTGGTCAGAGTTAGAGGAGCTCAGGAGCTCAGCTTAGCCTGACAGTTAGCCTGCTCTGGAGCAGACTAGATGCAAAGAATAAATCTCCAAAGTAACATAATTTAGCCTGCTTTCATGTAACTGAGTCAGGGCTAAATTCAACCAGGATAACTGGAAAATCCCAGCTTAATCCTTTATCTTGCTTTTGTGCAATGCCCCTCTGGGAACATTTCAGTTGCGTTGCCGTCTATGGAGGGTCAGATAGCTCTCCGATTTCATCAAAAATATATTTTTTATCTTTAGTCCCCGTGTAGTCAAATGTTTTATCCCTTAAAACTTGTGCCTTAAAACTTAATCCCTTATGATCATCAAAATGACATTTAAATAGTTTTTTCTTGTGAAAATGTTCTCATGCCTTAAAATAGCTTGAATGTAACTCTACACCCTTGCCTCATTTACTATACACTAATCTATGAATATGCAAATTAGCCCCATCTCCACTCAGTCTCCACTGTAGTAAACGCAAAACAAGGCATACATGGATAATGACTGATGAAAATGTTTTTACTAGCGGACAACTACACGGAATAATGTAACATTCGTCAAAGTTACTTGCTTGACGACATTGTGTCCTAAAATGCCTTGAAGACTCGAATACAGCTGTTTGTGATTCTTGATTCGCGCCCGCGAGCAAACGCATGTGAGGTGCAGATGCCGATGCAGGAGAGATGGGTCTGACTCCGGGCTACTTTTACACTGTTGCCACGGGTTAATATTCAAGTTAGTGGTTCTAAATTCACATTAAACCATTGCGTCATGGGTTTTTTATTCTAATTTATTTTTGGTTTTGTGCCAGTATCGGTATATTTTGCATGCTAGTGATAGGAATCGAATCTATAGGGTCCCTGCTCTAGTGGCCGGGCCGAGTGGCGAGGCAAAGGCCACAGAAGCTGCCCAGCTGTGGCTCCCTGGACTCCCTGCTCCGCCATGGCACCCTGAACTGCCTGATATGCCATGGGTCCCGGAACGAATACCGCCCTGGAGGCCGTCCGTCCCGTTTAAGCCTGTCCCTAGGGGCCTCCAGAGCTGTAATGTCAGACCTGTGTTCCTGTATTTTTTTTTTTCCCTTCTATGCCCATATTTGGTTATCTTCCTGTTGGGACAATCACATTGACTCTATTGTGAAAAAGGCCCAGCAGAGGCTGTATTTCCTCCGCCAGCTAAGGAAGTTCAACCTGCCACAGGAGCTGCTGAAACAGTTCTACTCTGCCATCATCAAATCTGTCCTGTGTTCATCCATAACTGTTTGGTTTGGTTCAGCTACCAAAACAGACATCAGAAGGTTACAGCTGATAGTCAGGACTGCTGAGAGGATAATTGGTGCCCCTCTGCTTAGCCTCCAAGAACTTTACACCTCCAGAGTGAATAAAAGGGCTAAGAGAAAAGGGGTCACTCTGGATCCCTCGCACCCAGTCTTTGAACTGTTGCCCTCTGGCCTGCGCTATAGATCACTGAGCACCAAAACAGCCAGACACAAGAACAGTTTCTTTCCCCATACCCCAATATCCCACCTGAACAACACATAACACACCCCAGTACTGCACACCTGTAAATAACTCATCAAACCTTCATCTGTACATAGGACGCATGCACATTAACAGTTCTGTCTATGGACATTTTTATTTTTCTGTATAGTTTTCTTTTCTTACTATTGTTATTCATAATTATTGTCTATTAAAAGTAAAGTCGTGATGTATTGTCAAGTATGGTGACCCATACTCGAAATTGGTGCTCTGCGTTTAACCCATCCAAGTGCACACACACAGCAGTGAGTAGTGAACAAATGCACACACACACACCGTGAACACACACCCGGAGCAGTGGGCAGCATTTATGCTGCAGCGTCCGGGGAGCAGTTGGGGGTTCGGTGTCTTGCTCAAGGGCACCTCAGTCGTGGTATTGAGGGTGGAGAGAGCGCTGGACATTCACTCCCCCCACCTACAATCCCTGCCGGCCCGAGACTCAAACCCACAACCTTTGGATTACGAGTCCGACTCTCTAACCATTAGGCCACGTCTTCCCCACGTCTTCATTATTAGCGTTTCATATTACCTTAATTATGTTATCTGCACTATGTTTGCACTTTCTGTACTGGACGCTCCTAACACCAAGACAAATTTCTTGTGTGTGCAAACACACTTGGCAATAAAGCTCTTTCTGATTCTGGTTCCTGTCCTCATTATAGTTCATTAGTTTCCACCTGTGTTTGATTATCCTCGTTTTGTTCCTCGTTATTTAAACCCAGTGTTTTCCAGTGTCCTGTGTTTGGTGTTGTATGTCTACCAGGTCTCCGGCGTTGTTCTATGTTCGTTTTCCCTATGGTTTGTTCATTAAATACTGTTTATTTAAGGTATTCTACGTCTCCTTGCTCCTCCCCGCTGTGTGCAACTTGACAATCTGAACCATTTTATATTTATATTACTAAAATATTAAACATTTTATATACCTGACTTAAAATGGAGTCAATGAAATATATATTATTAGTTGTTCTCATTACAAAAATGCTTAATTTATGCTAACTGTAATGTTTAAAAATAATATTTTAATAATTCAAATGAACGCATCAGAATGCTCATAAATCTACTGTTATGTCAGGATTCACAAGTCGTTTTCCTTTCACATTTCTCTCTTTGATTTTTAATTTATTTTAGTAATGATTTAGTGATTTGCTAAAAATCTAACTTTTGAAACTTTTGACTTTCATTTTAGGTCTGATAGAAGAGAACAAGGCGATTGAAGAACTCGATGAAGCGGCGGAGAAACATCAGGTCAAAACTGAAGAGATATCCTGGAGCTCCTCATTGAAAAACGACAATATATGTTCCACTTGCTCTCACTGTGGAAAGAGTTTCTCATGCGAGCAGAATCTTGACCTTGACATAACATTTCATCGTGGCGGGAAGCCATATGCATGTGATGAATGCGAGAAGATTTTCACAATAAAAAGAAACCGTACCGAACACGTGAAAATTCACACTGCAGCGAAGCCACACACATGTGATCAATGTGGGAAGAGTTTCTCATATAAAGGAAACCTGGACAAACACTTGAGGGTCCACACTGGAGAAAAGCCACACACATGTGATCAGTGCTGGAAGAGATTCTCATATAAAAGTATCCTTAGCAAACACATGAAAGTCCACACTGGAGAAAAGCCACACAAATGTGATCAATGCGGGAAGAGATTCGCACAAAAAATAAGCCTTAAAGATCACATGAAAATCCACACTGGAGAAAAGCCACACACATGTGATCAGTGCGGGAAGAGTTTCACACGAAAAAAATACCTTTGCAAACACATGAAAATCCACACTGGAGAGAAGCCATACACGTGTGATCAGTGCGGGAAGAGATTCTCATATAAAGGAAACCTGGACAAACACATGATAGTCCACACTGGAGAAAAGCCACACAAATGTGATCAATGCAGGAAGAGATTCGCACGAAGAATAGGCCTTAAAGATCACATGAAAATCCACACTGGAGAAAAGCCACACACATGTGATCAATGCGGGAAGAGATTCGCACGAAAAATAGGCCTTAAAGATCACATGAAAATCCACACTGGAGAAAAGCCACACACATGTGATCAATGCGGGAAGAGATTCGCACGAAAAATAGGCCTTAAAGATCACATGAAAATCCACACGGGGGAAAAGCCACACACATGTGATCAATGTGGGGAGAGTTTCTCATATAAAAGAAACCTTAGCAAACACAAGAAAATCCACACTGGAGAAAAGCCACAAACATGTGATCAATGTGGGAAGAGTTTCACACAAAAAAGATACCTTAGCAAACACATGAAAATCCACGCTGGAGAGAAGCCATACACGTGTGATCAGTGCGGGAAGAGTTTCATACGTAAAGCAAGACTCAACGAACACATGACAATCCACACCGGAGAGAAACCGCACACGTGTGCTCAATGTGGGAAGAGTTATACACAAAAAGAAAGCCTTAAAGAACACATGAAAGTCCACACTGGAGAAAGGCCACACACATGTGATCAATGTGGGATGAGTTTCAGAAAATTGTGCGTTTTGAAAGATCATCTGCTTACTCATTCTAGAGAAACAATATATAGCTGTGATCAATGCGATAAAAAGTTTTTTAGGGCAAAGTTCCTGAAGAGGCACCTAAACGTTCATACAAAGGAGAAGCCTTATGTGTGCTCTTTATGTGGAAATAGTTTTCGTCTGATGGGTAGTTTAAAACAACACCAGAAAAGACACAGCGGTGTGAAGGATCATGTTTGCTCGGAGTGTGGGAAGGCTTTTTTTATAGATAGTGCACTGAAATTGCACAGGAAAATTCACATGAGAGAAACACCGTACAAGTGTTCACACTGTGACAAGAGCTTCAAACGCTCCGATTATCTGAGAATACATGAGAGGATCCACACTGGAGAGAAGCCGTATCACTGCCATTCATGTGGGACGAGTTTCACTAATTTTTGTACTCTAACCAGTCATAAAGAAAATGCATGTCTGAAATTAGAGTAATTACAGAGTAGTAGTTAGAGTAGAAAAATTAGTGAAACTCTTCCCACATGAATGGTTATTGTTGGATCATCAGGATGGAATGAGAGGTAGAGTTGAGTGTCATCAGCATAGCAGTGATATGAAAAGCCATGATTCTGAATGACAGAACCTAGTGATGCCATGTAGACAGAAAAGAGAAGTGGTCCAAGAACTGAGCCCTGAGGCACCCCAGTAGCTAGATGTTGAGGTGATTTGGATACCTCACCTCTCCAAGATACTTTGAAGGACCTATCAGAGAGGTAAGACTCAAACCACTGGAGTGCGGTTCCTGAGATGCCCTTTCTCAATAGGGTTGACAAGAGGATCTGATGGTTGACCGTATCAAAAGCAGCAGACAGATCCAGCAAGATAAGTAATGAAGATTTGGAAGCCGCTTTTGCAAGTCTTAGGGCTTCAACAACAGAAAGCAAGGCAGTTTCGGTCGAATCTCCACTTCTGAAGCCAGATTGGTTGCTGTCCAGGAGGTTGTTCTGTGTGAGAAAGACAGAGGCTTGGTTGAACACAACTCGTTCAAGTGTTTTTGCAATGAAAGGAAGAAGGGAAACCGGTCTATAGTTCCCTAAAAGAGTTGGGTTAAGAGTGGGTTTTTTAAGAAGTGGAGTTATACGAGCCTGTTTAAATGCTGAGGGAAAAATTCCAGTGTTAAGGGATGTGTTAACGATGTGAGTGAGTGCAGGTACAACTGCAGGAGAAATGGCTTGAAGGAGATGAGATGGAATAGGATCAAGCGGACAGGTAGTAGGATGACTGGAAAGGATGAGTTTAGAGACCTCTGCCTCAGAGAGTGGAGAGAAGGATGTGAACGAGTGTATGTTTGCTGGTAAGATATGCTTGATAGATTGTGGTGTGGAAAATTGTGCAGTGAGGTTTGTAATTGTATTAATGAAGAACGTGGCAAAGTCGTCAGCTGTTAGAGATGATGAAGGAGGGGGACAAAGGAGGGAGGAAAATGTTTTAAAGAGCATGCGAGAGTTAGGCGAATTGTTAATTTTGTCATGATAGTATGTCCTTTTAGCAGAGGAGACATTAGCAGAGAAGTCAGAGAGGAGTGATCGATATAAATTAAGGTCAGAAGGATTTCGTGATTTGCGCCATACCCTTTCTGCTTTAAATGATAACTGATTAATCAATGATTATTCGAACAAATAATGAACAGATTGTTGATTATTTCATATGAGTGTTTTTTTTAAATTAATTGTTTTATTGTTCTACTCATTTTATTATCATTATTCAGTTTATCATTCATAACAGTTTTCATATCCCACCTGAACAACACATAACACACATCAGTATTGCACATCTGTAAATAACTCATCAAACCTTCTTCTGTAAATTCACAGTTCTGTCAATGGACATTTGTCCTTTTTCTGTATATTTATTACTATTTCTATTTTCTCTAACATTAGTGTTTTATTACCTTACTTTGATGCATGTCTGTACTATGTTTGTACTTTCTGTACTGGAAACTCCTCTAACACTAAGATAAATTGCTTGTGTGTGTAAATAAAGGTCTTTCTGATTCTGATTCATTTGTCTTTCTCTGTTTTAAAATGTATATCAGTAAGGGTGGGTTGCACCAACAAGGATTAAATGAAACAATGTTTTTTGATCTGGGTTTTATTTTAAATCGAGTTGTGTTGCACCACTTAATTTTAAACACACATCAGGGATTAGAGTTCTAACCTGCGATTATCATCTCCAGCTACGATTCATTTTCTCCACCATGGGGGCTTCACCATGTAATCAAACAATGGCAATATTCCTTATCCTAAACTCTGTCTCTGACATTCGTTGATTTAGCCGATAAAGGAAATAAACTTGTGAAATGTCAGCCTTCAAAATGATAGTTTAAATGTAAACCTGCTTATTTTTAAACAAGGTTTACATTTTGATGCAACAAAATTATTAGATAAGGCTTGATTTAATCTAGATTTAAGATTAATCCTTATTGGTGCAACTCACCCTTATTATTTTATTAATTTCCTATCTCTCACAATACTTGCTATTGTTGTCAACACTGTGTTAAAAGTAACAGCAAAGCAGTGTTAGAGTTAATTAGGAAGTGGTTAATTAAGTGATGATGCACTGTTAAAAATGTTCCTGTATTTTTACAGTAAGTTACTGGCAGCACGATTGCCAGCAAGTTACTGTATTTTGTTTTACAGCAATTTACTGTAATGCAACTTTACAGTATGTAGAACAATGTACTGTATAACTACAAAACAGTATCGTACTGTATTTTTTCAGTACTTTGTCATTTTGTTTCTACTGTAATTTTCTATTGTGCAATTATTATTGTGTAGTAGGAAGAGTATATACATATAGTTATAACAAAATTATGATACTACTATAATTCAGAATAATATTACCAATCAAAAGTCAATCCAGACATATTTACAAAAGTATTTTTATTAATTGCTACAATGCATCAACGATTTACAGCCATGAAAGCATTTTAAGTCTGCAAGAGTATGAAACAAACACATGCATCTTGAGGGCTCCTAAGAGAGAACTTGATTTATTTTAAAACTATCTTAAAATGAGTAAAAAACAATACGTTTCTCATAACCATCACCCCTAAATGCAGGGCATGTGGGTGGTGGCAAACAGGCCACTGACCCTCTCTGTGAAGTCCTCCATTTAAACATCATTTTGGACTGAATGAAGCTGTTGACATGCGGGGTTGATGGCCATCACTCTGCACCACCGTCCTGATCTTCTGCTCACTCGCTGTCTGCCAGTACATTTATTCCCATCAGTGGTGAAAACACACACAAACACAAAACCTGTTTTCCACAGCACCAATAAAGATGAACAGACAGCATGGGGAAAATAGTGAATGCAAATTCTGTAGCATAGATGAAAAATGAATTTAACATTTTTTAGTTAGAATCTGCAAAATGTTAATTATTTGACCAAAATAAGAGGAATCATATAAAATGCATGTTATTGTTTATTTAGTACTGACCTGAATAAGATATTTCATATGAAAGATGTTTACATATAGTTGAATTTATAAAAATGGCCCCGTTCAAAAGTTTACTCATTGATTCTTAATACTGTTGTAACCTGAACGACCCAAAGCCGTGCTTTTGTTTAGTGTTGACTGATTTCTCTGAGGCTTTTTGTGTGGCCTCTTTTTATTTGTTGTGTCCTCCGTTTCAATGTTTGATGTTTCTCAGGAGGGGCCGGGCAATTGAATCAGAAGAGCAGAGGAGTGAATGAAGCTTGCTTGTATGCTCTAAGTTGTAGTTCCTTGAGCTGTGACACAAAAGCAGTTAAAAATTTTATCATATTTGGCTTGCTGTTACCAACCCATAAGCATGGTATGCATATGTTCCTTTCACGATCACTTAGTGACAGCTCAATAACTTGACACTGGATTGGCCATATCTGAACATTGCTACTTTTAAAAACAGGAATTCCATCACAATTCCACAAGATTGATGTCATCAGGCCCCATTTGTCCACTCGCTTGCTTGATCTTTTGATATTCTTCCCCACACTGAATATCGGAAACAATGCCTGGAATTGATTCCCTTTTATTCAAACAAATCTCTGGTTTTTCCAAAATGTCTGTTATTTGGGCTGATAGACTAAGTACTAGAAAGTAAGATCCAGCCCTTAGGTTTTTCTCTGCGTCAAATTTAGCTTTACAAGAAGAACAGTTTTGTGGTGCTGTCTCAGTAGCTTTCACAGTTGATACAATAAAAATGTGGCACATACTGGCCAAATTGTCCATATGCTTTATGGAAAAGATATGAAGTTGCTGGCACCAAGCCATTGAACATAGTAAGGAGATCCTGAAGAGCTACTTCTGTCAAATTGTGGCGCAGTACATACGACATGAGTAAGAGCAGACTCTGTCCCTTTGTGAGAGGAGCACCAGGGTATACAGGATCATCTTCATGTTGTTTCTGTGAAAAAAGACAAGTCTGATCAAATTATATTCTTGAGCTTGAATTGAATTGGGTTTTCATTAATAAAACAACCACATAAATATAAATAATAAATCAAGACCCAACTCTATTCTTCTGAAGCATAATGACTCTGAATCAAAGATAAACTGAAATTTAATGTTTTTTACATTTAATAAAAATCTAATAAATTAAAATGCATTTTCAAGGCAGGAATAAAAACTTCCTCTGCAGCAAAAGTTATTTAAAAGCAGAAATAAATGATATGGCTATGCAAAGGAATCAACTGAATTTTATTATTTCTATATAGTTTCACACAGAGCTCAAAAGGAAAACATAAGTTTAGTCATTTTAAAAGTTGGATATATTAAAGCTTATCTATATATATTTAATTTAAATACAAGTATTAAAATTAATTGCCACTTCATATAATACATTTATGAATATATATATTTAAAAAAAAAACAATTACAATTATTATAAATAAGTAAGTAGCTGCAAAAGTTGGGCAATTTCTTGGGGAAATTCTTTGAGTGTAAACTGCTTTAATTTGGAGCGAGAGATACGGGGGAGGGGCTTCGTTGCATCAGATGTCACTTTGCTCACAGCTGATTGGTCCAGTTTGGGTTTGCGACCTCTAACCCAGAATAAAACCTGGGGCAAAACCTGTAATTTGTTGTTGTATCCTTGTTATAGACCACACACATGGAAACAGCAAAGGAACTGTCTGCACTTACGTGCTCAACATTGACTGGACATTCATGGAATAGTTGTGGAGAAAATAAAAGCATCAAAAGAAGTTTAAACTGCATCTTCATGTCTCTGACCGGACATCTGTGGTGAACTAGTCCCCCAATAATTTAATTTGCTGATGTGTTTTATTCATATCAGATACACATAGTGTAAGTAACTATAAAGTTCACTCTATTCTTCACCCAGTTCACCGGCCACTTACTTACATGTATTTTGGGAGAAGTTGATGAATTCACGTGCTGTAAATATAATATGATAATATATAAAGGTGTTTAAATGACAAAACACACTCACACACACATATTTACACACATTTGTGAATCGGAATATCAGATTGTCTATGATATGGTAAGTTTGTGAATATATTAAATGAAAAATGAAATAAAAGTGATCCATCTGGCATACAGTGTTATTGTGGCCGCGATGTGTCACATGACCATAATGAAGCGTTGCCATGGAAACATTAAGGGGAAACGTTCTAAAACAATGGTTGCCTTAAAAAAACTCACTCTGGGGGGACCGCTAGAACATTTTAAACTCACCACTGAAAAGGTTAAATTACCACACGACCTTGGTGTTTGTCAAAAAACAGTAGGTAATTCAGCCGGGAATTTTTACAGGGGTGGTGAAGAGAAAGACCCGACAGCTTGGATTCGGACGGTGTTAAAATCACAAACTACTACTGGCCAACCAAGGCTGAGTTTAAATGTGCTTTATAAATAAACCGAATTGAATTAAAATTGAATTTTCAAAGTTTGGTAACTTCTAATCATACTAGGAGGGCAGGAACTCTCAGACACTATTTTACTGTGAAACAAATGAACTCTGTCCCCATCTAGCTTTCAGTAAGATAAAAATACAATCAGTTGTGTTAACATTATGAGGTGTACGCTAAACACCACAAAAGAACAGGAATACAGTTGTGCTTGTGCAAATCTTAGTTTTTTCATCAAACATCTAACAATATATGCTCTGCCACATGGACACTGAATAATATTACAAATATGAATCCACCCATCAAAAATACTCAAACACATTCATAAATAAACATTTTAACAACAATATATTCCTTTAACCCGCATGGACAGCCAATATAATTAAAGAGATGAAATAGATATCACAGAGAAGAGCGATAACCCTCCTTACCTTTCCACGAGGAGACAGAACTGGCTGTGACTAAGCATTCTTTCTCTTCCGCCTCCTCCTCTTCTTCTTCGGTTTAGGGCAGGGTTTACATTTACATTACATTTATTCATTTAGCTGACGCTTTTTAATGGCATTTTAATGGCACATGTGTGTGAAACATCATCATTATTTCACAATCATTTGACCTGAATCACTGAACTCATATAGAGTCCAATTTCTGAGTTAGGTTAACTTTATTAATTATAGCAGCACTGGCCTTGTACGGCATAATATTTTTAACTTTTACAATGTAATTCAAATAATTTCTAAAAAGTTTCTCTTATACAAAAAAAGAGACACATAGACATCAAGAATCAGCCTGTGAATTCCAACAATGGTGACAATTATAAAGCATGTTGCAGTGCATTCTGGGTTCATATATGGTGAGATATATATGGATATATATATATATGAAGAGTTCAGATGCAAAAGCCTCTAAGTGCCATCTGAAATTTTCTTCTAGAATGATCATTTTTATCAAGCTCGTATATTTATGTTCAGTAATTTCACTTAAATCTCAATGAAAATGACCTATTAGTCATTTAAGTAGGTTAGCCTGTATGCTGTGAGTGAACCTCTGGGTGATCCCTGCGATGAAGACAGAGTCTATGTTCCTCTTCTGCAGATGGTTAAACAGCATGTCTACATGTGGCATGATTTTGTGGAATAAGGCCAGGATGAAACAGAAAACCTCATCTTCCAACATTCTCATACAACCCCCGGCCTCTCTCTTCGATATGGCATCAAAGTCTCCTCTGTCTCGAATGGTTTGGAAGCACTTAACCAGTTCATCTTTGTGCTCGTAAACGGTGTTAACCGCACGCACGACTGTGGAAGTTCCATCGCGTTGTTGAAGCACCTGGAAGTCTGTGTGCCACCACTTCATCCAGCACTGCCGTTCGTTTGAATGACTTGGAAAAAAATGTAGAAAACCCCCCTACGTCTGAAAAAAACTGGCCGATCTTTGGGATGTGGGATGTTGCCTGCTGCATAATGAGGTTCAATTGATGCGCATAACAGTGAACGTAGTATGCACTCCTGTAGACGTCTTGCACTTTACGCTGCACTCGACCTGTAGCACCCCTCATCACTGCGGCACCATCATAGGCCTGGGCAATTCATTTTCCCTCTTGTCCCGCAGGAAGGATGGTGCTCAGCCTTTCCAATAATGCAGTGGCAATCGTATCAGCGGTCGCATTTGGAAGCGCGATAAACTCAAAAAAGCGTTCTTGAATGTTGTTGTGGCCATCAATGTACAGAAAGGCTCAAAACAGCAGAGTTTCAGGTGTCAAAGGAAGACTTTATTACACAGAGTAACAAAGCCGAGAGAGAAGCCGCCACATTCACCATTTCTCTCTGTCTTTGTCTGTTTAGATGCTCCATTTTATACACCCTATCAACAATATATCGACCTTGGTTCTTTCTATTTTTACTTGCCATATCTTTTTGGCTCACCACCATTATTTTGCCGCCTCCTCAATCCTTTATCTAATGGTGAAAAAACCTTATTTTTTGTCTTTGTAAAGATTAAATTGTAGACATACAAATATTGTTACAGAAGTATTACACTCTCAGAAGTATTTATTGCTTGGAACCTAAAACTTTTAGAGTAACTCGCATGCATTAAAATAAGATATTATATAAAACACTATATTAATGTATGTTTTAAAGGAGATATAACAAAGATGTACTCGTGGAGACCTAATAAAGCATAAAAGACCATTTCAGAAGAAGAGATGCTGATGAAGATTTTCAAGTGATCAAGCAGCAGATTGAAGCTCCTGAAAGACTGGACTTACAGTCAGATTAACTGTGTTCAGCAGCGATACTGTGAGTGTTTGTACAGAATTCATTTAGTCAATTGAGTGTTAAATCAACGCAGACAGAAAAATAAAGCAGACGATTAGGAGATGGATTCACTGAGATCAGCTGAACTGACTCAGAATCACATTCATCATACTGTCATCAGTTCACATCAGAGATTCAGAAACCACTTTAGCATTAAATGACTCACAAATGGACTTTTATTACATTTGATGATCAGTTTACAATAGAAATATTAAAGAATTCTTATTACTCTGTTTATTAAAGATTCAGAATAATAATGTGTTTGATGTAGATTTATAACTTCTAAACGACAATGAAAAACTAATTAAAAATGAATGACTACAATTGTAATGATGTGAGATTTTATGAGTTTGTGTGCATGTGAACATCCGAAAGAGAATTTAGAGAGACTCTCTATCGTTTAATATCACACAGAGACACTGAGCTATAAACCCCAAATCCAGCATAGAGGGGTTCAGTGAATGTGGTGTTGAATGTGTGTAAGTGTGTGCGTGTCAGAGACGCTGTAGAAGGACAGAGAGCCGGCCGACACGTCCACATACACTCCTACTCTCTTAGAGGATAAATGGACAGCAGGTGTGTCAGTTCTGTTATCTTTGTGACGGACAGAGAATCCGTCAACAAAGCAGTTCAGACACCAGCATTTGTCATTGTATCCAAACAAAGTGTCATCACTCCCTCCTTTCCTGTTGATTCCTTTATATGACACTGATATATCAGCATCTCCGCTCCATTCAGTCTCCCAGTAACAGCGTCCAGTCAGACTCTCAGCACACAGAACCTGAGAAACCTCATCAAATCTCTCTGGATGATCAGGATACGGCTGATGATTTAACACACGTGTGATCTTCTTGTTCTGATCAGACAGAATGAGTTGAGTGTATGCTGTGTTTGGATCCAGGGTGAGATCACAGGTATCTGAACACAAGAAGAGAGAAACATCAAGAGCAACACAACAGTTTCATTTCATTTAGAAACATAAAATCCAGGTTGTTTGTGGTTATTACGTCACTGACCCATAATGTGGTGGTGCACCATCAATGGAAACCTCAAGGCCACTGGATATTTGAAATTGCTACATGATGATGTGTTTCCCTCTTTATGCACTGAAGCTGGCACGTTCCCTGAGTTTTTCCAGCAAGATGGTGCACCACCACATTATGGGTGCCAGGTCCGAGCATTCCTAGATTAACAGTTTCCTGGAAAGTGGATTGGTCGTCGTGGGCCAGTTGAATGGCCCCCAAGGTCTCCCGATCTGACCCCCTTAGACTTTTATCTTTGGGGTCATCTGAAGGCAATTGTCTATGGTGTGAAGATACGAGATGTGCAGCACCTGAAACTACGGATACTGGATGCCTGTGCTGGCATTTCTCCTGCGGTGTTGCTATCAGTGTGTGAAGAGTGGGAGAAGAGGGTTGCATTGACAATCCAACACAATGGGCAGCACATTGAACACATTTTATAAGTGGTCAGAAACTTGTAAATAACTCATGAACGAATAAAGTTACGTTGAAACCAAGCACACCATTGTTTTTCTTGTGACATTACCAATAAGTTTGATGTGTCACATGGCCCTCTTCCTATTGAAAAAACAAAAGTTGTATCCAAGATGGCCGACTTCTAAATGGCCACCATGGTCACCACCCATCTTGAGGAGTTTGCCCCCTCACATATACTAATGTGCCACAAACAGGACTTTAATATCACCAACCATTCCCATGTTATTACGGTGTATCCATATAAATGGCCCACCCTGTAGATTCCACAAGAGGCATTTTCTCTCTCATCTGTTTTAACGTAGATAGCTGTGTTTTCCCTTCTCCGGAATGTAAACTGCTGGCAGTGGGAGACAAAGATTCTTCTTTTTTGTAGTATTATTCCAGTCCCGAAAAGTTTTTAGTTTTAGTGTTTCTGCCAAAACTGTGTTGTTTGAGCACTGTGCTGGCCTGCTGAAGTTAAAATCTTAGAAACATCTGAGAAAAGTACATAAGCAGGGAGCAAAGCACAGAGCCGTAAGCAAGAGTGTCTGAACGGTAGCAAGCCAGCTTCATTTTCAAATGTAATAAAACCTCACAAAGACTGCATATTGAATCTAGATGATGATTGTGTTGTAATCATCAATAACAAACCAATATCACTTGGTTGCAGTCTCTTTTTGGTTTTTCTTGCCATAACAAATGTGCTTTAAAAACAGTTACAGCAACCCAAAAAAGTGTAATGTTATAAAGTAAAGCGTCAAGAGCCCAAATAAAGCAAACACTACTCACCATATTGGTAACGTCAAACGAAACAATAAAACATCCCCATCTAAATCTCTGTTAATTCTCAATAAGCGCTTTTGTATATGTCTGACAGAAATTAATTCAGTCTGGTTAATAATGAGTGAAGCTGGTGATTCATTTATTTCAGTTGATTGGAAGTCAGTTGTATGTTTGGAGAAGCTTCTTATAATAGAAAACTGTTAGCTGGACGTGCACTCATACTGTGAGATCACCATGTGAGAGCACTGTGATATCACTGCAATAATGTTGAGAAACAGGAAGTAGAATGCCCCTGGTGACTGACATTTGAACTGCCTCCTCTCAACCTGCTCAATATTTTGAATTCACAATGAGCTCACATATTACTCACACTGTGAGGATCACCGGATGAGAATTGTGTGATCATCGTGTGATCTCATGTGTTAACTGGGTTATGTTTACATTATGTAGTGATTTGTTTCTTAAATCTTTCTGAGAGCTAAGGAGCCCCCTGGTGATGATCAGCAATGTTAACTAGTTAAAAAAGACCTTATTATAGACATTATTAACCTGATAGAAACAATGAATGCCTGAGTGATACAGTCAAATAACAATCTGTGTGTTTGCATATGTGAGAGAGAGAGAGAAAGTGTGTGTGTGTGTGTGTGTGTGTGTGTGTGTGAGAGAGTGAGTGTGAGTGAGTGTTTGGAGACCTACACTTTCGCAGTCCTGCGGTCATCCTGATCTCTCCTCCATGATCCACACTATAAACACACAAACACACATTAATGTAGATCTACATCATTCAGACATGTTCAGTATGTCAGTATTAGTGTTTGACATACTTGAGTATCTGCAGTTTATAGTTTGGATCCTGCCGTTTGTGTTTGAGCAGCTTGACTCCTGATTTTCCTGGGTGATTGTAGCTCAGATCCAGCTCTCTCAGGTGTGAGGGGTTTGAACTCAGAGCTGAAGACAAATAACCACAGCCTTCCTCTGTCACCATACAGCCAGACAACCTAGAGACACACACAGTCAGATCATCTACAGACAAAAACAGACAGGTCATCTACAGACATATCATCTACATCTGCGTTTCCCAATTCCAGTCCTCGTGCTTCTCTAGTTTCGTCTGTGACGCTGCGCTGGGAGTAGGGAGCAATGAACCGTGTGTAGGGATCATATCAATCGGTACAAAGTTCATGCACGTAGCTCTCCTCTAACGAGCAGGGGTCTGATTCACAAAACATTCTTAAGAAGAAATTTCTTCTTAACTGCCATTTTCTTCTTATTTTTTAACTTAAGAAAAAAGTTAAGAATATTCTTATCTTTTTTCTTAAGATTGTTCTTAAGACAAAAATTAAGAAGAATTCAAATTCTTGAAAAGAATCTTCTTAAAAATCATTGTAAATAACTTCTTAAATTTAGGACAGCCCCTGTCTTAAATCCAAAACAGTAAGTATGAATTTGTTGAGTTATTTCAAATTAATTGTTATATTTAAGCATTACAACAACATTAGCTACATATAGCCTATACATAGTATGACTATTAACAGGGATGTGCGTGAGTTTTCTGAAGTGACAGCGATGACTGATAATGTAAACAATGACCGGTCATGATTAGTCTATGTGTGACGCTACTTTTTGCTAACTTCAAAACTCAGTAGCAACTCTACAAAAACAAGTTGGATAGAGAGTTTTAATTGGACGCTTTTATTTTAGCTTTAAAAAACAACATAATCTTTGGCAGTATGCAACGCATATGAATGCGCGGACACACATACCGGAAGCGTTCACTCGGATGAGAGCGTAAAAACACAGCACAAAAATGAATGAAACAGATCGAGAGACAGGCTGTTCAAAAACACGGCGCATTAAAAACGTAAAGCTGAGCCCCAGTCAAAGTCGACTGACAAAAAGAACACGCGTGCTTACTATGATTATTAGGGTAATCTGTAGGAAGCGCAAAAATACAATAAAGTGTGAGTTTATCAGTGTGTCATGTCTTCACTCAGATAAAGGCTGTCATTTTCTTCTTAAGAAAAAAAATTAAGATGTTCTTAAGAATATATTTGAGAACTTAAGAATTTTTCAAGAATTGCACTTAAGAACATTCTTACGAACTTCGTATAACTTATCCTAAGAAATTTCTTAACATTTCTTAAGAAGATTTTCGTGAATCCGGCCCCTGGTTACCTGAATCAGACGTGTTAACTAAGGGTGTATTCACACCAGGAAAGTCCGATAGTTCACTTCCTTTGGTCTGGACCATATAGAATGTTTTTTTGTTTTGTTTGGAGTGGTTCGCTTTCACTCTGCCGTTTTTGCAAGTGAACCAGAAATTGTAAACAAAACCACATGTGTGTCATGGTCATCCATTCATTGGACAGAAATTCTCAAGCAGGGAAAACAGGAAGTGCAAAAGCAGGCTAATCGTGGAGATCTTTTGTAGTGCAATTTTTATTCTTTTACTAATTTGCTGTTATGTATACTAACGCAATATGAAGAAACTTATGAGCATCAAATGAGACAATGTCATACAATGTAATCATGACTTGCTGAAAATAAAATCTATAAATATAAAATACTTAAAGAACATCAAAATGTTAGTTTAAATATCTAACCTAGATAAATGTGCACTATTAGGTGCATATCCAATTGTTTGTGCGGAGAGTGGAAGCTGAAGCGTGCTTCAGGACATCAGTGGAAACAAATTAAATACACTGTAATTGTTGCTCATAAAGGTAAGACTAATACTCCGTAACTGTAAAGGGTCTATTTTTATTTGTGTGACACAGAGTCAGATCATCTACAGACACACACAGACAGATCATCTCTACTGGCACACATAGATCATCTACAGACACATAGTCAGATCATCCACAGACACACACAGTTAGATCATCTACAGACACACACAGTTAGATCATCTACAGACACATCACAACACAGATCAACTACAGACACACACAGTCAGATCATCTGCAAACACACATAGTCAGATCATATACAGACACACACAGTTAGATCATCCACAGACACATCACAACACAGATCAACTACAGACACACACAGTCAGATCATCTGCAAACACACATAGTCAGATCATATACAGACACACACAGTTAGATCATCCACAGACACACACAGACAGATCATCTCTACTGGCACACATAGATCATCTACAGACACATAGTCAGATCATCCACAGACACACACAGTTAGATCATCTACAGACACACACAGTTAGATCATCTACAGACACACACAGTTAGATCATCTACAGACACACACAGTTAGATCATCTACAGACACATCACAACACAGATCATCTACAGACACACACAGTTAGATCATCCACAGACACACACAGACAGATCATATACAGACACACACAGACAGATAATCTCTACTGGCACACATAGATCATCTACAGACACATAGTCAGATCATCCACAGACACACACAGTTAGATCATCTACAGACACACACAGTTAGATCATCTACAGACACATCACAACACAGATCAACTACAGACACACACAGTTAGATCATCCACAGACACACACAGTTAGATCATCTACAGACACATCACAACACAGATAATCTACAGACACACACAGTTAGATCATCCACAGACACACACAGACAGATCATATACAGACACATCACAACACAGATCATCCACAGACACACACAGTTAGATCATCCACAGACACACACAGACAGATCATATACAGACACATCACAACACAGATCATCCACAGACACACACAGTTAGATCATCCACAGACACACACAGTTAGATCATCTACAGACACATCACAACACAGATCATCCACAGACACACACAGTTAGATCATCCACAGACACACACAGTTAGATCATCTACAGACACATCACAACACAGATAATCTACAGACACACACAGTTAGATCATCCACAGACACACACAGACAGATCATATACAGACACACACAGACAGATAATCTCTACTGGCACACATAGATCATCTACAGACACACACAGACAGATCATCTCTACTGGCACACATAGATCATCTACAGACACACATAGTCAGATCATCCACAGACACACACAGTTAGATCATCTACAGACACACACAGTTAGATCATCTACAGACACATCACAACACAGATCATCTACAGACACACACAGTTAGATCATCCACAGACACACACAGACAGATCATATACAGACACACACAGACAGATAATCTCTACTGGCACACATAGATCATCTACAGACACACATAGTCAGATCATCCACAGACACACACAGTTAGATCATCTACAGACACACACAGTTAGATCATCTACAGACACATCACAACACAGATCAACTACAGACACACACAGTCAGATCATCTGCAAACACACATAGTCAGATCATATACAGACACACACAGTTAGATCATCCACAGACACATCACAACACAGATCAACTACAGACACACACAGTCAGATCATCTGCAAACACACATAGTCAGATCATATACAGACACACACAGTTAGATCATCCACAGACACACACAGACAGATCATCTCTACTGGCACACATAGATCATCTACAGACACATAGTCAGATCATCCACAGACACACACAGTTAGATCATCTACAGACACACACAGTTAGATCATCTACAGACACACACAGTTAGATCATCTACAGACACACACAGTTAGATCATCTACAGACACATCACAACACAGATCAACTACAGACACACACAGTCAGATCATCTGCAAACACACAATCAGATCATCTACAAACACACACAATCAGATCATCTACAGATACACACAGAGTCAGATCATCTACAGACACACACAGTTAGATCATCTACAGACACATCACAACACAGATCAACTACAGACACACATAGTCAGATCATCTACAGACACACACAATCAGATCATCTACATACACACACAATCAGATCATCTACAGACACACACAATCAGATCATCTACAGACACACACACACACAGACACTAGAGATCAACCGATATATTGATTTACCGATATTTAAGCATTTTATCATAATCAGATATCGGTTTTGTAATATCGGATTCAC